>NW_028289144.1:0-300000 GCF_059628265.1 Tinamus guttatus
AGAAACAAAGGAAAATAATCCAATCCCACTCACTGTTTGGAGCTTTTTTTTTTTAAAAAAAAAATTATTTTCAAAATTAACGACCCGTCCTCATTTGCATGCCTGCAGAGTTGTGTTCCCGAGGGAGGTCCTGACCTGTTCCCTCTCTTTCCCTCCCTACACGAACGTTTCTGTTCTTGGAGGTTAATCTGCAGCTCATGGTCGAATTTGGGTTCGATTCCAGCTCTTTTATGTCGGTGAAAACCTGGAGAAGGCCCAGAATTTGTCCTGTCTTCAGCAGCAGCAGCGCCGGGGGCGGCTGCTCGCCGGATCAGGGCCTGCAAAGGGCCTTTGCCAGCGAGTGCCTCGCAGACGGTCCCTGCAGGAGGAATTGCCCGATGGGCTCCGGCGCGGGCTGGGCGTTTGCCAGCCCTGCTTCCCCAGCCCTCCCCTGCACGCACGCAGCCCCTCTCCCGCGCTGGCACGAAGGGAACGCTGACCTCGCTCCGCGACGGCGCGGGGTGGGAATGTCGGCCAGGCACGGCAGCCCTGCGGCACCGGGATGAAGGCTCTGCCACCACGAAAGTCTCTGTCGAGTGTATTTATATTTTTATTTGAATAAGTGGGAGTAGGGCACTGGGTCCTCTTCAGGACAGTGGATAGGAGAGAAGATGAGAGAGGTTTAGAGAGACCAGAAGCATTTGCTTCACATCAGTATTTCAGTTCCCTTTTTTTCTTCTTCCTAGGGCAAATATATTCAGCCCTGGTAGTTTGTGGTCCGGCTCAGTGCTGCGCTTTGCTTGCAGGGAGTGATTTTTAAGTCGCTGGATATTCCACAGGCAGGCCTGAGTTTGTGGGGTCACTAAAGGGCAGGGCTGCGCGTATAGCCTGGCAAAGGCACCTTTAGAGGTGCCCTCTTTATTAAATACATAAATTGGGTAGGTGCCGAAGTGCACGGCGCTCACGCCGAGGTAATTTACCAATAAGGATGAAAATCAAAGGAATCTATCATGTGCATTTCAGTGAGCCGGAGCCAAACACGCAGCCCGATCAGCGCTTTGAGGTGTGCGCTCGCCTCGGCCTCGGAACAAATTGCCCTTTATAATTGCCCAAAGTAGAGGTAATTTGTAAGCTTGCTTTCCCCGCCGCTCCGTGGCAGTAATCCAGGAAGGGCTCGCAAATGTGCGAGCGAGCGTTCGGCAAGACATCCCACGTATTGATCTGCCGTGCCGGCTCGGCGCGTCCGGGCGGAGGGAAGAGGTTCTGCTTTGGCCCGGAGCTGGAGGCTGCGGGTGGAGAAGGAGCCCGGGAAGAGCCGCGCTGAGGTGCCGTTTGGGGAGGTGCCGCCCGCGCCGCGGGGCCGCAGCGGGCCGGGGAGCAGCGGCGATGCCGGGGCGAGCACGGAGCAGCCGGGGCGCCGCCGCCTGCCGAGGCAGATAGGAGGAGGCGGCCGCGTGCCAGCCCGGGGCCCTGGCAGCAGCGAGACGCTGTGAACAGGCATGATTATTAGCAGAGTATTAGCCATATGCTGGGGGTGCGGGGTGTCGCAGCGGCGCTCCGGCTCGCTGCGAAGCCGCAGGCAGCGGCGTGAGCAATCGCCCGGGCCCTGCGGGCGGCTGCTCGTCCTGCGCTGGCCCTCCCGGCGCGAGCGCCAAGCCCAGGGCCAAAACCCGGCGCGGGCAGGGTTTGCCGCGGGCACGAGCAGCGCCCGGGGCTGCCAGAGCCACTGCTGTCGCTGCGGGCCCCGCCGCGGCCCTCGGCGGCGCCTGTGTTTCCATGATAAAACCGGTGCTTTTGTGCCGAGCGGGGCGGGTGCGAAGTTCTGCTTTGCCCCTCGCGGCCGTTGGGGCCGGAGGCAGGAGGGCTGCCTGGAGCGAGCGCACGAAATGCCCTGCTAGCGGATTCAGGGAGTCCAATTCCCTCCTCTCCCCAAAATGAGCGACTGGGGGCTTCGTTCCTGCAAAACGGATCTCGGGTTGGGAGTCGAGGCCGGTTTGGCCCGGAGATCCCAAGGCGCAAGAGCGGAGGGAGCGAGAACAGGAATTTGCTTGGAAAACGCTGTGTCCTGGTGGGAATCGCAGCGCGGCTCGGCGCTGCGCACCCGGCAAACTCCCTCTCCTGCTTACGGGTTTGCTCTTGGGAACGCGGTGTCTTTTAGGTTTCGCATCCCCTGGCGAGTGCGCCCTTTGGGATTTTTCCCTACTTTTGCATCCCTTAATCTGGGAGGAGAGGAGGAGAATTTAATCCGTTGGGGAAGTGCCGATCCGAGGCCGCACGTAGGTTGTTGTCAGCCGCGGGGGCAGACCGGGGGCGCTGCTTGAGAAACTGGTTACAGGCGTGAGTCTTAAGACAGGGGATTTTACACAACTGCTTAAATCTACATTATTCAAATCCAACAAAGGGCAAGTAACGACCCAATTACGAAGGCCGAGCGCTGGGTCCCTCGAGCGCTGGGTCCCTCGCGCGCTCCGGCTCTTCGCCTCGCCCCCCTGCTTTTATTTTTAAAGTCACATTTGGGGAAAAATGGGGGGAAATTGGGGCGGGTGGGAGTGTTTTACGGGGGCCTTGCAACCAAGATGGGCTCCCGCCGCAGCGGAAAGACAAACGGGCAGCGCGGGCGAAACGCAGCCCTCGGGCCCGGGCCGGGAAGGGCTTTTTGCCCCGTTCCTTTTTCCTTTGCGCCCCCGCAGCGCCCTGCCCGCGAGCCCAGCGTGGCCCTCAGCCCGTCGCTGCCCGGGGCCGGGCCGGGTGCGCGGGGATGCGCGGGAGCCGCCTGCTTCCCGGTTTGCTCCTGCTTCCCGGTTTGCTCCCGGCAGGAATTGCTCCTCCCCGGGCAGGGCTGCCGGCTCGAGCACTGCTTGTCCCCGTGTTTAAGCCGGTACCCGCCGAAGGCGACACGTGCAGGTCCCCGCTGCCCCGTTGAGGTGCTCGCTGCCCTCTCTGCATCTCCACCGCGTTTAACTGTGTTCTTTCTCCTCGGCATTTGTAAAAACAAAGCTGGGCAGACAGTTTTGTGCACAGGAATGTTCCTGACCACAGCCAGACAGCAGCTATGTCAGGGCATGAAACGCTGCCTTTCTCTAGGCTCTTGGGCCATTACATTGTTTAATCTTCAAAGCATTAAACTTTTGGGTTATTCAGACGTTGCGCAGCTAAAAATAATAAAAATTCAAATGACTTGGTGGTGAAAGTATCTTGAGTTGAGTAGTAAAAGGATATTAAAATGTTAATTTACTAAGCGCTTTCCCACCAGTTGTTTTATTGGCTAGAACTCCATTTGCGTGCAGAAGAATTAGTTTTCTTTTCTGCTGCACGCAGGTGCATATAAATTTTTTTTTAAATAACAGCTCTTGAAACCCTCCCAACTTATATTAAAAATATTTACACAGGTTGGCTCGCTAGGTACGCAGTATTTTAGAGGAAGCTCCCTGGCAGAAGGAGATTAGGGGGCAGCGAACGAGTGGCCAGAGCGGCTGGTGCTGTGAAAAGCCGTCACCCTTCGCAGTGGCGCCGCGGCGGAGCCGTGAGCGGGGCCAGCGCCTCGGCGGCACCGCAGCGCCGGGGCAGGGAGCGCTGTGGGGGGGACTCGTCCTGCAGCCCCGCGGCACGGAGCTGGGCTGGGGGAGACCGGGAACGGCAGCCGCTGCCGAGGGGTCGGGCATGGAAGCGGCCTTGCCGGGTGCTCTCGTCTCTGCTCCCCTTGAACGGAGTCACCCCTCGCTCCGTAGCCTCCTGGGCACCTGCGGTTCCGGGCCCGGTGGGGAAAAAACAAAAGTTAGGAAAAAAGCTGCCGCTTTGGCCATGGAAACGGAGCGTCTGCGCACGCTGCTGTGTGCCCGGGGAGTGGGACGAGCGTCTGGGCAGCGCCCGCCTCTGGTTTTCACATCAATAAAGTGCTTCTCCCCCCTTCCCTGTTCCGCCCCCGCTCTGCCCCCTTCGCAGCAGCAAAGCTCAAGTACTGAAATCTCTTTTTTTTTCTCTTCTCTCTCATTTGTTTTTTTAGATGTTTCCCCTGCCAGTGGCTAATGGAAAAAACAGACCCACGACCCTAGCGAGCACTCAGTTTGGAGGATCAGGTACTGTTGTCTTAATTTCTTTTTCATCTTAGCAACGTAACATGTTTGGGTTTTTTTTTTGCCATAAATTTGCATTTGCTTCCAAAGACCCAGGCGGAGGGCGTCCGTAGGCGTGTGGCGCTCCGTGTGTTCGTGGGGTGCCCTGCTGCGTTTCCCTGCACGGGGACATTTGCGCGGGTGCTCCCGTGCCGCGGCCGGCAGAGCTGCTCCCGCTCGTCCGTGTGCGGTTACGAGGCCGTCGCCTGCGCTGCCGGTTGCTGCCCCGCGGCGCTGTGAGCACAGAGGGTTGGTGCAGTTCCCCGGGTACCTCGCGGGGGCCTCTGAGCATTTCCAGCCTGGAACGTTTTGCCGGGCATCCCGGAAAAGCCCTTTCGCTGGCAGGTCATTCCCGAGGTGCCTGAGGTTTCCAAGGGAGACGCTGGTGCAAAGCGGTGCCCACTCCGCGTGGCTCCCTGCGGCGGCGGCATCGCTCCGTCCCCAGGGCGCCTTTGGAAGCGCTGCCGCTCGGACACTGTGGGGAGCAGCTGGGGTCGTTTTGCCTTTGGAGGAGCAGGAGATGGAGGAAAAGGGGCTCAAACACGAGGATTTGGGAGCGGAGCATCCGCAGGGAGGGACAGGCCGCTGCCCTGCCTGTGGGAGGAGGCTCGGGAGGCCGCGGAGCTGCAGGTGGCAGGTTTGGCAACGCAGCGCTGGTTAAAGCGAGGAAACAGCGGCAAAGTCGCCGATGGTACCGGGCGGTGGGTGCCCAGGGATGCCGGCTGCTCCAGCACCGGGGGGTTTTGCTTGGTTCTGCCCTCCTGCTCCCCGTGGGTGTGCGCCGGCCTCCCCGTGGGTGTGCGCCGGCCTCCCCGTGGGGCTCTTCGGCCTCGCGCCCGATCTGCGTTGAGCAGACGGTTCTGCAGCGAGGGCAGCCGCTGCGGGAGGGCTTGAGGGGAGAAAACCGCAGCTAATCCGGGCGGAAGCCGACCTCTCCGGCGAGCGTTCGGGCGCGTACGTGCCGGAGACCTTTGCTGTTAAAGAAGTCCACCCAAGACACGCTCCACGCTTGCGAGAGAACCGTAGCAGAGCAAACCTGCAGGAATTCATTTCCTGCTCCGAGGCTGGCTTGGCTGCTTCCTTTATAGAGCTGGCCAGATGCAGCGAGCGGAGCCTGGAACAGGGCTCGGATGGCGAAGCCAGAGCCGTGACCGGACCCCCCGCCACGCGGCAGCCAAGACGACAAATCTCGTCTTTCTTCTTTCTTTTTGCCTCCCTTTGCTTTCCGGTGGATGCAAGGTGATGCTGACGCCGCCTTTCCTCCGGGCTGCTGCTTTTGGAGCCTGGCTGTGGGCAGTTCCTACAGTGGGCTGAGAGGTGACACAGCCAGCGCGGTTGTCCCGGGCATCCCGGCTTGGAGAGGCCGCTCCGGGTGTCGTTTGCGGGATGCGGTTCGCTCCGGTGGCGACTCCCAGCAGTTCCCGCCTCGGCCGGTTGTCTCTGGCGTCGCCTTTGAAGCATTGAGGGTGATGCTTGGTTTTCCTGTCGGATCCATGGCTTCCTTCTGGTCCTGGTGGCTGGAGGCTGATCCTGGCTGGCCGGAGGGGTGAGATGTGAGGACGCGACGTGTCCGTGGGCGCCTCGCGTCCGCTCATGGATCCAACGGGACTGTAAACCTGCTCTTAGCGGTTGCTTTCGTGCTTGTTGGCCTTGGTTTAGCTGAATTTAGCAAGTTGGCAGCAAGATCCTGGTTCAGCCCGAGGGCCCAACCAGGCCCCCGGCCCCGAGGAGCCCCGGCGCGGTCAGGGGCGAAGAGCAGATGGTCCCTGGATCTGGGGAGCTGGATGTGCGGAGGGAGCCGAGCGCCTGCAGCCACTCTGTAATCTGGGCCTGGAGATTAGCTCCTCAAAGCTCCTTGCCGGGCAGGAAGGACCAGATTTCGCCTCTAATGTGTCTAGTGTTTCTTGAACCCTGCTGGCCAACCGGTGTCCCGTATCCGTGATAACAAACGCGGCGCCTCCGCTCGGGAGGCGGGAACAGATGCGGTTTCTCTTGGCTCTAGCTCGGTTGCGTGCACCATAGCATAAACCTCTCATCAGATTTATTGAAATAACCCCCGATAGCAAATTGGCGTCGTTTGGGCCCAAAAAGTTGGTAAGAAGTTTGGGCCAAAAGTTGGCCGTTGACTTGAGCGGGAGCGGCAGGAGGGCAGCAGTGACCCTGCTCCCGCTGCGCAAGGTTGGGCTCCAGCTTCCAAAGTCCAGCTGGGAACGAAGGTAACTGCAGTGACTCAAAATAGCCCTGCAGGAAGCTCGGAATGACAAAACTGCCCCGAGCCCGAAGCCTCTTCGCATCCCAACAACTGGCCGGGCGCGCGTGGGCGGCCTCGTCGCCAGGAGGGACCGTGCGGCTCTGGCCGGCCAGGAAAATCCAAAGCGTTAACGTGGGCTCGGAGATCTCTCTGCTTTTATATTTGTCTCCTGGATTTATTTTAAACGTTGCCTCTGTTTCCCTCGTTTCTGTCCTCAAATGCACCGGGGAGGAACTGGTTTCGCGATCCGCGGACAATTCAGCACCTCCGCTCGGCGCGTTCTTGGCAAGGAGGAGCCCCACGGTTGCCACCAGGCTGAGCTGACGTCATGCAGCCCATGTCTGCAGCATTTATAGCACATATAGGTCACCGCGGGGAAGTTGGTCTTCCTGGAGCTTTGAGCAGCGACAGGCGTTTGCCAGCGCGAGCTCTGTCATTTGCTGCTGGTATTTTGGGTTCGCCGACACGCTCGGTCCCGCTCCCACGAGGTCCCGTGTGCAACGGGTCCCATATTTGCAGCAGCAAAACGTTTCACGTCGTCCCTCGTCCCCGCCGTGCCGGGCTGGGATTCCCAGGTGCCCGAGCTGGCCGGGAGGTTTTGCAGGGAATCACCCGGAGCGGCCGCTGGGTTTTCGGCAGGGCCGGCTGCACCCCGAGCTTCGCCCGCGGGGCCGGGCGCGCGGTGCCAGCAGCACCTCGTTGCAGTAGGAGCTCAGCCCGCCCCGGCTGGCAGGTCGTCCTGCTTGCAGGGCAGGCTGCAGCAGGAGGGCCCTCGCTGCCCTCCGATCCCCCGGCACCGTCTTTGCCCCCTTGCTCGAGGTACCAGCGGCTTTGGAAGGGCCGGGCCGCTGTTTCCACCCCCAACGTTTGCTCGGTGCTTTGCGTTTTTTTCCCCCCATGTGATTGCGAGAGGAGGGATCGCTTTGATCGGGGCGAGTTCATCAAGCGCATTTGAAGGTGGCTAACGAGGGAGTTTTTCAAAGCGCTGCAAGCCGGAGCATGCAGCACGTTTTAAGTTATAGTCTCGTGAACAAAGTCCCCGCATTCTCGCCGGAGGGAGGTGAGTCTGCAGCCCCTTTGAAAGGCTGCTTTAAACAACAGTCAAACTTGGATACCTGTGGCAACAGCCCTGAAAGCAATAAATCCTCCCAAAGATGAGGCTGTGTCTTTAATTGCCGCTACGGCTGGGCTGTTTGAAGAGGTAATTCCTGTGTGTGCTCCGCTTGCGCCCGAGCCGCTCTGGAGCGGGGAGAGTTTCTGCCTCTGGGTTTTCTTTGCTGTCAGTGGTGCTGGCTCAGGCTGCAGAGCTGCGTTTGCGGCTCTGCACGGTGAGGAAAACGGGAGCTTTTATTAGCAAGGCTGGATCACGTTCTCCTCGGCAGCGCCCCCGCTCCCGCACGCGTCGCTGGTGCTCGGGTGGGAGCGCGGGGCTCGCCTTGCTATTTCGGTGCCCGCTGAAAGGCAGGCGTGGGGCGCGCGACGTGCGCCTTGCTATTTAAAACCGGCACTTTGCATTGAAAGCGCCTGGATGGGGCCGCGCGGGGCCAAAGAGCCGCCCCAGCAAACGAGGCGAAGGCCGGGGTGAGCGGGGGTGACGGGCCCTCCTCGTCACGGCCGCCCCACGGGACGGCC
Source organism: Tinamus guttatus (assembly GCF_059628265.1). Lineage (NCBI taxonomy): Eukaryota > Metazoa > Chordata > Aves > Tinamiformes > Tinamidae > Tinamus > Tinamus guttatus. The sequence goes on from NW_028289144.1 coordinate 7,975, forward strand.
GAGCTGCTGCTGTCAGCCCTGAGCGAAGGGAGGGTTCGAGAGCTCGGGAGGGTTTCGGCCGGGTGAGAAATGCCCTGTGCTGCCAGGGCCTCTCCTTGGCGCATGTTTAAGTGGGGTCTGGAGGGCGCTGGTGTTGGGGGAGCGCAGGGATCTGCCTCCTGTTCTGCCCCGGGGCAGGTTCCTCCCGGTGGCTCCCAGAGACCTCGGCGGCCCGAGGGCACCGTCACGGGTGCCACGGAATGGCCGCAGGGCCGGGAAGCAGCAGGTTTTGCCGGGCAGTCGCTGATGCGGCGCTCACTGGATCAGCCGCTGGGGCCACCCTGTCCCGGGCGCTCCGGGGTGCCTGTGCCGGGGCCGCTTCCGTGCAAGCCGCGTGCCCAGCGCTGTGCCCGCTCCGGGCGCCGCTCCTCGCCCCGCGGCGGCCATGGCCGCTCGCTCACAAATTGGAGGGTTTTTTGCCTTTTTCCTCCTCCTGCCCTTTGGGGCAGCAAAGGGATGTGCTAAGGGGGCTGTTCTGTGCACAGGGCCGTTTTGCCGCACCAAGTGGCCCCTCTTGCAGGCAGGTGCCGCGTTCCCCATGGGGCCAGCGTGGCCAGCGTCACCCCTAGACATGAGTGACCGAATCCAAGAGGAGGCTTCGGCACATCCGCGCGCTGACGGGCGGCAGAAGGGCCCGTTTCCCACATGGAGGCCGCGCCGGAGCCGCGGGCGAGGGAACGTGGGGACGGCCCCGGGGACGCGGCTGTCGCTGCCCCGGCCGCTTCCCGGGGGTTTGGCCGGACCCGATTAGCGTCTGCTTAAACAAACCCCCTCGTATCCGCCACAGAGGGAGGGAGGGTGCGGCGCTCCCCCAGCCTGGCTTAAAGTTTAATTAATTTTGTTGCCAAACGAGGCACGGAGTAGCCCGTGGGGGCTCCCGGGGCCTTTCCCCGGCTCCTTGCGGAGGGAGGACCCTCGGGGCCGACTCGCACTGTCCTGCCGCCTCCGCCGGGCACGCGCGCTGAGGCTGGGATTGGCTCTGCAGGCACCGGCAGGAGGGAAAACGGGAAAAGATCCAGCCCGCCCGCTGCTGTTCTCCCTGAGAAGCAGGTGCCGTTGGCGAAGTGATCCCGGAGGACGTTTCTCCGGCTCCAGGTTGAGAGCGGGAGGCGCCAAGGGCTGCGCGGCCGCTGCTCCGCTGGGAGAGCCCAGGGCTCATCCCGCGCGGCCGGAGCCTCCGGGATTGGGGTCGGAGCTGAACCAGCAGCTTTCGGGGGCTTCTGTCCTCTCCTGCTTTCTTCTGCACCCCCTAGTTTGCAGAGATAACAGCGTGGGACGCGGGGACGGGGGCTGGGTGTACTCCATGTAATTCCAGTTTTATTCCGTCTAATTTTATTGACTTTGAGTGTCCCCAAGGCTCTGGTGGGTGGACGGGGCTTGTTTCTCTGGGGTTTTTTTTGCTACCAAGTGGGGCAAAGGATGGTCATTTTTAAGAATTGGACCGGTCCTAGACAGGAAACCTTCCAGGAGCGGCCGGTGGCTGCCGGGCAATTGCCAACCCTGGGATGTTGTCTCCTGTGGAAACGGCCTGTGCTGGCAACCCTTGGGATGCGGGAGCAGGTTCTCCCTGGGCTCTTGTGTCCCAAAACGGCAGCGTCCTGTGGTCGTGGATGCAGCAGAGCCCCCCGATAGGATGGACCTGGAGGATGCCCCCCCCGGCACAGGAGGAGGTGGGAAGCGGTCGGAGCGTCTTCGGATGCTGCCGGGTGACCCAAAACCCCGTGGTTGTCCCCGTCCTGCGGGTGCCGTGGCGGTTTCTCCAGGGCCCCTTCTGCTTTTTAAGACCTTTTTTTTTTTTAAAAAAAAAAAAAAAAAGGTAGTCTCCCTTCCTAAGGCTTGTTAATGCCCTATTAACATTGTTACACAAAACAGCAGAATACCATTTAATTAGGAAAAATACGGACTAACCTCTACCATATGCTGCTCTTCTCGTATTTGCATTTGAAAGTCCGTCTGAATTTCAATGCGAACCGGGATTTTATCCAAATGATGAATGGCCGGAGAGGCTGGGGGAAGATGGAGGCGCCTCCCCAGCGCAGGCGGTGCCGCTTTTTGATGTAAAAACCTGGGATTTTCTTCCAGCCGTGAGCGTTGCTCCTGCTTGCACGGGGGCTCTGCTCGGAGCGCGGCCCGTTCCCGTGTGCTCCCGGCGCCCCGAGGGGACGGAGTGGGGTGCGATTCCGCGCGAAGCCGCCCCTCGTCGTTGGTCCCGCTCCCGGCATCCCGGCGCTTCTGGATTGCGGACACAGCGGCTTCATCCTCATAGGTTAGTTATGTGCTTTGGTGGCCTGAAGAAGAAGAAAAGGAAGGAAAAAGAATTTGGTATCAAAAGGCGCCTTCCCTTTCAGCAGGTGACTTCCACGTGCTCTGTCCCTGCTTTCCCGATGGCCTCCCTCCTAGTTCGAGGTGCCTTTGAACGGAGCCACCGAGCTCCCCCTTTCCCACGCGGAGCTGCGTGTGCTTCCGAGGCCCTTCGGGATCTTTCCCTCGCCTCCCCGGCAAAAAATCCCTCAAAATCCCCTGGATTCCTGATGGATTTCGCAGCCTTTGCCTCGGCAGCTGTTGCTCCCACGGATGCCCGTGGAGCCGGGCGGGCAATGGGGGCTTGTCCCAGTATTCCCACTTTTGTTCCCCTTTCTCGTGGCCGTGGGAGGTCAGTTTGATCTTTGGGGCACTCTTTGCTGCTGCTGCTGTTGTTGTTGTTGTGTTAATGCAGCTGAACTAACGTGATTACAATTCCAGACTTGGGTAATGGAATAACAGGTCAGGAAGCTCTTTTTGAAAAGATTTTTTTTTTTTTTTTTTTTTTTTTAAGAAAAAACATCACTTCCAAATGATGTAAGTGTCCAGTTGGGAAGATGTTTCCTATCCTCTTTTACCCTTGGCCAGGAGGGATGGGGAAGAGGGATGGGGATGTGTCACCCTGGCAGCACCCCTGGAGGGGACCCTTGGGGACCCTCGTCCCAGTCCTGTGAGACGGCGTCTCCGGGCTGCACATCCCAGGCTGCCACGTCCCCTTTCCATAGCGCTGCGCCTGGAGCGCCCTGTGGAAACCAGGAGCCACCGGGCCCGGGTTCTCTCCCAGAGGCAACTTCCCTTCCAAAGAGAGAAGGACTCTGTGGAGCCAGCGGCTTCCCGGGCGTTTTCCCTGTGGACGCCGCTCCGCAGGGCCAGGCCGGGCGCTCCGCTCGGCTTCGGAAAGCCCCCGGCAAAGCCTCCTCGCGGCCGCCGCTGCATCCTGGGGGAGCCGCGAGGCCGGGGCCTTTGTCCTTCTTTGGGAATGTTGTGGCAAGGTCGTGAGTCACTTTGCACGGAGCGTGTTACCCCGCTCCTGCCTTGCACGTTGTTGTGCAGCCAGCAGGATTATTTATAACTTAGCCAGCATCCCGGGCCTATTGTGTTGGTAAAGAGCAGGAATGACTAGATGACTTCCTGAGATTTTTATTTCTTTATATATTTATATATATATTTTAACCGCCCCCTCATTTTTATTTTTTTGCAAATCTGCTTTTCCTTCCAACTATTATGTTGGCCAGTTGGATGCGTTCCCCCCACATCTTCCCCTCTGGCTGTGCCTTGGTCCCGCTCGCGATCCCGCTACCGGCAGCGCCTTAACTCCCGCAAATTGTCCCAGGAAGAGGCAAGGGCGCCTTTTCCGACCCGCTTTCTGATCCGGGAGGTGCAAAACGCCTCGGGCCGGAGCCGCGGGGCCTCGTGCAGGTCCCGCTGCGGCCCCTGCTCCGGCCGCTCATCCCTGCCCTGAGTCACGGGGTGGGGAGGACGGAGCCGGTCCCTGCTTTTGTTTTCCCAGCGTTTTGGCAGGTTTCTGCTTCCTCTCTCCCTCCTCTTCCTCCCTCTGCTGCAGGTTATTCACCCCGCTCACGCGAAACCCAGCAGCCACCGTGGGTTGTTAAAGGCTGCAGCTGCTTTGGGTCTTTTTACTCAAAACCAGAGCTTGGAAGCTCCGTTTCGGGGTTATCCCACCCCCCAGCTCCATTTCAGGGTTATCCCACCCCCCAGCTCCGCTTTGGGGTATTCCCCCGTCACCCTCGTCCCCCTCGGGCTCTTTGCTCCCCTTTCCCAGCTGTGATGCAAGCGGCAGCTTGGCGGGTTGGAGCTGCAGCTGAGGAGGAGGAGGAAGCCTTCGCCCGCCTTGCGGTCGGCGGGGGTTCGGCTCAAGTTCTCTCAGTTTCTGTTAGTTCAGAAGTCAAAATTTAGCACTCCTTTATTTTTAAGCCTTTGTTTCTCGGTGCCCACGAGTCGCCCCCTTCCCTCGGCTAGAAGCTGCCTCCGCTCCAAGCCGGCTCCGGCCCTTCCCAGGAGCCGGGATTGCTCTTCCTGAGCCGGATTCCCCGCTCCAGGGCTGGGGCGCGCGATGCCCTCCCGGCCTTGGCTCCCCGAACCGGCTGCCTCTGCATGGAAACGCGGGCTTTGTCCAAGGGGAGCTCTGCAGCTTTGGAAACGCAGCCCGGCTTGAGCGGCTTTGAGTGCAAATCGAGTCTTCGGGTTCCCCTGTGTCTCTGCAAACTCCTACAACCTCTCCAGCTTTCCCAGATTTCTTCCCGTGCCCATGGGGACTCTGAGACCTGTTGTCTTTTGCAGAAGGTTCCTGGCGCAGGAGGGAAGGGGACAGGAGAGCGGGCGGCCTCGGAGCTGGGAGTTGGTGACAAACTGCCCTGCTGTTGCGGGCTCCTTCCCAGCTCCGCGGGTCTCATTCCAGGCGGGATCTGGGCATGTGGAGCCACCTGGGTTGGGTCTAGGTGCTGCCGGCGCCGGCCCTGCTGCAGAGCCCTGCTCTGGTCCCCTGCTCGCGGCCGCAGGGGACAGCGCTGGAGTCGGGCCTCCTCTTTCCCGGTGCTCCTTGGGAACAGAATTCATGGAAAATCCATGGAAAAAGCCTGGGATCTGCAGCTTGCGTTGCAGGAAAGGCCTGGCATGTTGGGGCCACTGAGAGCAGATCCCGTGCCGCTGCCCAAGGGAAAAGGGCACGAGCGGCTCTGGGCACCGCGCGGCCCTGCTCCCCCCGCGCCAGGCACAAACCTCGTGGCTTTGGGTTCTCTTTTCTTGAAATAAGGTTGAAAAAGCCGAAACTGGAGCCTGGGCGCCTCTTACTGAGCAAGAAAACTGAAAGGTGCCTGAGGGGCTGTGGTCCGCGCGCCGGAGCCGCCTGCGTCCGTGTGGGCGTTCCAGGGAATGGGGCGCCAGGGGCAGCCACTAGAGCCAGCTCTGCTCCCAGAGAAGGCTCCGAGATCCGTGAGAAAGGAGGGAGAGACAATAAGGGACAGCCAGGCCCGTGGAGCCACACGGGATGGGACAGGGCCGTGGGGGACAGGACAGAGCCGCACAGGACGGGACAGGGCCGGGCCGCGTGGGATGGAGTGGAGGCGGCTTCTCCCGGAGGGCAGAGCTCGGAGCAAAGCCGGTCGGGAAGAGCAGCCCTGGATGCTGCCTAAACCCCCTTAGCTTTCCCGGAGCGGCCGGCGCTTCCTTGGACTTTGTGCCCCACGGGCAGGAGGGGCCGGGATGCCGGCTCCTCCCTGGCCGGTGGGAGGAGCGCCGGCTCCGGAGGCGCCCGGCACAGGCGCCCGGCTCCGCGCCTGCCCCTGACTCCATGGACATGGCATCCCGGCGCCAGCTATTTCGGGGTAGGTCTTCCCGCCAGGCGTCTGGCGGCACTGGGAATTTGTGGGGAAAGAAGGGGATGGGATGGGGCATGGAGGGATGGTTTGTGGCACAGCGGCAGCAGTGCTGCTCTGGATGGCTCTGAAGCTGCAGATCCGCAGGGATGTCCTTCCTCCTCTTCCTCGCCATGCTCCATGCACCTGCCTCCCGGTATCCGTCTGCTTTTGGGCAGGGCCTCTGCGCTGCCCGCGGCCTCCGCAGGGACAGCCCGGCCCTTCCTGCTGCTGCTTCCCTGCCTCTCCCCAGAGCATCCCCCTGCGTCCCTAAAATCCCATTCCCGAAAGATGCCGCAGCAACCCGGAGCAGGAAGGATGTGCAGCTGGAAGCCGGCTCCAGGATAACGCAAAGTTGCTGGATAGGGGAGGGTTTTCCGAGCGTGGGCCCCATGCCGGTAGACGGGAATATTGCCGCTGCCGGCGCGTGGGTGACCCGAGCCCGGGGCTGAGTCTTCCTGCCCCTCGGGGAGCTCCTGGGCGGCTGCGGCCGCAGCTCCTGGGAGAGGCTCTTGGTTCAGCCCAGGGGGCTCCTGCGTGTCCAGGTTTCACGCGGTAACAAACGGATTTATCCAAAGCGACGTATGGGATTTATCCGAGCGTCTCCCGTGGTGCTGGCGCTGGAGCGAGTTGGGCTCCTGCGGTCCCGGAGGCAGGTCCGTGTCTCACTGCTCTGATCTGATCTTGCGGCTCTGCAAGCGGCCGATCCCTCGGCCTCGCGCTCGTCCTCCTCCCCTCCGCCCGCGTTCCCTGCTCGCTCCCCAAGGTCGGCAGCTCCTGGGAAGCGCGGAGCCCCAGGACCCTGTGCGCAAGGAGCGGAGCCGGCTCCGGGTGCCGCACGTTCGGCGACTCCTTCCTTCCTGTGCGCTTGGAAAACTGAACTTGCAGCTGTGAAACCAGAGTTGGTTTTTCCACTTCGTGTTTTTTCTTCACGCGTCTTGTCTTTGCCCTTATGGTGTTGGCACCGCAGCGGCTTTTTCTGTCCTTAAAGGGTAAAACAAAATCCTTTGGGCGCTCGGAGCGCAGTGGCCGGGCAGCTCCGTGACGCTGCATTTTGCTGGGCGGTTGCTTTTGTGGGAAGAAGTGACGTTGCTTGTCCAGACACCAGGAATGGGAGCCTGATGGAGAGGGGAGAGAGGCTGGATCACCTCACAGGTCCCTTTTGGCCTCCAGCCCCTTCCCTGAAGGGCAGCCGGGACTTTGGTGCTTTCAGAGGCCTTGGCCTGGCCGCACTCCTGTTTTTGTGCCGTCTTCGTGGGGTTCCCAGGAGCTGCTGGGGAATCTTGGTTCATTTTTCAAATGATTCATTTTACCTGTGAGAGCAGAGCAAGAGGGCCGAGCTCCTGTGCCCCGGGAGAAGTGTCCTCAGCTCCCGGAGGAGCTGCCACCTCCTCCCCCGGCATCTCCGTGTTTGCGTGGGAAGAAGGAGGGCTTCCCGGGAGCATGGGTTGTGTGGGAATGGCAGCGGGGCCTGGGAAAGGGAAGGGCCACCCTTGCCCTGGTGGGATTCGATGTGGGCTGCATCCGCGTCACTGCCGATGCCCGTGGAAGCGGATGGGGTGGCGGAGCCGCGCTGAGAACCCGTCCCCACGGTGGCTCCCTGGGCAGGCGCCGCTGGGGCCTCGTGCCGGGAAGGGCACCCGGAGCCTCCCGGCAGGAGCCTCCCGGACACGGCCTCCGGGCGCCAGGGCCGCGAGCGGAACCAGGACCCGGCCGGCACCGTGGGCAAAGATGCGGATCGGAAGCAGGGGACGGCACGAGGGAACAGGGTGACGTGTTTGTGTTAGCAGGAAACAGGGAAGAGGAGCTCCTTGGAAGCGGCGCGCCTTGGGGAAACTCGGGGGATCGGTGGCCTGTTCAAAGCCCCGAATGGGTCACATCTGTCTCGCGCTGCTGCCTTGTGGGGCTGGAGCCTGGGAGGGCAAGCGCCCCCCGACCCCTGGGACGTGCCTTGCTGGGATTCGGGATAGCTCCAGGGATGCCCTGGCACCTGCAGCATTTCCCACTTGGGAAAAAAAGGGGGGAAAAAAGACCAGAAACCTCCGTTGTGGCAAGCGCATGCGAACACAAGCCGGAGCCGGCCGCACCAGGCAGGTGCTCTCGGCACGCTCCCCTTCGGAAAGGCTTCCTCATCCCGAGCAGTCCCGCTCCGGGATCCTTCCTGCGGCCGTGACTCAGCCTCGACGCGACACGAGGACACGGAGCGGCGCGGGGCCCGCTCAGCCCCGCTTCCATGTGTTCCTCCCGGCTGCGTTCCCGGTGCTGCTAAACGCAGGGGTGCAGGCGGAGCGGGCTGGTGCCCGGGCCTGTTTCCCGCTGCTCCCTCGCGCTCCCACCGCTGCTGGAGTTTCCCAGTTTCTTTCCTTCCCTTCCTCCCGTTGCTGCCACAGGTTTGTTCCGTGTCGCCCTGCGACTCCTTGGCTCTATTTGGGGCTCACGGGTAGGACCGTCCCCGCCGCAGAGTGCTCGGCTGCAGCACCCCGGTGTGGGTGCATTTCGGTTAGTTTTTATTATTATTATTAGGTATTTTGGCAGTTTTGGGTGTTGGGATTCCTCCCTCCCGCTTCCTCTCTCGGCGCTGGCGCCGGTGCCGCTCCGCCCCAGCCGCGGCTGCAGGCGGCTCCGAACGCGGCGGGATGCAGGGATGGGCCGGGCCCTCGGCGGCGGCTCCGGCGCCCGGGTCCTCCCCGGGGCTGCTGCACCTCGCGGGTCCGTTCTGTACGTTCATCAGCGCCGGGATTTGGGTTATCCCCTGGCTTGCGCAGGCCCGCACACGGGAATGCTGCTTTTCCATGCGAGTCTCCCACCCTCCATCTCTTCCCACCACCCTCCATCTCTTCCCACCGCCTTCCTCTGCCCGGAGCGGCTTGTGGGCCTAAGTTAGCAGGAGGAGATGGGGACTTTGCCAGCCCGGTGCCCAGCCTGCTGGAAAACCCACTGGAAACCCATCCTCCTGCTCCCGCTGTTCCCGTGCTCCAGGCACTCGTCCTCGCCTTGCGCCGCCCGCCGCGATTCCTGCTCTGCCTCTTGGCCTGGCTGGGGAAAGGGATCCCCGAGTGCTGCTCCAGGTGGCCGGCAGCTCCCGCTCCCCCCTCCCTGTCCTGAAGAAGGAAAACCCATGGATATTGTTTTGCCGGGAAAGGGAAGTGAGCGCATTGAATGGGCCCGTCCTCCGCCACGTCCGTAAACAGCGGCGCCCGCGGCTCCTGCAATCTGTTTTTTCCGATTCTGGGGCTGCTGCAAAGGGCCGGGCGGGCGGCCCCGCTCCGGGCCGGGCTCCGGCTCCTCCCGGCTCTGCTACCCCCGGGACTCGCGGTGACTTTTGCCACCGCTGCCGGTGTCCCCGCGCATCCCCACACCTCGCCGGGGAGCAGGGCCGCGGGCCCTTGCAGCAAAACAACCCCGCTCGTTTGCCGGGGTCTAAAGCTAATTACCAGTCGCCTAATTTTATTGATTTCAAATCCCTTTTAGCGGAGATTTTGCTCTGGGGCTGATCGCCAGAGCGATTAGGCCCCAAAGCCGCTTAATTTGGACGTGTTTATCAGGCCGCCTTCTGTCACCTCCGCTTCCAATCAAATCCCGGGGCAGCGGCGCCTCCGTGGGCGCCGTCCCGGCTCCGGGCTGGGCCGTCCAGCTGCCCGGCATCCGCATCCCGCTGCGGAGCTTCCCGCTGCGGAGCGGCCGCGCGGCCCCTCTGCGCCGCCCCGCCGGGGTCTCCCCAAACCGCCCTGGCTGTTCCCGGGAGCCGGAGCGGGCGTCCCTTTCCGGCGTCCCTTTCCAGGGCGTTTTCAGCCCCAGGAATGCCGCGCGCTCCGCCTGGGAGCGGCGCACGGAGAGCGGGGCGGGAGCGCCCCCGGGAAGGAGCCTGCTGCTCCACAGCCCCCATCGGTGCCGCATCCTTGGGTCCTGGGAAAAATACAACCAGAACTGGGGGGAAAAAGGCCCAAACTGAAGGAATCTCCCCCGTTGGAGCCAGGCTGCTTCATACAGAGCCAGAGCGGCTGCGGATGTTCCCTTCCCGGACCCCCCTTTGCTCCCAGGGATGCATGGAGGCTGGACAGGGAAGACAGGATCTCTCGGCAGGTGGAGGCTTCTTTTTTTGAAACAGAGATTAAACTTGGGCAAATTATTTTTACCCTCACGGAGAGCTCATAGTGGGGCTCGTCTATCAGCTCTCCTTAGCTCCTGCGTAAAAGTCATTTAAAAGAAAAAAAAAATTGCTGTCTGACAGCAACATCTTATTCTATTAGTACGTTTTAATTAGAACACGAGCAAGGAATGCATTATGAATATTCATGATGAGGGTTATTAAAATGCACAATTAATCTGTGCTTTTTTTTTTTTTTAATAACTATATTAAATGGAAGGAGGCGGCGGTTCCTATTTTGGCGTTTTCCGAGTGGGATCGCGCCTCGGAGCGCTGGGAACGGGGCTGTTTCGCAGCCGATCACGGGAGCCCCGGGCACGGGCAGGGCGGCGGGCAGGGAACAGAGACCTTTTTGCTGCCCCCTTGAATGGGGGGACCAGCAGGTGCCCCTGGGGCTGCCGGGGATGTCACCTGCTGCCTTGGCCTTGCTTTGGGCAGCCCTGGCAGGGAATTTCTTCAGGAATTTTGCCCAGAAACCCATCCCGGCCTTGCCTGGGCCCCCCTGGCGTCCCCTCCGGCCATCGAGGGCGTCGGAGAAGGAGCCGCTCCGGGGGCGATCGCAGCCCCGCGAGGAGCCCGGGATGAGCCGAAGCCACCAGGAATTGCCGGAATTGCGGGTGCCGAGGATGCACGGGCGCCTCATCCGCCTGGGCCGTCGCGGTGCTTCCCAAACGGCCGCGGAAGCAGAAGGGCCCCGGGCGCCGCGCGGGAGCGGAGCCGGGTCTGGCAGAATTGGCAGCGGTTCTCCCTAGTATCCAAGGTATTATTAGAGGCTTATCCCTGCTCTGCACAGTAATCACATTGGAAATTTTTGATTAGAAAACAAAATCTAAATGAGAAGTATGAATATTCATTAGGTGTGGAGATTAATATGCATAATTATGCAAATTAGACAGCAATTAAACACCAATTCTCTGGGGAAATGATTAACACAAAGGCACCGAAATAGAAGGATGTAATTTGAAAGAAGTTTCTGGTTAAATGAGCAGTGAGGGGAGCGGGGAGAGGGGCCGCTCCGTGTTTGCCATGATAATCAGCTGGGCTGAAGCGGGGCCGGGGTCCCCGCGCCCGCCCGGCCCTGCTTTCCAGTGACTAAAGAAATCTCCGGTTCTGGCTTTCCAGGATCTTGGCCCGTGGTGTGTGCCTTGGAAAAGGCAAAAGTGCCGGATTCGGGGGGTCCCCAAGGCCCCCAGGCTTGCAGAGGCTCTGGCAATGGCAGCGGGAATGCAGGGTTGGGGCAGGGAAGAGCCGCTCCGGGCACCGGCGCGGACGGTGGGCGCTGCCGCGCTGTTGCAAACGGGGCTGATCCCCCGGGATCGGCTTCGGCTTGCGAGAGAAGCCGGGAGCAGGAGCAGCCGCTCCGTGCGGAGCCACCCGCGCTCCGGAGCCGCCCGCCCGTCACTCCTGGGCCCGAGCCCGGCACCGCTCCGGCGCCCCACGGAGCCTGGCTGGACGGCAGGGAATACGGCGCAAATCCCCCCGGAATCCCGCGGGAGGCTCTTCTGGGCCCTCCTGATCCTGCTGCGTGTCCCGGGGAGCGGGATTTGGCCTGAAATCCAAGGGACAGGCAGCGCCAGGTCCGTTTGCACGCCGGAAACCCGGCAAGCGGCCCGGCGAGATGCAGCCGCAAGGTGGGAATTTGGGAATTTGCAGCCTCGCTGCCAGGGGGAGGCGGGAGCTGCAAGGAGCCGCCTCAAATCCCGACTCCTGCTCCGGGCGGGAAAGCGAGCACGGCGGGGAGGCTCCGTGCCGCCCCGTGGACGTGGTTTATTAATGAAAATACCCTTCTGTTTGTGGAAGGAAGAGTTAATTTTGCGGGAACACCTTTGAGGCTTTGCTGATAAAGCAAGAGTAACCTTTGTTCTTCCTGTTTTTTTCCGTAGGTTTGGATGAAAGACCGGGATCAGGTTCCTGGGGAACGGGAGATCAAAACAGCTCCACGTTTGACCAGGGAAGGGTAAGGACGGAGCATAAACATGGAGCTCCAACAAAAATAAACGGGGCCTTTGAGGATCGTTTCCCAGCCGGTGCGTTGGGCCCGCCTGGGTTCTCACCCTGGAAGAGGGATTTTCGCCCCGTTTTAGGTGGGGGACAAGGTGTCATCGGGGCACCGGGGGCATCGCTCACGGATGGCAGCTTTGGAGGGGCTGGGGGGGAAGAACCCAGGCTGGGACAGCCGAAACTGGGGCCTGAGGAGGGGAAGAGCGAGAAGACGTCAGCCGCGCTGACGCGGGGCGTTCCGGGGATGCTCCTGCGGGTCTCCGCGGGGGCTCTGTCCCCTCCCCGGCTTCGCGCTGGAGCAGGCGCCGGCCGTTCCCCTTCGGACAGGCCCCTCCGCTCCCCGTCGGGGCTCTCGGCTCCTCGGGGCGGCGCAGGGTGCCCCGGGGCCGCGTCCCCGCCGGGTCCTGGCGGCGCTGCCCGGGCAGGGGGTGGCCAAGCCTGGCCCGGCTCCCAGAACGGAAAAGGGCCCTGGGGCTCCCAGCCTTCCCGCTGCGTTTGGGAGCAGAGCGACCGCTGCGGCTTTGGGGCTAAGATGGGGAGTTTTGGTGTCTCCTGAGAGTAGCGGGGTTGAAAACAGCAACTTGGCTCTTCCCTTCCTCGGATCCTGACACGGGGTGAAGAGCGTCCCAGAGGGGATCACACTGTGCTAAACTGCAGCTCGATCTGTGCCTGCCTTGGGCCGGGCTCTGTGTCCTCACGTGTGCGGTGACAAACGTGCCCTGTCCCTCCAGCAGAACTACGGGGAAGGCCCCCACTACGGAGAGCACCGGGAGCTGCCGTCCCACAACAGCCTGTCGTCCTCGCCCTTCCTGGGACCGGGACTAGTGGGTAAGTGCCCTGGGTCCCTGCTCCAGGACGCAGCGGCCGGCCAGGGTGGCCGTCCCGTCCCTCACCCGGGGGTGCTCGGAGCCGCCGCTCACGGGGCCCGCGGCAGCCTCTCGCGGACGCAGCTCTGCGCACGGCGATGCCCCCGTTGTGCCGCAGCGCTGCTGGGCCGCGGGGCCTCGCAGGAGCCTCTGCAGGGCCCGGGTGTCCCCGGCCTGGCGCGTGGTGCCGCAGAGGGTGACGGCAGGGAGCCCGGGCACGGGACACGCTCGTGGTGGCAGCGCGCAGGTGCCGGCGGCCCCGTCCTCCCCTGTCTGTCCTCGCTGTGGCCTTCTCCCAGCTGCGGGCCGGGAACCCGGGAGCACCGCGGGGACCCGTCCCTGTGCCCTGCTCGGGCAGAGCCGCCTGCCCCTGGGCGCCTGCGGCCCCCTTCACCCGACTGCTGCTCTGAGATTAAGAGCGGAAAATACCCGTCCCCAAGGGCTTAGGGAGCTCTAATGCCATTAGGCAGGAATTGGGTTAGTCCTCGGCGCCTTTCCCAAGGCATCGGCAGCTGGAATGCTGCGGCAGCGCGGAGGGAGGCGCGAGGGCCGCGCAGCAGCCGCACGCGGTTCGGAAGCGCAGCCTGAGGAGAGGGAATCGCGTCTGGGCAGAAATCCCCGTGAGCAGCACAGGTTCCTCCTGGGCCGGCGCTGGTTAGAAAGGGGAAGAGCGGAGCCGGCGCGTGAGGAAGCAGGTGTCCGCGCTCTTCCTCCTCGCGCGCCGCGGCCGCATCCCGCGCTCCGGCGGCTTCGCTCCCCTCCGGGGCAGCCGGACACTTGGAATTTCCCCCTGGGGTCCCGCGCGGACAGGGCAGAGCAGTACCAGGATGCCCCTCTGCCCCGTGGCTCTCCAAGGGCGTTATTCCCTATTTTCTGCCCCGGGAGGATGCGGGCGGAGCAGAGCTGCTCCTTCCCCAAAGCCGGGCAGTCTGATGAAATCCACAGGATGTTTGGGAGGGCTGGAGCAGGGAGCCCTGCGGCAAAGTGGGACCGAACGGCGCAGGGCAGCCCCACGTCCCTGCTCATCCCGACCGGCCCAGGAGGCAGCAGCTCCCACTGCTTGGGTGTCCCTGGGACACGTGGCGCGTGTCAAAGTCACGCTCCTTTCTCAAATTGCGGAACACTGACCCCAAAACCAAGAGGTTTCGCGTTGCGTCCTCACTCGCGGACCTGTTTCTCATTGTTTCTTCGAGGAGGATCAGAACCCCCTAGAAGGGATATTCCAAGGGGAACACGGATTGAGCACGAACAGAGGCTGAGCCGAGAGGGCTCTGCCAAGAAACCCCCGAGTTTTGGCTTCCCCATTAGTGAGGGGGCTGCTGCGGTGAGAGGGGCCACGGAAAGATGGACCCAAGAGTCCAATTCCTGCAGGGAGTTTTCTCACGTTTGTGCCATTTGCGCCGTTCCCCAGCGACAGATTGCAGCGAGCATCAAAAAATGCCTGTCTGAAATGACAAATAAGTCAAAAATAAGTCAAGAAAAGCAGTGAGAGCAGCAAACTCCAGGAGGAAGCAGGGAGGGAATTGGTGCGACGTTGGAGGCAGCGGAGGCTCCGCTCCATGTGGAGGATGCTCGGGCAGCCCTAGGGAAGCGCGAAGGAGGTGCTCATCTGCATTGTGTCCCGCTGGAAAACTTGAGTTGTTTTTCTTCTTAAAAATCACTTTTTTACCATTCGTCTCTGGTGGAGGCTGGAGGGGGGTTGTTTAAACAGCGAGGAGACCGATAAGCCCTAAGAGATTTCTTTCTAGTAATTATTTCTAGTAATTAGCTGCGTCTCAGAGAAGGGTTGCTAATCGCAGGGGTAGCGTGGGCAGTCGGTTCTTCCTGGACAACGGATTTAACCTGGCCACGGATGGGGCTTGTTAATGCTCCCCTTTTGTTTTGTTTTGTTATTGCAATTTTTCCAAGTTAAATTTGCAATTTTTCCAAGTGAGATGTGCAATTTTCCAAGTTAGATTTGCAGTTTTCCAAGTTAGATTTGCAGCTTTTGCTGCTTTTCCCCTTTGCGCGTCGCTGCCAAACGCGCACCCTCGGGCACTGCCACGCGCCTCGTCTCCAACATGGACCGAGCAAAGTGCAAAAGAAGAAACCTCAGATGAAAGTCACAGGTTTGGGGGTTTTTCCCCTTTTTTTTTGTGCAGACCCGCTCTGTTTTGCAATCTCCCTTTTACTTTTCCCCCTTGCAGGTGCTCTGGCAGCAGGAGGGGAGCCCCGGCTGCCGTGTGCCGGTGACTCGGCCGGCCGGGATCCCGCTCCTTCGGGAGCCATCGCGGCCGCCCCACGGGTATTTCTGTCGAGCCGCTGCGGCAAATATAGCAGCTAAGCAGCGCTTTGGAAAATTAGGTCATTTAGGAGATCCGGCCTCTGCCACGCTGACCTCCGTTTACTTAACGCTTAAGCCTCCAAAACGAACTGGGAACGGGGAGCGGGAAGGCGAGGAGGGTCCCGCTGCCCCCGGATCCTCCCGGGCTCTCGGGTTTGGAAGCAGCTTGGCAAAATCCTCTGTCCCGTCTCCGTTTCCGTTGCGATTGCAAGGCTGTGCTTAAAAGCAGCAAGAAATTCCTGGCGTGTTTGCAGACAGGCAGACTTGTTCCTTTTGTGCCAAAGTGCCTGATTTCCCCCCAAAAAACTCCGTGTTGCACTGAGGAGGGGGAAACCCCAAAGCCAAGGGTTATCCCGGGGTCCCGGCTGCTCCGCAAGGCTGTTTCGGCATGGAAACATCTCAGCCCGCGTGCGTTGGGTTCTTCTTTCTTTGTCCCTTTTTTCCCTGCAAACGCTATTTGCGGCCGCGCGTGGGCAGGCGCCGGGAGCGCGTTTGCCGCGTGGGAGATGCCCCGGTGCGGAGCGAGGAGCGGCGGGAACGCAGGGAGGATCTGGGGTCGCTGCCGGCTCCGTTGCCGCCGGCTTTGGCAGGACGCAGCCCTCTGGCGCGAGCCCCGTGCGCGGGCGCCGCTGGCCGGCCCCGCTCCGCTCCCGGTCGCCCGATCCTTCCTCTCGGGCTCCTTTTCCCGTCTCTCCGGCGGGTTTGTGGAGTCGGTTTCTTTGCCGGGTCGGCAGCTGCTGGTTTCCATGGCCACGGCCGCCGCTTCCACACGGCGCTGCCCTCCGGGGCCGCTCACCCGCGGACCGAGCTGGAGGAGCCGCTGGATTGGGGACAAACTCCTCTTCCCCCGGTTCCTCCGCGATAATGGGCGGAAAAAGCCGCATTTTGGGGGTGGGTCTGCAGCTTTGAGCCGGCAGCAGGGGGAAAATCTCCATATCCCGCTCAAAACATTGTGTTTTTCTGTCTCCGCTCTAGGGAAGAGCAGCGAAAGAGCCTCCTACTCCACGTTTGGAAGAGACGCGGCGATGCCAGGGCTGAATCAGGTAAAAGCGTCGCAGTTTGGGGCTCTCGGCTGCTCAAAGGGGAGAGCTCGGGAATGGGGAGCGGGAATGGGGAATGGGGAGTCCCTGGCGGCCTTGCATCCCACCTCCATGCCCGACATCCTGGCCGCCCCACTTTGCCTGAAACCTCCCAGGGGCTGGAACATCATCCTGGGCACTTGGAGAGCAGGGGCCTCGCACTGTATTCCTGTCGTAGGGAAAACGGCCGCGCAGCGGATCCGCATCCCGCTGCAGCGTCGCGTGGGGGCGGCTCGGGGGCGCCCACATCCCCCCTGCGGACGGCCCCGTGCGAGGGCGGCTCTGCCCCTGGCCCTCGTGCCCGCGGCCACGCGCGTGGGGCACGTTTCAATTCGACACAAATTTGTCATCGTTTCCTCTCCTCTGAACTGAGGATGTTTCCTTTGCTGGAGCAGCTGTGCCGGCCGCCTGTGCCAGCGCGGGTTTCATTTACCACTGGAGCTGCTAAAATCCAAACGGGCCAGGAGCCAAGGCCCTTCCTAATGTTATGATTTTGTCGAGCTTTGCCGGGGGCTCGGGAGACGCGAGGTAACCGGAGCGGGTGGGCAAATGGCGCCGGCGCCGCGCGGGCCGGCTGGAGCTGCAGCCCCTCCACGCCCAGGGGACGCAGCCCCCGTGTCACCCCGGAGCAATTGTTGCTCCTGTGTTCAGGGCTGTTTCAACCTGCTTTTCCATAAAAAAAAGAGCCCAAAAAACGGCCCGATGGCTGGTGCTTTGCACCTGCAGCGCTCCCCGCCCGGTCATGTTCTTCCCCATCCTCAACCTCCTTCAAGGGCTGGGGAAAGCCCGTTTTCTGCAGGAAAAGGGCTGAGGACGCGCGCGGCGCTCCCGGCTCTCCGCGCTCGCTCCGGCTCGCTCGGCTCCCTGCTTTCTTTGGCCGCGCGTTCGCGGCGCGGAGGAAACCCGAGCGCTGGAACAGATTGCAGGAATTCCACCAGCTGTGAACACACGAGCTGCTCCTTCCCTCCCCGCGCCCTGCCGAGCCGGCCGCCTCGGGAAGCGGCCGCTTTCCTCTCTGCCCTTGTCCAAAAAGCCCCAAATCTTCCTCTCCTCCAATTTATCCCCCTCTGAAGGTGGGTAGATGCTCAGCTTTTGTGACCTCCCACCCTCGTCGTTGGGGTCGTTGGGGTGTTGCGGGCCTCGCGGCTGCGTTTGTCCTCGTGTTCGCGCACAGGCGGCTCCGGGCGCTGGCTGTGGTGCCTCCATCTCACCACCATGTCCTTGTTTGCAGCCTGGATTCCTGCCCGGCGAGATGGGAATCGCGAGTCCGAGCACGCTGTCCCCCACCGGGGTCAAGGGGGGGACCCAGTATTTCTCGTACCCCAGCAACCCCCGCAGGAGAGGTGCTGAGAGCAGCCTAGGTGAGTGGCTCCGCGTCCCCCGGCCTGCGCCCGGCCTCGTCTCCCAGCGGAGCTCGTCCCTGCCCGGCTTCTCCTGGAAAACCAGCCCTTTGCTCCTAACGGGTTCGGGGCAGGTGCGCTCTGCATTGCAAGCACAGATGAGCCCCAGTTCTCCAGAACTTCGGTTTTCCTCTCGCCGCTCCCTCCCCGCCCCCCGAAGTTGCTTCTCTTGCTGCTATTTTGGGCTTTCCCCAACAAACGAAACCAGAAGCAGCCTAGTGGTACGTGTATTTTTTTCCAGTGCTTTTCAGAAAAACGCATCTGCTTTGATACTTGAAAGTTAATTTGCTGCTTTAAAAATGTCGCAGTTTTCAGGTTTCAGCCTGGGAAACGCTTTTTTTTTCCTTTTCTTTTTTAATTTGCAGTGGCTCGTCCTGTGTGATGAGTTTCTCCTCAGCTCTCTCCAGATGGACTCGTACCCTTTGCCCCTTCCCTTCCCCGTGCGGGGCTTTCCTTTGCTCTGAGCAAAAAAAGAAAGAGAAACCCCCCAATTTTAAGCAGCGCTTCTTCTCGGGATGCTTCTTCCCCCACCACCACCTCGGATATTTTCCGCCTTCCTCCCCGGAACTCAGGGTCTTTCCCACTCCGAGCCGGAGCCCGTGCAGGAATGAGAGTGCGGGAGGACCAGACTGGGGTGATGCCCCCTTTTCCTAGCAAGGATTTTTCCCCCAATAATTTATTGAGGAAACAGAACTATTGGACAAACACAAACCCATCCCTGTGTTTTCTTTCATTCTGGGCAAATTGTCTGCAAAACAAAAAATATCTCCAAACCTCTCACAAAGGCTGGATTTTCTTACGGGCTCAGTCTCTTTGGGAGAGCAAGCACAGCCCTGTGCAGCCTGAGGAGCCAGGAGGGATGGGGAATTTGTTGGAAACGCGAGTTTTGCCGGGTGAAACCCGCCCGCGGAGCGGCGGCGGGACGAGGAATCCGCAGCGCGCGCAGAGCGTCGCTTCGCTGCCGCGCTCCGACCCTCCCGGCGCTTGACGCTGTCCTGGTTTCTTTCCCCCAGATGCACAGCCCAAAAAGGTTCGCAAGGTGCCCCCGGGACTCCCCTCCTCGGTAAGTGATTCCTCATCCCACTCCAAGAGGCTTTGACCCTCTGCAGCAGGGACATTCCAGCTGCTCCTCCTCTTCCTCACCCGTGTGCCCCGGCGCACGCGGGTTTTAGGCTACCAAGGATGGAGGGAGGGAGGGAGCCGCATCGGGATGCACAGCCGGGAAGGCCGTGATGCTCCGAAAGTAGCTGCTTAATAGGAAAAAAAACCTGCTGGAATCGGAATTCCCCTCCCCGCCTCAGGTTTCCGCGTGAAATTGGGAGCTGCTAAGCGCCATGTGGGGAAACGGTCACTCTCAGCAAATGGCCGTTTATTGGCCTCGGATTTCAAAGGTGAGGGAGGTTTCAGGCACCCGCGGGACCCCCATTCCCGCGGGATGGAGCGCGCGGCGCTTGCAGGAATTCGAGCGGTCGCTGGACCCCGTGCAAAGCGACGGGGCTGACGGGCACCTCGGTAAAACCCGGCGCTTCAGTCTGTGCGGGGCGTTTGTGGCCGCGGGGCCGTTCGGAGGAGCAGCAGGCGAGTCAGCGGGGCTCCTTCCAGCTGACTTTGGGGGCAAAAGCCCTTATTACCCTTATTCTTTAAACCCCATTCGAAGAGCAGCGGCGCGGTGGAAAGAAGCCCGGTGGTGCTAGGGCTTGGAGCGCGGCTCTGCGCCGGAGGAACGAGCTCAGCAGGCTCCCCGCGGCCACCGTGAGGGCTGGGGCCGTGGGGCTGATTCCTGCAGCCCCCAGAGCTGCCGTCGCAGCCCTCCACTCGCCGCAAAAGCGCTTAGAAAAGGGCCGTGATCCCCGTGTGTCCGGCGGGGCCGGCGCGGTGCCGCACGGAGGCCCCGGACACGGATGCACAGGGCAGGGGGACGAGGGCGTTGGGTGAAATAAAGCAGCCCCCAAAGGCAGCGGCCCCTTTGGCGGCTCCCGCGAGGCCCCGCGCGCGCCGGCGCTCGTGCGCGCGGCTCCGCTGCCGCGCAGCTGCCGTGTGCGCTGGCCGCGCGCCAGCGCTGGCAGATGGCGCGGGGCTATTAGACGTGCTCCATTCCATTCCCCGGCCCGGCTCCCGCTATTTAATCAAATTAGAGGAAAAGTCAATTTGCCGGATCCGTATTCTTCGTGCCGCCGCTCGCCCCGGCCGCGGGCGCCCCGCTCTGCTTGGCCGCGGGGCCCGCGTGAGCCCCGACGGGCAGCACCGAGGGGCAAACGCTTTTCATTTTATTTGTCCAGTGTGGGGCAGCTTTCTGCATCTATCAGGGTTTTCCCTTCCCCCTTTCCATCTCTCTTTCTTGTTTTTTTTTCCCCTTTTTTCCCCTTTTTTCATCCCCTTCCTCCCTAACCAGCTCCGCGGGACAAACACGGGGCACTGGGAGAGGAAGATGCTCTCTGGGTCGCAGTGGGTCCTGGCTGCTCTCACAACCCAAAGAAATTCAGGCGGGAAAAAGCCTTTTTTCCACTTTTCTTTGTTTATTTTTCATCCTTTTTTCCTTAATGATGCAATAAAAAGGCAGAAATCCTCCAGTTTTGCCCCTCCTGGCCGGCTCGGGCAAGAGGCGCCCGCAGGGATGTCGGGAAGGGGAAACTCGGGGCGAGTTTCTCTTCCCAGGTGCGACGTCTGCGCCGGGCAGTGCGGCCGGGCGCCAGCCTCAGCTTTCGCGGGTTTTTAACCAAAAAAGACTGCCCGGTTTCGGGATGAGTCGGCAGTGATGCAAAGAGGCCCTGCCAGAGGCTCTCACGTAGTCTCGGGCGGTATTTCGGTTTCTTTACGCATCGGATTTCTGCTTAAAACACGGGTGTTTTCACGCAGCCTTCGGTAAAGGCTTTCTAGGATGGGTTTAGTTACTTAAAAAAGAGAGAAAAAAAAACGCTTTTTTTTTTTTGTGCTTTAATGACACACCTGGGTGGCGCCACACAGCAGAGTTGGATGGGAAGCTCCGCAAGCGAAGTGGAGCGCATCCCATCAGAGCGGCTGCTCCGCTTCTCATTTTGGGCTGTGCCCAGTTGTGGGTTTTGCTTCCTTGGCTCCAGAGGGTCTCCCGGGACAGGGGTTGAAGCCCGGGGTCTAAAAAGCTCTGGCCGTGATGGGGGTGTTTCCCTCCTGCCTCCGTTTCCCCTGCACCTCCCGAGCGGAGGGAAGCTGATCCCTGCGGAGGGTTTGGGAGCTGGAGCCCGTGGACGCTGCCGGCTTCGCGTCCAGAAATAATCACTGTTGTGGTTACCCATCAAAAGTCACAACCGCAGAAAAAGGAACCGGAGCGGCGAGCTGAAACTGCTGCCGCTGCCGGTGCAGGGCCGTGGGGCAGAGCCCCTGCGGGAGGGCGGGGGGACGTCTCGGCTTTAAGTCCCCTTCCCGCTGCCCTTGCTCCCCGCTGGTTCCCGGTGAAGGCCCTCGCCCCTCGCGACGGGCCGGGGCGCCGTGAGCGACGGAATGGGCGTAGAGGGGCCGAGGGTTTTGTGCCAGGGTCGGGCCTTGCTCCTGGGCCCTCCCTTGGGCTCAGCCGCGTCGTTTCCTGCCCTCGCTGGGCTCCGTTGGCGGCCGCGGCCCAAAGGAGAGGCCGGACGGGGTCCCTGTGCAGCCCAGCGCCTTCCTCAGCGTCTCCCCTGCCCTCCAGGTGTATCCAGCCAACTCAGGTGACGACTTCAGCAGGGATCCCGCTGGATATACTCCCTCGAAACCTCCCAGCACTGTGTATCCCGGAGCCTTCTACATGGCAGGTGAGGCTGTCGCACCAGGAGGCCCCAGGGCCACGAGCTCCGCGGGTGCCGGCCAAGGGCCGGGCTCTCCCGGCGGGGCACGGGGATCGGCCAGGCGGGATGCGGATCGGCCGGGCGGGATGCGGATCAGCTGGGCAGGATGTGGCTCGGACAGGCAGGATGCGGATCGACATCCTGGGCAGGAGGCGGCTTGGCCGGGTGGGTTGTGGCTCGATCGGGCGGGATGCAGATCATCTGGGCAGAAGGCAGCTTGGCCAGGCTGGACGCAGCTCAGCCGGGTGGGATGCGGCTCGGCCGGGTGGGATGCGGCTCGATCGGGTGGGACATGGCTCAGACGGACGGGATGTGGCTCGGCTGGACGGGATGTGGCTCAGCTGGATGGGTTGCAGCTCGGCTGGACGGGATGCGGCTTGGCCAGGCGGGATGCAGCTCTATCGGGCGGGACGCAGCTCAGCTGGGCAGGACACACCGGCCGTGTCCCGCCGGCACCAGCCCCGCTCAGCGCCCCGCGCTCCGCTCTCTCCTTGCAGACGGGCTCCACACGTCGCCCGACCTGTGGAGCTCCCCCGGTGCCATAAGCCAGTCAAGCTACGGGGCCATGCTGGGCAGCTCCTCCTCCCCTCTCCCACAGCCCGGCGGCTTCAGCAGTTTACACCAGCATGAACGAATGGTACCGGTACCGCGTCCCGGCGCCGCGGCCGCGCGGGCAGGGGGCTCCATGGCGGCGCTGGCGGCCGCGGCAGGACGCAGCTGCTGGCGCTTGACGGCGTTTTGACGGCCTCTCTCCCGCAGAACTACCAGATGCATTCGGGAGAGGTCAACGGCGGGCTGCCCGCCGTGTCCGGCTTCTCGGCCGCCTCCACCCCGTACGGCGTCTCCAGCCACACGCCCCCCATCAGTGGGACGGACACCATGATGGGTACGTGCGGCCGCGACCCCAGCGCCGCCCACTCGCGCTTCCCAACCCTCTGCCCCGTGGCCGTGCGGAGCCGAGCGCGAAGAGCCGGGCCCTCCTGCTGCTCACGGGGCACCGCGTCCTGCGTCCCGGGCACGGTCCGTCCTTTGGGCACGGCACGCGAGCCCGGGCTCATTCCGTGCAGAGGAGACTTAGTGAGGTCCCTGCTGCTGGATAGCAGGGCAGGGGGGCAGCCTGCGGCTCCCTGAGGAGTCTCCGAGGGTTGCACCTTGCTTGTCAGATCTGGAGGGAGACCAGGATCCATGGAGCAGCCGTGACTAAACGAGGGGTGGGAAGGCCTGAGCGCGGGGAGCGGGCGTGAAGCCGTTCGTCCCCACGGGGAATGGGAATGTTGGCGCTCAGTTCAAATGCCACGTTCACCCCCGAGTGCTTTCATCTCCAACCCTGCTGAACCTGTTACCAAACCTGTTGCTGCAGTTAACCGGCGTTCCTTGGGAAACGAGGATCCTGTCCTTGGTTCAGAGAGAATCCCTCGTTTGGAGGAGGGGAACGGGGTGCGGGTTGGAGGGGCTCGTGGGGCCCCACTGCAACGGGCCTGGCCGCGGGGGAGGCATCGAGCCGCTGTCTGAGGGAGGAGGCCTCTGCCCTGGCCCCTGCCAAGCCCCATCCTGGAGCCCTGGGGAAGCCGGCGGGATGCGCGTGCCCTGCTGCTGCCCCGAGCAGAGGGATGCGGGAAGCGAGCGGGTCTTTCCGCTTTACCTGTTTGTTTTCAAAGAGGAGCAGGAAGAATGAGGAACGTCGGCCTCAGAGGCAGCGGCCAGGGAAGGACTCGCTCACGGCTGTGACCGGAGCGGGGCTTAGGCCTGGGCGCTGACATCTCTGTCCTGTCTTGCAGGGAACCGAGGAACCACGGCCGGGAGCTCGGGAGACGCGCTCGGCAAGGCACTAGCTTCAGTAAGAGATTCCCCCAATCCCGACCTCCTCCCTGTCCCTTCCCTGGCTTGATCCTTCCCTGATTAACGGTGACCCTCGAGGCAGCCACGAAGAGGAACCCATGAGAAGCCTGGGTGAAACCACCAGACCCAGAAACGCGGCAGCTTCGGGGGGGGTGACACGAGTTCCCTCACGTTTTATTTCCCCCCAAGGGCTCGGTGTGCTGCCTTCCTGCACCCAGTGCTGTGGAAAAGCCACTTTGGATGGGGAAACTGAGGCAGCCCCATGTGCAGCAGCCTGGCACCTACTTCAGTGCCTGGCTCAGCCCTGGCAGCGGGATACGTGAGCCCAGGGCTCCCTGCTCCCAGTGGAGGGTGCCAAAGGGATGCTTCAGGCCCTGGGATGGCAATGAGGGGACAGAGAAGGGCCCCAGTGTGATGGGAAGGCAGAAGCAGGGGGCATGCGAGCGTGCTGCGGTGGGGATGAGCCGACTCGGCCGCTGCGCCGGCCGGGAAGTCGGCGGCAGCGCGGGAGAGGGAGATGCCCTGGGATAGTCCCTGCTCCAGAGCGCGTGGCGTGGGAGGTGCAGCCGCAGGGACGGGCAATGCTGACCGTGCGCCGCTTCTCTTCTGCAGATTTATTCCCCGGATCACTCTAGCAATAACTTCTCCTCAAACCCCTCTACACCGGTCGGCTCCCCTCAGGGGCTTGCAGGTAGGTGAAGGCCCTGCTCTTGACGTTGGAAAGGTTTCCTCCCAGGAGGAAGCAGAGCAATTTCCGCTCTGCAGCCCCACCACACTGCAAAAAGCAGAGCAACCCCCAGGGCTGGGACGGAGCCTGGGAGCAGCCTGGCCCTCCGGCTGCCCGCTCGACCAGTCGGGGTAAATGTAGAGCCCTGGCGAGGTCCAGGGATGGGCAGCGTGGGCAGCCTGTGCGCAGCGTGAGTGCTGCGTGCAGCCCGCTGCAACACGTGGCCGTCGCATGCAGCCCCCATGCAGCCCCGTGCAGCTCCGTGCAGCCCTGTGTGGCTCCATACAGTCCCGTGCAGCCCCATGTGTCCCCATGCAGCCCTTGTGCAGCCCCGTGTGGCTCCGTGCAGCTCTGTACAGCTCCATGCAGCCCCGTGCGGCTCCATACAGTCCTGTACAGCTCTCTGCAGCCCCATGCAGCTCCAGGAAGCCCTGTGTAGGCCCATGCAGCCCCATGTGGCTCCATGCAGCCCCATGCAGCTGTGTGCGGCCCTGTGATGCTCCCTGCAGTCCCATGTGGCCCCATGTTGCCCTGTGCAGCCCCACACAGGTCTCTGTAGCCCCATACAGGTCTCTGCAGCCCCATACAGCCCTGTACAGCCCCATACAGCCCTGTACAGCTCCATGCAGCCCCATACAGCTCCGCACAGCTCCTTGCAGCCCTGTGCAGCCCCATACAGCCCCATGCCCCTCCCTACAGCCCAGTATAGCTCCATACAGCACCCTGTGCGGCTCCATGCAGCCCCCTGCAGCCCTGCACAGCTCCATACAGCCGCATGCAGCCCCCTGCAGCCCTGCACAGCTCCCTGCGGCTCCATGCAGCCCCCTGCAGCCCTGTGCAGCTCCATACAGCCCCGTGCAGCTCCCTGCAGCCTTGCACAGCTCCCTGCAGCCCCGTGCGCGCGCTGCGGCGCCGGCCCAGCTCGCAGCCCCATCTAGCGGTGGCTGCGCCCGGTGCCGACCCACTGCGTTCGCTTGCAGGCACGTCGCAGTGGTCGCGAGCGAGCGGACAGGGTGCCTTATCTCCCAGCTACGAAGGGAGCCTCCACACTTTAGTAAGTGCCGCCGACGCGTCTCCCTGGCGCTCTTCTGGGCCGGGGTAGTCGGCAGGGGGAACCCCTCTCCCGAGCACCTGCGGGTGCAGATGGAGGGTTGGTTGAAAGTGGCGACGCCACTTTGGGTGTCCCACGCTGCGAGCCCAGCGCCTCGCCACGGCCGAGCGACAGCCCCTCGGCGCGCAGCAGGCCTGGCCCTGCCTTGTGCGTTTGCATCCGTTTCTGCTGCCCGTTGCGGAGCAGAGGGACTTGTCCAGCCCCTGGCCGTGCTCGTGTCCTCAGAGCCCGGCTCCAGCCCCGCTGGGGCACTGCTTGTCCCCGTATCTGCTGCCTTGCTATGTGCTTGAGCGCGGCCGGCGGCTCCGGAGCTCCGAGCGCACCGGGGCTGCGCATCCTGCGTCCACACCGACACTGTCCTCCCCTCGCAGCAAAACAAAATGGAAGACAGGTTGGACGAAGCCATCCACGTACTGAGGAACCACGCCGTGGGCCAGACGGCCACCCTGCCCAGCAGCCACGGGGACATGCACGGGCTGCTGGGCTCGGCGCCCGCGCACAGCAGCACCGTGGGCGGCCTGGGCCAGCCCTTCCCGCCGGCCGTCATGTCCCTGGGGAACAGGCACCCGAGCCTGGTGAGTGCGGGCGCGCGGGACAGCGCGGGCCCTTGGTGGCCAGGGGGAGGTTTCTGAGGGTGTGAAGGGAGCCCCGCGGGGTGCAGCTTCAGCTTGGCTGGGTTGGAGACACATGGAAATGGGTGACTTGCCGTGGTCGAGCCCGTGGCCGGGCACCATGGTGGGTGCAGACACCAGGATCTCCAGGGTGGAGATGTTCCAGGGATGCTCCAGGCTCTGGGATGTCAACTCCCTGGGATGGAGCCTGTTCAGATGGGCTCCACGTTCCGCTGCACGTGGGAGCACTGATGCCTACGGGCTCATTCGTGCTCCAGGCATCCGCATGCTCCAGTGCCGCCTTCCCGCACGCAGCGGGTGCCCTGCACATCCTCCTTGCGGCCGCGTCCCCGCTGCGGCGGCGCCCAGGGGAGGCTGCCTCCAAGCAGGGCCAGGCTGAGCGCCCGCGGGGCAGGGGCGGACAGGGCCGGGCTCCCCGCTGCGTGCCCGCGGGGCCAGGCCATGCCGGGCAGGACGGTGGCCCCGCGTGCTGCAGCTCGCGCCGCTCCTTCCGCTGCAGGTGGCGGGCGGCCACGCCGAGGACGGGCTCTCCAGCAGTGCCAACATGCTCCACAACCACGTGGCGCTGCCCTCGCAGCCGAGCGCGCTGCCTGACCTCGGCCGGCAGCAGGACACGTACAGCGGTGAGGCCGCCCGCACGCGTCGCGCCCGGGGCTGTCTGCGGAGCGGAGCTGCGGGGGGTGTTGGGCCGCAGAGGTCCTTGGGGGTGCTGGTTCGACCCGCACGGTCCTACCCTTTCTGCTGGCCTCAGAGAGCTCCCGGGCCCTGCCCTGCCAGGAGGGAGGTTGGGCTCCGGCTCCGGTGGACCTGGGATGGGAGGACACGGGGTTGAGATGGCCCTGGCTGGCCCGGGTGCCCCACGGCACAGCCCGGCTGCCCGGCCGCAACCCCGGTGCTGCTGCGGGCGCTCCCTGCGGCGGGGGCTCCCTGCGGGCTCCGGATCCCAGGGCTTTCCCCAGAGGCTGGCACTGGCCGCCGGGGCCCACGGGGCCGGTGCCCCTCCAACATGCGGCTCTGCTCCCTCGGCAGGCTTGTCCGGGGCGCTGGGGCGCAGCAGCGTCTCCTCGGGGACCAGCGAGATAAAGAGGGAGGAGAAGGAGGACGAGGAGAACACCTCAGTGGCCGATAACTCGGAAGAGGAGAAGAAGGAGCTGAAGCCGTCGCGGAACAGAACAAGGTGCTCTTTGAACAGGTCTCTCCCTTCACTTACTCTGTTACCGCTCTGGGGACGTTGGGGCTGGGGTCCGGCCATGGCCAGGGCCCCCGGCAGCCCCAGCGCCGCAGCAGCGCCCGCTCCTTCCTCCCCGCCGCCCTCCCTCCTCTGCCTCCCATCACCACGCGCAGCTGGCACGGCCAGGTCCGTGGCCGCGAGCAGGCAGAGCCCTTCCAGCCTGTCCCAGCGCGGCCGAGAGTGCCACCGAGCTCCCTCCCGCACCTCCCGGCCACCGGGACAAGCCCAGGAGGGCTTTATTTTTGGTGGTTTCTTTGTTCTTAAAAAAAAAAAAAGGCAAAAAAATAAGAGCAAGAAGAAGAAGAGTCTAAATTGCTTGTCTGCAAAGTCACTGCGTGTCCCCGCGTGCGGGGCACCGGGCCGGCACTTGCTGTCTGAACATGTGTTTCTTTGCTGTGAGTTGACCAGTGCTGAGAGTGCACGCGAGGAATGTCCCTGTCTCGTTCTTATTTTAAACCATTAGTCAAGATGAGGATGAGGAGGACGATCTTCTTCCCCCAGAGCAAAAAGCCGAGAGAGAGAGAGAAAGGAGGGTCGCCAATAATGCCCGTGAGCGCCTGCGGGTCCGTGACATCAACGAGGCCTTTAAAGAGCTCGGACGCATGTGCCAACTCCACCTAAACAGCGAAAAACCGCAGACCAAACTGCTAATCCTACACCAGGCCGTATCAGTCATACTGAACCTGGAGCAACAAGTTAGAGGTTAGTGAGGGTCCCGGAGTGGTGATATTTTACGTATCTGGTCGGCACGGGGCTGTCTGTCTGTCTGTCTCCTGTGACACGTGCTGTGGTGCTCGCACTGTCTCTCTGCCCTGTGGCCTTGGAGTCCCAAGGTTGCTGATGTCTTTTTTTTTGTTTGTTTTTATTTTTTTTTCCTTTTTGTTTGTTTTGTTGGTTTTTCTTCCTTTTTTTGCATCCCTGCTGTTGTCCTTGGTTCCCCGCTGCTCTCGCGTGTGCTGCATGCCGGTCCCCGGGGGGACCTGCGCTCCCTGCTTGCGGAGGCTGCTCCAGCTTTCGCCCAGTTTTGCAAAAAACAGCAAAAATAAATATAAATAGCGACCGTCTCGTAGCGGGGGACGCAGAGGGGACGTCCCTCGCGGGCTGCTCCCTTCGCCCGGGCAGCCGCAGCCGTGGATGGAGAGCCGGAGAGTCGGGAGCGCCGCGGGAGCCCTGGCCGGGCGCTCCCCGTGTCGCCCCGGGGAGGCGGCGGCTCCCGCTGCCGGCGCCGTAACCCGCAGCGCGGTGCATGCCCGGCGCCCGGCGCCCCTAACCCCTTTCTCTCTGCAGAGGCTCCCGCGTTGTCACTCCCGCCCGTGGTTTGTGCCTGGCTCTGCTCCTCTCTGCTGGCCTCTGCTGTTGCATTGATGTTGGAGTCCTTTGTGCCTCTCTTCAGTTTGTAATTTTTGCCTTTCATAACATGTATATTTTTTCCTGTCTCTTTTTTAAAAAAAAAAAAAAAAAACTTCTCCTTCCTTTTATTTATTTATTTTTATTTTAATTTCTTTTTTTTTTTTGGTTCTCTTCTTTCTGATCTCCTACAGACAGTCCCCAGCCGTGACCTCTCGGTGGTCCCACTCTCTACCTTGTACTTGCTGCTCGCTCACCAAGACAGAGCCCGGGGGCGGCGGGCGGGCAGGGGCCAGGCAGGCTCGGCCCCGGGGTCACTTTGGTCTCCCACGCTTGTCCCTTTTTAAGCCCTTCCCGGCCGCAGCGCAGGGAGCTGGGGCGGCCTCCGGCCTCCCTGCGCTCCGGCCTCTTGGCGGGAGAGGAGCAGGAGAGGCCCTGGTGCCGGGCACGGGCCAGGAGCAGCTCAGCGGTGGCGCAGGGGACAGGCCGCCCTTTCACGTCCCCCCGCTCTGCCCCGCAGCCCGGCCGCCTCCTCAGTGCTCCCCTGCGGCAGGAGCCGGCTCCGTCCTGCCCGGCTGGGACGGGAAAGGCAGCCGGGGACCTGCCGGCCTCGCTGCGGAGCGGACAGTGGGAATGAGCCGGGCTCCTACCCAGGCGAGAGCCAGAGCCGGGCTGGGAAGGCAGCGGCCTCTCCTGTCCCGGCTGGAGCATCCTGGGATGGCCACAGAGAGGGTCCCGGTGCTATGCCGGGACACGCGGAGCAGCGAGGGCCACGGAGGCAGGGCCAGGGCACCAGGAGAGGACGCAGCAGGGATGAGGCCCCAGGAGAGGACGCAGCAGGGATGAGGCCCCAGGAGAGGATGCAGCAGGGATGAGGCACCAGGAGAGGACGCAGGCAGGGATGAGGCCCCAGGAGAGGATGCAGGAGGGATGAGGCACCAGACAAGGACACAGGCAGGGCCAGGGCACCCGGATGACCCTCGGGCGGGCGCAGGCTCCCCCAGGGAGCCCTGGCATCCCCTCTGCGCCGTTGGGCACCCACCAGAGGCTCTTCCGA
The DNA here is from genome assembly GCF_059628265.1 of Tinamus guttatus. NCBI lineage: Eukaryota > Metazoa > Chordata > Aves > Tinamiformes > Tinamidae > Tinamus > Tinamus guttatus. Next base: position 37,246 of record NW_028289144.1, read on the forward strand.
CCGCAGGAGGCTTCGCTTCTGCGGCCGCTCTTGGCTGAAGGCTTCACCCTCTTGGCGCAGCGTTTTTCCTAGGAGAATTTTTGCTCTGGGGCAGAAGGTCGTCCGTAAATTGGGATGCAGAGGGGCCGGGCGAGCCCGGTGCGCGGTGCTGCCAGCAGGGCCCTGCCTGCCCCCTGCCGCAGGCAGGCGCCGGCTCCCGAGCTCCCGGAGCCCAAACTCGCCCCATCCAGATGGTTTTTATCCGTTTGGCTCCGCTGAAAGACCCACATGGAGTTTTGGCCTCTGGGACTCTCTGAGGGTGCCGGGGCGTTTTGCCACATGTGGGATTTTTGCACAAAATCTTCCAAAATCACCAAGTCTGTCTGTGGCAGCGGTGGGGAAAAACCCCAGCGTCTTTGGCCTGAGTGCCCCCGGGCCTTGGAGCTTGGGCCGAAAACCCGGGCGAAATTTGGGGGAGAAGCTCTGGCTCCGGAGCTGGGGGCCGCCTGTCGCTGGCAGCACCGTGGGGCGCCGGGCGGCCGGGCAGCCCCGCTGGCACCGTTGGCCTGGCGGGCGCGAGGCCGTTTGGGCCGTCGCAGCGGACACCAGGGGCACTCCCAGCACGGCAACGAAGGGCCCCGTGTCGGTGCCACCCCCTGACTAACCCCTGTGGTGCTGTGAACCCAGCAGTACAGACGAGGCCCTGTCACTGGAGGACAAAGATCTGAGGGACCGGGAGAGGAGAATGGCCAATAACGCCAGGGAAAGGGTGCGCGTGCGGGACATTAACGAGGCCTTTAAAGAACTGGGACGCATGTGTCAGATGCACTTAAAAACGGACAAAGCGCAGACCAAACTGATCATCCTACAGCAAGCGGTGCAGGTCATTCTGGGCCTGGAGCAGCAAGTACGAGGTATGGACACGGCTGCCAGGGGCCTGGCGGGGCCGCGCGCTTCCCCTCCCCGGCCCGCGCTTTTCCCCACGGAGCAGCTTTGGGAAGCACCGGCCCGTCTCGCGCGCTGGCCGCGGCCGCCGGGGTTGGCTCGCAGCGAGCGCGCGGGCCGGGCGCGCAGGGGGTTCGCTCAGGCGCAGCCGCTGCAGGAGGAGCACGTGCGGGGCCGGGTGTCCGTGCTCTGCCCTCGCATGGGGCTGTGTATCAGCATTCCATCTTCACACGGTGCCGGGTGTCCGGGCTCCATCCTTACGTGGTGCCGTGTGTCCGTGCTCTGCCCTCGCATGGGGCTGTGTGTTCGCACTCCATCCTCATGCGGTGCCATGCATCCACGCTCCGTCCTTGCACGGTGCTGTGCGTCTGCGCTCCGTCCTCACACAGGGCCGTGTGTCCGCGCTCCGTCCTCATGTGTTGCTGGGTGTCCGCGCTCCGTCCTCATCCTGTGCCAGATGTCCGCGCTCCCTCCTCGCACAGGGCCGTGTGTCCGCGCTCCATCCTCGTGTGTTGCCGTGTGTCCGCACTCCGTCCTCGCATCTTGCCGTGTGTCCGCGCTCCGTCCTCGCGTGGGGCCGGGTGTCCGCGCTCCGTCCTCGTGTGTTGCCGTGTGTCCGCACTCCGTCCTCGCATCTTGCCGTGTGTCCGTGCTCCATCCTTGCATGGTGCTGGGTGTCCACGCTTCGTCCTCACTTGGAGCTGTGTGTCCACGCTCCGTCCTCGTGTGTTGCCGTGTGTCCGCGCTCCGTCCTCACGTGGGGCCGGGTGTCCGCGCTCCCTCCTCGCACAGGGCCATGTGTCCACGCTCTGTCCTCGCGCGGTGCCAGGTGTCCGCGCTCCGTCCTCGCGTGGGGCCGGCTGTCCGTGCTCCGTCCTCACGTGATGCCGTGTGTCCGCGCTCCCTCCTCGCACAGGGCCATGTGTCCACGCTCTGTCCTCGCGCGGTGCCGGGTGTCCGCGCTCCGTCCTCGCGTGATGCCATGTGTCCGCGCTCCGTCCTCGCGCGGTGCCGGGTGTCCACGCTCAGTCCTCGCGCGGTGCCGGGTGTCCGCGTTCCATCCTCGCGCGGTCCCGGGTGTCCGCGCTCCGTCCTCGCGTGATGCCGTGTGTCCGCGCTCCCTCCTCGCACAGGGTCATGTGTCCACGCTCTGTCCTCGCGCGGTGCCGGGTGTCCGCGCTCCGTCCTCGCGTGGGGCCGGCTGTCCGTGCTCTGTCCTCACTTGGAGCCGTGTGTCCGCGCTCCGTCCTTGCGCAGTGCCGTGTGTCCGCGCTCCGTCCTCGCGTGATGCCGGGTGTCCGCGTTCCATCCTCGCGCGGTCCCGGGTGTCCGCGCTCCGTCCTCGCGCGGTGCCGGGTGTCCGCGTTCCGTCCTCGCGCGGTCCTGGGTGTCCGCGCTCCGTCCTCGCGCGGTGCCGGGTGTCCGCGCTCCGTCCTCGCCGTCCCCCAGACGCTGCCGTCGTGCACCCTGAGGCTCCCTCCCTTGCTCTCTTTGGCCCAGAGCGCAACCTGAACCCGAAAGCCGCCTGCTTGAAGCGCCGGGAAGAGGAGAAGGTGTCCGGAGTGGTCGGAGATCCCCAGATGACACTTTCAGCTTCACATCCTGGACTAGGAGATGGTCACAACCCTGTGGGACACATGTGAAGGTACCATCTGGGCCTCGCTGCCCATCTCGGCGCCGCTGCGGGAGCCCCTCGCGGTGCCGGTGCCGCTGTCCACCCCGGCGCACCATCCTGCCTCAGGTCCATCCTTGTTAATGGACGTGCTCATGCGCTTCGTTTACCCGGGTTGTTTGGTCCCGGCTGCTCCGTCGGGCATCCGCACCGGAGCCACCAGAGCGCCTTCCCGCGGGAGCTCCCCGTGGCTCTGACGCTCGCGTGTGTTCGGTTTCCCTGCAGCTCCTGCCGCTCCTCTGGGATACAGAGATGTGTAGGAAGAGAAGACCCTCAGCGTGACCTGCAGCCTTCTCGAACCATAAACTCTAGTACTGCTAATACTGACACACGTGGACGGATCCTGGCGTGACGTAAGGGGTGGAAAAACAAAACGAAAAAACACTTTTGTCAAAACGAAAACAAAAAATTGCCTTAAGTATAAAGTGCGGAACAGTCAATACATATCACTCAGTTAGGAGGGGGTGGCGTGTTCTCTTGGCTTGTTCACAAGCAGCCAGCAGCAAAATTGTGCCTAAGCTTAATATTTCTTTTTTTTTAAAAAAAAGAACATTAGTTACGAGATTTTTTATGTAGAACAAATAGCAATGCCTTTTGGGTTTTTTTTTAGCTTCTTTTGCATATGTTTTGTAAGCAACATTTTTTTTTTTTTTGTATAAAAAAAATGTCTTGTACCCCTCCGCCCCCGCTTTTCTGCTGCTGTTTCTATAGTTAATGTTGCATCTTTAGGATCAACCAGAATATTAAAATTGTATTAAGAGAGACTGGATATAAAGAGAGGAATTCTCAGATTCGGCTCTGAAAGCCACTAAAAGCGAATGTAGCCACAGCGAGGGGATATTTTTCCTTGCCTGGCTTGTACCTTCCATTACAAACAAGCAATGAGCTCCTGTGCCGAATTCGCCACCTCTCGGCCTTGGCCACGTCGGATTTGGGCAAAGGAAGTTCCGAGAGCGCCCGAAGGCAGAGCTGCGTCCCGCACGCCGGCTCCTTGCGCTCCCTCCAAGCGCCGTCGGGCTCCGCAAGCGGCTCCCCGGGATGCCAGAGGCTGGGATGCGGGAGACGAAGGCGTGAGGAGCCGCTGGGATGCACCAGGCCGGGCAGCGGAGCAGCATCGAGGGACTGGGCAGCCCGGGGTAAGCGGCGGAGCAACGCGGGGCCAGCGGAGCCGGGCAGAGCAGAACGCGCACGGCCGCCCGGGCACGGAGAGGCCGGCGGAGACACCCGCAGGAAGCTGCAGCGATGGAGACGCGCGGCCGGAGCGCCGCGGCGGGAGGCGCCTCGGGAGGATGGAAGCGGCGCTGGCGGCGAGCGCGGAGCCGGCACAGGGAGCCGCTGCCCTGTGGCCCCGGGGGCTCCTCGCCGGCTCGGGAGCACGGCCGGGTCTGCCTCGCTCCGGAGCGTCCTCGGAGGCGACGCTGGCACCGTGGCCTTCCCATGGGGACACGCCGGGGATGCAACCGCCGGCAGCTGCCCCGGGCCCGGAGCGCCTTCTCCCAGTGAGATGCGCCCAGCGGCCGAGAGCAGACGACATTCCCATCTCTCCGAGGGCTTCCCGGTGCTGCGGCGGACACGGAGGCTCCCGCTGCAGCTCCGGAGGCGCCAGATGCTCCCGGCCTCCTCTGGCCGTGCCCGCTGCTCCTGCCCCGCGGGGGCACCGGTGCCAGTGCCGGTCCCTGCAGCCGACGCAGCCCATCGGACACGACCCTCGTCCCTCCCTTGGCTTCTCCTGGGACACGGATGAGGCGGGAGGCGCCGGGGGCAGCCCGGCCCGCTCGGAGCTGGGGCCACATGAGCACGGCCCGTTGGGGACACGGGCAGGGGACAGGGCCCTGCGCAGCCCCCGCTCCGGCTCCGCGCCAGGAAAGGGGCCGTCGGGAAGAGGGTGCTTCACCAGCGGCACCGGGACGGCTCCCACCTTCCCGCTGTTCCCGGCCCAGACTCCTCTCGGGAGGGAGCAGCGTCCGGAGCCTGGCGAGCTTGAAACCATACGGAAAAAAAAAAAGAAAGAAAAGGTTCAAAAGTGCTTCCCCGCCACTTTGGTTCTGCAGCAAAACTCTGAGGAGGCAGCCAAGGAAAGACACGGTAGTCAAGAAAAATGCCATAAAAAAACAAACTGTCAACAAAAAATTGGAAATTGGAGAAGATTTGTGGTTTGATCAAAATTTTGTTAAGCTCCTTCCTCCCCTCTCGGTGCGGGCTGGGGCTCTGTGTGCTGAGGACCAGGCCTTTCCCATCGTCCTTAAAGTGTCGGGCTCTGGAGCGGAGAGGGGCGTTTCCAGCAGGATTTAGGCGGTTTAGGTGGTGTTTCCTGGCGAAGGTGGCGATAGCTCCGCGGCGCTCGCAGCGCTGGGGCCCGCGGGCCGGTCCGCGCGCGGCCGCGTTGTGGAGGCCGCCACGGGGCAGTCGTGGCGCGCGCGGAGCTGCGTTTGCCCCGGGGTGCTGGAGCCTGGCGCGGCCCCAGGGCGGCTTCCTGGGGGACGAGAGGCCGGAGGAGATGTCCTGGGACAGGCGGTGAGCGGCAGAGCCCGTTTCCTCCCGGCTCCCTCCAGCTGCTTCCCCCGCACGGAGCAGCGCTGCAGTCTGCGCTGGTAGCTCGAAAACCGCAGGTTTCACTTCGCGCTCCCTCTGCTCTCCCGCTTTCGCCCCCGAGCAAACGGCCGCCTCTGCCGCAAGTCGGTGCCTTCACGGGCCGGGACGGCCCACGCTCGGCGCCAGTGGGAGACGCGAGGCTGCAGGGGCCGGGACGGAGGTGTCGGGACACCCCGACGGATCCTCGGCGGCCGCTGCGCAGGGGCCGGGGCCGCCGGCCGCTCCTGGCTGCGGTGTCCATGTGGATCCCCGCGATCCGGCTGCGGCCGCGTGGCCCTGGGGCCCGGCAGGTCCCGCGTTGTGTCCCGCCGCAGCGGCAGAGCCGACGGGAGCCCAAGGTTTTGCTTCCCGAGGTGGCGGCCGCTCTCCGGGCCCTCTTCTCGCACAAGGTGTTTGCTCTAGTAAATCCTATGCAACCTCCTCTCTGCGGCCCTGCAGGTCCCTGCCCCTTCCCGCTGCCGAGTCCCGGCTCCCCGCTGCTCTCGGCCCCGGCTCCGCTTCCCAGCGCGTCGCAGGAGGAGCCGCTGCCGGGGCTCTCCCGCGGAGCCCCGCTCCCGCTGTGCCTTCCGCGTCCCCCTCGCAGCAGCTCCCGTGTCCCCAGCAGAGCAGCCGCTTCCCGTGGGACGCGGCGCCGCTCCCGGCGCTGCCCGGATCTCCCCACGGCCGCCGCGGAGCCGCTGGGCACCCGCGCGCTCCTCCGCCCGCGAGGCTGCCCCATCCACGCGCTTCCATCCCGGCTGCGGGCGCCGCCGCTCCCAGCCGGACGCCAGCCCAGCATCCCGCGTGGGAGCTCCCGCTCCGTATCCCGCAGGATGAGGGGCCGAGCGGAGGGGAGAGGCCTGGGGAAGCTCTTCATTTTTAACCCAATAGAAGGGGGTTTGGCTTTTTTTTTTTTTTTTTTTTTGGCCTTTAAAAAAATGGTCCTTGCTTTTGATGTTTATGCTGCCTACCTGTAAATCCAGATGTACTTAAGTGGCTGAAATCCTTGTTCTTAAATCAGATACACATTATAGTTTTGAACTATATATATAGTAAATATATATATATATATGCCTAACCCAGCAAAAAGAAAAAAAATAAAGTATTTGGGGGTGGGGGAATGCGTTGTTCTTTGAAATGAATCACAATTGGGGGATAAAATTGTGTTTCCGAGTGCCTCAAGATATGAATTGTTTTCATTTTTTTAAATAATTTTATACAAGTGTCAAAACAGCTGGCTGGATTATTTGGAATTTTTAAATAATCCTAACTTTTTTAAAGTAGATTTTGAGAACTGTCCTGTATATAACAGTAATGTAGCAATAAATGTGACATTTTATAACAATATTACTTTTTTTTCCCGTATGTGTCTTGCAGGTGTTGTAGACCCACGAGTGAGAAGTTGTCATAATGGTTTTACCTTGTGCTAAGCCAAGGCAGCGGAGCGGCTTCGGGACGCCGTCCCGTGCCCGGGGACGGTGGCAGAGGCCTGGGGTGGCAGCGGTGGCTCGGCCGTGGCCAGTGGGCCGTCGCGCAGCGCTAAGGGCGTTTTGGGGGGGGGGGGGGAACGGGCGTTTTTTTGGGGGAACGGGCGTTTTCCCGGCGCGGAGCTGCGCGCTGCGGCTGGGCGAGGTGTGGGGGAGGCTGCTGGCGGCAGCGGTGGGGACGCCCTGGAAGAGGCCGGAGGGGCCGCGGTGCGGGCGGGCTCGGGCTCCCCCGCGGAGGCCGCCCCGGGGCCCGGGCAGGGCTGGGCTCCGCGGCCAGCGCCATTTTGTCCCCGGGGCGGAGCGGGGCGTGGGGGTGGCGCCGGGCGGCGCCCCATGTCCCCGCGCGCCGCCCCGTGTCCCCGCGCGCTGCGGGGGCGCCCCGAGCGGCCGCGCGGGGGCGGCAGACGGAGGGCGGCGCGCGCGGGCGGGCGCAGGCGGCGGCGCGGGCAGCCCCCGGGCCCTGCGCGGCGCGCGCGTGCGCATGCGCGGCGGGGGTGACTTTGGGCGCGCCATGTTGAGCCGGGTGCTGGGGCCGCGCTACGCGCAGCTGCTGCGGAGCTGGTGAGGGGCGGCCGGGGGCACCGGGCGGCGGCGGCGGCGGCGGCGGGGAGCCCCGCGGAGCGGCCCAGCCCAGCCCCGGCCCGGCCGCCCTGCAGCGGCGTCAAGGGCGGCTGTGGCAGGAGGGGGGCGACCGCGGGTGACGAGCGGCCCTTCCCGCCGCCCCCTCTGCACCCGCTTCCACCGCATCCCCCGTCCCAGCCCCGCGCGGCCGCTCCTCCCTTCCCCGGGGCCCGCGGCTCCTTCCCGGGGCTCGGGGCTCCTTCCCCTTGGCGTGACCCGCGTGTCCCCGTCCCGCAGGACGCCCACGCTGTTCACGTGGGGCGGCGTGGCCGGCACGGGGCTCGTGTGGGTCACGGACTGGAAGCTGCTGCTGCAGTACGTGCCCTACATCGGCGGCAAGTACCGGGCCGAGGACTGAGCGCCGCGCGGTGAGTTGTGCTGCGGCCGTCGCGGCTCTGCAAATGTCATCGCTCCGTTTTCTCCCTTTATAGATATCTATTCATCTATATATAATACATATATATGTTTACTGGGGCAGCAGAAGGACAAAATAATTTATTTTCAAGTGATAGCTTTGCAATCAGAAGGGCATAATGTTAATTTATTTTCAAGTGATTGCTTTGCAAGCTGCTTCTTTTTTTTCTGTAATGCAGTGTGATTCTTGAGGAAATCTTTTGGAATCACGAGTGGTAATGCTGGAGTTTTATCCAAGCCGTTCACATTCCAGCCTTAGACATAGCGCCTCCGAGCTCCTGACCAGCTTTGCAGCCAGATGATTCCTCCCTATTCCATGGAGCAGCTGCATCCTCAAAGGGATCTTCCAAGTCGGTTGCAATTGCAGGTCTCAGTGACTGTGGATGTTTATGGGCAGGTCCATGGAAAAGCTCTCAAGCACTGCAGAAGCAGTTTAATTGTGTCCTAAAGACTTTAACTTAAAAATCAGCTTAGCCATGAGTAGGTGCATGGACGTATTCCGGAGACCGCAGCTGCGTTGCCCAAGATGAGCATGGATGTTTCATGGTGCTTAAATGACCCACAAGGAGCATATTGACAGGCACCAGTAAAGAAAGATGTTTCCATGGTGCCCATGGCTCTTTTTTAAAGGGCTTTACAAATCTGCCCACCTGCGTTTTGGTAGTTCCTCCGTCAGGGTCTATAACAGAAACTTCGCTGAGGCTTTTGACATCAATCTTTAGCACTGGCTGCTATAGCACTTTTTAGGTGATATTGCTAATTTGCTGGTTTGTGTTTATTGTAGGAAACGTGCTGCTGGACCGAGTGTTTTGGAGCCGTCCCTGTGCTGAGACCTTGCTGTGACGTGAGCTCGTGATGCCCAGCAGAGCCACTGCGCCAGGCCGTGATGTCCCCTCCTCTCCACGACCAGGCGGGACCTCTCCATTACCAACAAGATCTCTCACCACCTGCCCAGAAGTTTCTTTCTGCGATTGCTTTCACAGCAGGTCTCATTCTGACAGGAATAAGTTATAAAACCAGTGTTCAAAATAAACAAAGTGAACGATATTTTTGTATTGTTTGTATCTTTATCCCACATTCTTTCGACTGGACTCCTTTGAGTCTGTTGAAACGTATATTATATTTTCAGCTTGTTTGAATGTGTGTGTCCTCACAGCAAGGTTTGCTGGGTATCTGCTGAGGAAACTTTCATTATTCCAGGGTAAAAACAGTAGTTTAGCAGTTGGGTTACTTCTTTGATATGGGTGTTCAATAGAAATACAGTGTAGACTTGTATTTCACAAGTATATTTGCATATCCCAAAACATACATTGGTGATGAAACAATCTGCTAGCAGAGCACTTTATAAGAAAAGTATTTTTGCTTTCAGGGGAGAAAAAAAAAAGCAGTAAAAGGATTCCTGGTGTGTTCCCCTGCCACTAATTCACAGCAGAAAACTCAGACTTGGCGGGGAGAGTTGGGTCCTTTCAGCAAAAGCTAAAATTTGCGAACAAATCTGTGTGTGTGTGGAAACGGAAGCTCTGTTTTTAGTGGCAACTTCCATCTCGTTAAAACGTTTGGTGGTAACGAACCCTCAGATGTCCTTGGGGACGGGTCTGTTCTGGTGCCCGTGCTGCTCGGATGCAGGACGGGGCCCTGCACACTCGTTGTTTAGCAGGACAGTGTGTTTGGAGTGGCAGTGTCTTGCATCATAACTAGTTATGTCGTTATCGTGTTCAATTGCTCCATTGCCCAGGAACGATCCGTAAGTTTACGGTGCAAAGGGCTACACGTGGGTTTTGTCTTCAGCCAGCTCCAGCTCTGGGCTAACTCCTGAAAGGCCAAAGCTGCTGTGGTTTGAAATGCTGAGAACAGGATTGATAGCAGCAACCAAACTACAGGTTTTATTTTATATATAAATGCATTATACACTAAATTACGCAGAGCTGTTGATCTTGGTCTGTTTTTGTCCCAACTCTTGCCTGGAACATGGACGTTGCATGGGGCTGTGCTGGCCGCTCGCCGTTTCCCCGGGCTGGGACGTGCCCGGCTGCGCCCGCATTCCCTGCCCGGCGGGACGTCCCAGCCTGGAGCCGCGACGTGTCCCGCACCGGGGTCTCCCGAGGCCTCGAGCCGGGTTGTCTCTGCCCCTCCTGCAGGACCGGCCTCCTCGGGCCGCCCGTCCCCTCGTGACGGGGACGGCGGGTTGGACGGGAGGGTGTTGGACCCGGGGAGCAGACGGACTCCGGGCGCGTTCACCCCGTGGCCGTGGCCTCTGCAACACCTAAGCGATGACTTTGCCTCCGTCAACCCGAGAATTGGGATGTAGCCAATTCCCAGGGTTTCTCCTTCCGCAAGAGCAAACGTGCCAGGGCTGCTTGAAAGCATCAAGCATTCATGCCACAGACTTGTGTCAAAAGCCAAGCAATGGTTCAAGGGCCCTGGCTGGCCTCTCTAATCTTTAATATCCCTGCAGTGCCTCTTTCCTAGCAATTAATTACCTCTTTATTTATTTTTTTTTCTCGGAATGAGCCAACCCCATTTTGCATATATTTTGCAAGCAAATTAGCCCAAGCCTTTGAGCTGGTGGGAGAGGTAGCAGCAGAAGAGCCCCACTAGAGGGCAATGGTGGTGGAACTTGCCCAGCTTTAGCATTTACAGAAAATCTAAATAAATAAATAAGTAAAGGCATTCTGGTCCGTCCCTTTTGAATGTGCATCCCCTTGAGCGATCTCCTGCAGCCCGGGCGGGTCCTGCTCCTCCGAGCATTTCCCAAAGAAAATCCTCTCGTCTCCGTAGTTCCTTGCAGCGAGGGTTGCTGTACGCCCCGGTCGACCTGGTTGCTGTCTTGGAGCACAGGGGAGAGATAAAGGCGGGTTTATTCCCAGCTGGAATAGACCTCGGTTTCCCTTTGGAGACTTTATCTCCTAGACTACTCTTTCTAAGCAGAAAGCTGTATTTCAATGCAAGCTTTGGGTTAGAATGGCAGGAATTTGCTGATTTTTTTTTTTAATTAAAAATATAAAAAGGGAAACCAGTACCCGGAGGTTTTGATCAATACTGGCAATTAGAGTTTTTCTGATCTGTGTGTTCGAGATTACAGGAAACAAGAGTGAGAGCAGCACAAGACACTTCCTAAGCACGAGTCCCAAACGAGCCAGCATTGAACACAGATCTACAGTAGTAAAAACCACCCCTGGAGACATGAGATGCCTCTAGGACAGCAGAAGCTCCGTACTGATTAAAGACACCCTCTCCGCGGCCATGTAGCTTGGCTGTAGCAACTTCCCGCACAAAGAGGGCATGGGGACAGGGATGGGTCATGGGGGATGTGGTCCCATCAACAGCCCAGCCAGTGCATGGCCCCATAGATAGACGACCCAGGTTGTGGCAACAGGGATGGGCCACCAGGAACATGGCCCCGTGGAGAAGTACCCTAGGACATGGGGACAGGGATGGGCTATGAGGAACGCAGGCCACCAGGCCATGGCAGAGGCCACCAGGCCATGGCCACAGCCTGACCCCGGCACAGGCCCCCGCTCTCTCCACTGCCGCGGGTCCCAGTGGCCCCAGCACAGCAGTGGCACAAGGGCTCACGTGCCCTCCCGCTGCCCCGGCCCTTTGAAGGGGGTCTCGGTGTGCAGACCCGGCACAGACGGCCCGGGGGGGCTGCGCCGTTCCTGCCCTTTGGACTCGTGCACATCCCGCATCCTTCCTCACGCTCCCTGCTGCCTTCCCAACCTGCCTTTGAAAGCGAAGAGAGAGCCCACGTGAGAAAAACACCCGCTTGCACGGCTTGTTCCGCAGCGCGAGGACGGAGGAAGCACCGAACGTTTGAACAGACCCGAGGCGGTGACGGGCAGAGGGGACAGCATGGTGGCTGGAGCTGAACCTGCACATCCAGCATCGGGGATGGGCCCAAACTTGTGGATATTTGTGGATTTTGGGCGCATTCCAGCAGATGCTGTTGGTCTGAAGAACAAGTTGTGGTTGCTTCAGAGCTGCCGATCCACATGGGGATCTAAACAACAAAAAATGAGTATTTCACTGGATTGCTAAAGAGAATAACTACTCCGGGGGCTGCTGAAGGCCAGGCTGGCCCGTGGGGCCTGGTGCCGCCCAGCAGCACTGACATGGAGGCCTGGGTGTTTTCCAGAAAGCCGATACTGTGGTGGCTGAGAGCACTCACCCACCAGGACACCACGCTGGAAACGCCGGCGTTACCGAGCCTTGGGGTTACAGAGAGGTGGCGGTGGCGGCTGGTGGCAGTGGCTGGTGGTGGTGGCAATGGCTGGAGGTGGTGGCTGGAGGCGGTGGCAGTCGCTGGTGGCGGTGGCTGGTGGCAGTGGCTGGAGGCCATTGGAGGTGGTGGCAGTGGCTGTGGCGGTGACTGGTGGCGGTGGCTGGAGGCAGTGGCGGTGGCTGGTGGTGGTGGCAATGGCTGGAGGCCGTGGTTGGAGGTGGTGGCAGTGGCTGTGGCAGTGGCTGGCAGCGGCGGCTCTGTCCCACGCGTGGCGGTGCCGCTCGGGTGACACGTGGGCCGGCGCTGCTCGCTGCTGCTCTTGGAGCGCGGGGCCGTGGCCGTGGCCGGCCGTGCGGCTCTCCCAGGCGGCAGCCGGGACGGCTTCATGGTGGGTCTGGCAAGAAGGAGCCTCCCCAACACCTGGCTGCTCGTGGGGACAGCACGAGGGCACGTGGGCCCTTGTGCCACCACTGTGCTGGGGGCACTGGGACCTGCGGCAGCAGAGACAGCGGGTGCCTGTGCCAGGGTCAGGTGGCGGCAGAGCCTCTGCCATGGCCTGGTGGCCTGTGTTCCTCATAGCCCATCCCTCTCCCCATGTCCTGAGTGGCTTCTCCATGGAGCCATGTTCCTGATGGCCCATCCTGGTGTCCTGGGTGGCTTCTCCATGGGCTTGTGTCCTGGCTGACCCTTCTACGGGGCCATGTCCTGGGTGACTAGTCCATGGGCTTCTGTCCCTGGTCAGACTCGGGACGGACTCCCAGGTCCATCCCTGTTGCTGCAGCCTGGGTCATCTGTCTATGGGGCCATGTCCTGGATGGTCTGTCCATGGGGCCACGTCCCCCGTGACCCATCCCTGTCCCCATGTCCTGGCTGGTCTGTCCATAGGGCTACGTCCACCGTGACCCATCCCTATCCCGTGTCCTGGCTGGTCTGTCCACGGGGCCACCTCCCCAGTGGCCCATCCCTGTCCCCATGTCCTGGCTGGTCTGTCCATAGGGCCATGTCCCCTGTGACCCATCCCTGTCCCCATGTCCTGGCTGGTCTGTCCATAGGGCTACGTCCACCGTGACCCATCCCTATCCCGTGTCCTGGCTGGTCTGTCCACGGGGCCACCTCCCCAGTGGCCCATCCCTGTCCCCATGTCCTGGCTGGTCTGTCCATAGGGCCATGTCCCCTGTGACCCATCCCTGTCCCCATGTCCTGGCTGGTCTGTCCATAGGGCTACGTCCACCGTGACCCATCCCTATCCCGTGTCCTGGCTGGTCTGTCCACGGGGCCACCTCCCCAGTGGCCCATCCCTGTCCCCATGTCCTGACTGGTCTGTCCATAGGGCCATGTCCCCTGTGACCCATCCCTGTCCCCATGTCCTGGCTGGTCTGTCCACAGGGCTACGTCCACCATGACCCATCCCTGTCCCGTGTCCTGGCTGGTCTGTCCATGGGGCCATGTCCCCTGTGACCCATCCCTGTCCCCATGTCGGGGGTGACCTGCCCACGGGGCTCCTCCCCCGTGACCCGCGCCCCTCCCCGCACCCAGGCGCCTCCCCCCGAGGCGCCGCATCCCCCGGGCGCGTCCCCCGTGTCGCCGCCGCGCGGGGCGGGGGGGGTGCCCCGGTGCGGCGCGGGGCCGGGGCTGCAGGGGGCGCGCGCGGGCGGCGCGGGGCGCGGGGCCGCGCGCTCGGAGCGGCGGGCGGCGCGGGGGAAGATGCCCAAGGCGGCGCTGCCGGGAGCGCGGGGCGGCGCGCGGCGCCCGCCGCTGGGGTGAGCGCGGCCGCCGCGGCGGGGCGCGCGGGGGGGGTCGGGGGCACCGGGGGGGGGCTCGACGGCGCCCACGTGGCCGGGGGAGGGGGTCGCCCGCGGGGTCGCGGAGGGGGTGGCGGTGAGGGGGGCTGCGGTGAGGGGAGTCGTGGAGCGAGGGTGCTCCGCCGCGCTGCCCCCTCCCCGCCCCGGGACTATCCGGCCGCTCCAGCCCGGGCAGAGGGTCCGGGCGCCCGGTGCCCGGCGGGAGGCGGCGCGGAAGGGGGGGGGGGCGTCGCCGTCTCGGAACAGCCGCCGTGAGGCGCCCGCGCGCGCGCGGGGGGCGCGGGGGCGGCTGCGGGAAGAGCCGCGTGCGGCGGCGCCGCCTCCTCGCGGAGGGAGGGAGGGAGGGAGGGGGCGCACGCGCGGCGGGGGGGGTGGGCGCCGCACGGAACAGCCGGCGGCGGCGGCGGCAGCGGCAGCGGGAGGAGCGCGCGGCGGCGGGAAGCGCCGCTCGGGCAGCGCAGCGGCGGCGGCGCGGGCCCGGCCGGGACATGGAGCGCAAGAGGTGGGAGCGTGGCCGGGCCGGGCCGGGCCGTACGGTTGTTACCCGCTGTGGGTGGCGGTGCCGCAGGGCCCAGTGCGGCCACCGCGCGGGCCGCTCCAGGCCGCCTCCCGGGGACGGCGAGGGGGCGCCTGGCCGCGAAGGAAGCGGCTCCGCCGCCCCAGGCGGGGGCCGCGAGGCGCCCCGTGCCCTTGGCGGGCGCCTCGTTATATTAATAGACGCGGCGGAGCCTCGCGTGCCCCCCCGCACCGCGCGGCGGCTCCCTCGGGCCGCCCCCAAACACGGGCCCGAGCGGCGGGCGCTGCCGCAGGCGCCCGGGCCGCGCGTGGGCGAGGCGGGGGCCCGCACCCGCCTCGGCGCCTCCGGATCCCACCGTTTTCCCTCAGGAAAACCGCCTGGGGGCAGCCAGCGCGGCCGCGGGGGTCGCCGCGCGCCCGTGGGCGCTGCAGCCCGGCCCTCCGCGCACCGGGGCTTGGAGGCCGCGTTAACGGCGAGCGTCGCCCCCGGGGCCTCGGCGGCGCCTCTTGGGGCACCCACAGGCTCCCGACGCGCGGGGGGACGTGTGGATCCGTGGGGCGCTCCCTCCGTGTCCGGGCTCCAGCTGCGCGGGAAGGGCTGCGCTCCGGATCGGGACCGGGAGGGTGAAGGGCTTCGCTCCGGATTGGGTCGTAATCACAAAAATGCCGTCCTGAGCCCAGCAGCGCGTAAAGCAGCGGGTGGTGTCGGGCTCCGGAGCTGTGAGTCCCTCCGCTCGCAATCCAGGGGGTCTGCCGGGAGGAAAAGGCCACCCGAAGCAGACGGGGGAGCGGAAAACCTGCACAATCCCTCTATTTCCCAGATTTTCACTTGTAAAGTTGTGATCTCAACCCTGGACTTCAAATGCGGGGAAAAAAAAGAAAAGGGGGTGGGTGCAGAGAGGCCAAGGAACATGTTCTTATTCCCAAGTTGTAATGAATTCTTTCCCTTTATATCATTTTGGACTGAGATGAAGGGTATAACATGGCCCTGCTGTGGT
Source organism: Tinamus guttatus (assembly GCF_059628265.1). Lineage (NCBI taxonomy): Eukaryota > Metazoa > Chordata > Aves > Tinamiformes > Tinamidae > Tinamus > Tinamus guttatus. The sequence continues at coordinate 52,473 of NW_028289144.1, forward strand.
AATTCCTGCTTTTTGCTGTGTTTTGCACTGCTGCAGCGTGGAAGAGGCGCGCGTGGCTGGCCGTGGACGCGCCGGCTTTTCCTGCCTCGCGTTTCCCTGCGCATCCGTCAGCAGCGGGGGGCTGTGATCGGGCTCCGCGGAGCCGCGCGCGGCCTCGCGTCGGAGGTGTCCGGGAAGAAGCTCCCGTGTGTCCTGCTAGCCCTGGGGAGCAGCAGCAACCTGAGGGGAGCAGCGCCGGGGTGTCCGTTCCTGCTTTTATAAAGTAGTTCATTGGGCAGAAACTTTTTTTTTCCGCTAGAATCTGTCGCCTACTTGGGACTTAAGATTTGGGAAAGTCAGGAGGGAACCTGTGGCCGTCTCAGAGCTGTTGCTGCCATTCCTTCATAGTTATGGGAGGGAGCTGCTCTGCATCACAACAATCTGTTTTGTTTTTTTCTATAGTATTTCGTTACGAGTTTTTGGTGTTGGAGCATGTGAGAGGTTTTGGGTTTTGTTCCTTTCTGGTTCAGGAAGTTGTGGGCGCCTCTGCTCGCAAGCGCTGGATGCCGTGTGCTAGGTGAAGCTTGTTCTGCTGTGGCGTCCTTGGCTGTGCAACGCCAACGTAAAGAGTTCAGAAAAATGTTTTTCAAAAAAAAGCCCTCAAATCTCTCGGTCTGAATATTTTTTTTCCAGAAAAATTGCAGAGGAGAATGTGTTTTCTGAGAGCATCCCCTGCTCTTTCTCAGTTACTCTGCGCTATCCAAAGCCTCTAAAGTGAGACTCATGATTCCTAAGCTGGACCTTATAAAAGTGGATATCGATACTTGGGCTCATTCCTCGGTTAGGTGTTTTTGTTCCTCGGCGGGGTGCTGTGTTTCTAGGAGCGCAGAGCTTTTCCCTGCACGTTCCCTTAGCGTTTTCTGTGCTTGGGGACTTCCCTGTGCCGAGGTCCCGGCCACAGATGCACCCGGGCGCAGGGTGCTGCGTCCTGTGCTGCTGCTGTGACGGGCCACCTTGCGCCCCTGAATGCTCTTTAAGGACAGGTGTGGTGACAAATGGCAACCAGCCATTCCCCAAGGCTGGCAGGTGAGCGGAGGGCACCCGTGTCCTGAGGAACGCGGAGTATCCACGTGCAGGTGGCGTTAAGTGCATAGAGGCGGGTCCGCGTGGCAGCGGGTTGCAAAGGCCCCTGCTCTGGCTTTTGCATGGGGCTTTCCTGGGTGGGGGAAGGCTCTGGATACGTCCTATCCTGTTGGAGCTATGGAGCAGGAGCCGGCAGCACCGAGGCAGATTTGCATCGCGCTGGGGATGCTGCAAGCAGTAATTCTGTGAAGATGCGGAGCCATTCGGAACCATCAATCCCGCTCTCCCTTTCTTGGTATAGTTTGTTCCCTAGAAAAAGAGTTGGGTCTTGAGGCAGAATCTGCGCGGATGGCAGCGGGTCCCGGGTGCGAGGAGGGTCCCGGACACGCGAGGGCAGCGGGTCCCGCGTCGTGAGGAGGGTCCCGGGAGGGCAGCGGGCGCTGCGGCCCCGGCTCTGCCCCAGGGAGTGCCCGGGGGACTCGGCCTGCGAAGAGCCACTTTTGCAGGAGGGACCCCCATTTTTAGAGAAAGAAGGAAACATGTTTTGCATTATGCCCGCCTTCCCACACTAAGGAAATGAGCTGGTTTTCTTTTAAACGCCCGCTTTCCATCACTCTTTTTACCTAAGTTATTGTTATATCCGCGTTTTTAAAAGGCAAAAAACATCTGGGTTGCGTGGGGTTTTTTCGCTTTTTCTTTTCCCTCTTTTGTCTTTGGAGCTGGCGAACACTAAATGGGGAGAGAAGAAGGGGAGGAGATTTCCCTAACAAGACAGGGGGAGGGCACAGGGCTCCCAGCCGCTTTTTTTCTCCTTAAGAATATAAGGCTCCGAACAAAGGCCGCTCCGTGCATGGAGAGCGGGCACCTGGCGGCTCAATGGGCCGTCCTGCGTCCCCCGTCATCTGCTCCTGAAAATAATAATAAAACAACTCCTCGAAAGGCAGTGGCGGGTTTCCCGGGCCTGCTAGCACCGCCCTCGGTTGCCGTTCGCGTTCGTTTGCAGAAAGCGCCGCGGCTGCTGATGGACAAGCGTGAAAATCGCCCGCAGCCTCGCGGCGGCCTTGCCTTCCCAGCGGCGTGTGCGTATATAGCGCAGCGAGTATAGTGCGTGTATATTTTTTTTCAATTTTTCAATCAAAACTTTCCTCCCGAGTCTCTCGAAGCTTTGCATAACAAAAAGTGTTAGCGCAGGAAGAACCTGGCTGCACCGGGAGGCGCGGGATGCCGCGGTCGGGGCTCCGCTGAGCTCCCGCGCCCCGCGTGTCCCCGGAACGCCGCGGCGCCCGTTTGCTCCATCGCCTCTTAGAGCCAGCACAAAGCAGCTTTCCTGCCCTCGAGTTCTGTAGGGTTTTGGGGGGCTTTTTAATTACTTTCAAGTGCCTGTAGCTCCCCTCTGCCCAGGGGACACCTGCGCCTTCCCTTCGGGGTCACTGTCAAGTTTGCTCCTCATTCCCCTATTCTGCAGTTGCCTTTTTCAGGGCACAGAATCAGAAAAGAGGTTTTTTCTCGTTAGCACCTCGTCACAGCTCTTTTAGGGCACACTTCCCAGAGGACTCTGATTCAGATTCCTTGAATCTTTTTCCCTTTTTTGCAGGTTCCCATCAGTCCTCAGCTGATTTGCAGCAGCTTTTGAGATTTGTTGTCAAAATGTTAGCTTGCATAGGCAGCACTGCCATTGCCACGCGCAAAAGTGTTGCTTATATCCATTGCACGGTTGTATTTGGGAAGCCCCAGCCACGTGTAAGAGGCAGACTCCAAGCTCCCGCTGTTCCTGTAGGTTTTGGTGTCTTGAATTAGGCTGCAATCGCAGAAATCAACAAGCCTGTTCATGGCCCGTTTAGGCATCAGATGTTGGCCAGAACAGCGTGGCCCATGATTTTCAGTGAATAATGGTGGATTTTCACTATGACACTAAACCATAAATCGGTCCTGAAGACGCTAGAGGAGGCAAGGCTTTCATATTTTTTCATGTAGAAGAAGTTCCTCTTTTTGACTTCACTGACAGCAAGGATGACTTTGCCCTAAAATTGGCTGGAATTAGTTTTCCCTCTTTCTGGGTCGAGGCATTTAACTCCCATTAGAGTCTTAAGCTGCAGCTTCACATTTGAAGTGAAGACCTGGTCCCTGCCCCTGTTTTCACCTACTGCGGGGTCACCTCCTGCCACCTCCCTGCGTGCACCTCCCCGCTGAGCCGGAGAATAACTGGTGCCAAAGGGTTTCCTCCTCGTCCCCCTGCAGTATTCCCACAAAAGCTGGAGTATTTTCCCTGTCTGCACAGCTGCATCTGCACAAGCACTTTTACACTCGCAGAGTGCAGGTGGGGGGTAGATGTGGGCAGGGTAAGCAGCCAGGAGCCACCAGGGCCACAACCTCCCCCCCTGCCAACAGGGGATGTGACCCTGTGTTTTCCGAAAGGAGAGTCTCAGGAGATCAGGAACCGGGGGGATTTGTAGGCTAGTGAGGAGGTTCGTTTATATCCACTGGAAAAGAGAATATGTAAAGATGCAAAAAATGCAGAAATAGGAGAGATGAACAGAAGTGGTGTTGTGTGTTTGTGCTTCTCGTCCGTTTAGGTCACACTGCATTGGCTTTTATCTGCTTTGTGTGTGAAATATGTTCATTTAGCAGTGCTTTTTGCAGTAGTACAAAAGTTTGTGTTGTATTAATAAAAAAAAAAAGAAGAAAAAGTTGGAGCAATTCTCATCTGCTTGCTGAGCTGTGGTCTGCTATGTGCAGTCAGGTGCTTAAAAAGTCTCTCTTCTGTTTTGCCTTTAATGCACAGCTTTCTAAGGCTTTGACCTTTACTCCATTGTTAATTAAACTTCATAATTCTTTGCTTTGCAGCTTGTAAGCAGCTGAGGCTCTACTTACTCCTTAATACTATGTTATCCTGAAATAGAGTGTTCAGAGTGCTACCAAAGACTTGTAATAACGGCTGAATGTGCAATCCAAGGAGGAAAAAAGGGAGTTTTAGGAGACATTTGTGGTGCTTATCAGACATAGAGCTCCTGGGAGAAGAAGCCGTGCTCGAAAATAGGCATTTATTGCTCAGTTGCCTCAAATAAGGAGAGGTTTTGTGCCAATATCTTCCATTTCAGTACTGAGTGGATTATGCTGTATCCATTCATGCCTGACCTGAGCTTTGCCCTTTCCTTATAAAAACATTTGAACAAATTCTACACTTAATTTGTCTTTTCTGCAATAATCATGAAAAGGACTGGACACAAACGCACAAATATCCGTGCGGAGCTGAGTGTGAGCTGGGAAAGGGGGATTTCACACTCAGTTATTCAGCATTTGCCTTCTCTCCTGGAAGAAAGGAAACTCTTCAGTTTTGCAGCCTACCAAAGTCCAGTGGTTTTAATATTTCTGCTTGTTTCTGTGCTGTTTCCAGCCCGAGCGGTAAGAAGTTCCGGAGCAAGCCCCAGCTGGCACGCTACCTGGGCAGCTCCATGGAGCTCAGCACCTTCGACTTCCGCACGGGGAAGATGCTGATGAGTAAAATGAACAAGAACAGACAGAGGATGCGCTACGACTGCTCGAACCAAGCCAAAGTAAGCACAAGATGCAGGTGAAATCTCCACCTCTCCCTCACATCGGTGTCCGGGAGAACGTGCACGTCTAGCATTTTGGAATTAGTGCTTTAAACAGAGTCCCGTGATCTAAGTCACAGAATCACAGAATGCTTAAGGTTGGAAGCGACCTCCAGGGATCATCTAGTCCAACCCCCCTGCACACACAGGGTCACCTAGAGCACGTGGCACAGGGCTGCGTCCAAGCAGGTTTGAAGATCTCCAGAAGAGGAGACTCCACAGCCTCTCTGGGCAGCCTGTTCCAGTGCTCTGTCACCCTCACTGTCAAGAAATTTTTCCTTAAGTTCCTGTGGAACTTTTGGTGCTTCAGTTCATGGCCATTACCTCCAGTTCTGTCAGTGGCCACCACTGAAAAGAGGCCAGCACCATCCTCCTCACTGCCTCCCTTGAGGTACTTCTAGACACTGCTCAGGTCCCCTCTCAGCCTTCTCTTCTCCAGGCTGAACAGGCCCAGCTCCCTCAGCCTCTCCTCATAGGGCAGATGTTCCAGGCCCCTGATCGTCCTCGTAGCCCTGCGCTGGCCTCTCTCCAGCAGCTCCACATCCCTCTTGTCCTGTGGAGCCCAGAACTGAACACAGTACTGCAGATGGGGCCTCACTAGGGCTGAGCGGAGTGGCAGGAGAGAGGGCTGAGTAGAGGGGCATCTAAAGTCTCTCCTGTGGCGTGTTGGACAAATACCACAATTTGTTGACTTTTTTTTTTTTTTTTTTGTAGAGAAACCTGTCTGACTAAATTGACTTAGGTCCTTCTTAAGTGTTTGTAACAGATGCTGGAAACTTTAGAGAACCGCAAATTTCATTTGGTGTTTTGTCTGTGCACCCAGAAAGCTAAATGTGCAGAACAACGTGATGTTTATGTTTTGGAATATATCAACCAGGCAAGAAAAAAAAGAACAGTATTCTGATATAAGTGATTGGAGCATTTGCTTTATAGCACTAGGTGATAGCGAATATCACTTTGGTTATATTTTTATAAGAAAAACACCTTGCCTTGCAGAGACCAGTCAGGCGCACACACCCCTAACTCTCATTTCAAATTTATCACCATCTTACAGATGAATTTGCATGCAGGTGATGCAAATGGTTTATGTCCTGAATACTTTGCTCTGTGTCTTGAGTAAATATGTTAAGCAGACACTCAGTCTGCAATCTCCAGAACAAAGTATGTCCTAGAGCCATTGCAAGATTTGCAGGTTAGATCTCACAATGAGCTGCACTGTTCCTAAGTTTCCCCTAATAAAAAGGTCGCCGTGTGGCAAAACTGGATTGTTATCAGCCTGCTAAAAACTGAAATCAAACTGAGTTTTCAGCTTTTAGTTTTGATATGCTTTAATTAAGCACATCTTTAGTTAAGATCTGGAGGTAAAAAAGTAATTGCAATTCCCACTGTGCTGTTGTGTCTACTGACATCTGCAAATGAATTTAAACAGGCTTTTACGGTGGCTTCTGGATTCCCAAACTCTTCTCTTTATTCTGAGTAAGAATTTTTCTAATTTTTGCAAACTCAGGGATGCAGAGGTGACTCTCATATTAAAATGCTAAAGCAAATTCAAGGTTCTGACTTCTGTGTTCTGTTAAAATTAGAATAAAAACAGTATTTATACACTGTAATAAGAGGAATCAGAATCTTAATTAGAATGTGAAAGAATGGGAAAACGTTAAATTTGATAAACTGCAGGCCAAATTTGAGGTGAGAGAGCTGGAACATCAGCCAAGTTTTCAAATACATCAATGTTTCTTTTCACTACTATATATCTATTTTATTAGCCATTGTAGCATTTGCTCAGTTTATTGTGTCTTTTCCCTCTTTTTGTTGGAATTTTCAGGGCAAACCTGATCTGAATACTGCGCTCCCTGTCAGGCAGACGGCCTCCATATTCAAACAGCCCGTCACGAAGATCACAAACCATCCCAGCAACAAGGTGAAGAGCGACCCGCAGAAAGCCGTGGATCAGCCCCGGCAGGTAACGCTTGCAGCCTCGCGGCTGCTTTTCTGGGGGCAAGAAACTTTCATTTTTGCTGTTCGGAGGGTCACACAGTAAAACAGTTTAGTACTGTAATATTAAATAAATGTTTCATGACAATTTGAAATGTCTGAGATTTCAGAAATGATGATTTAGAGTGTTCCCGGCTTTTAAAATCAAAAAGCATTTCCAGTGCTGCCTGGTTAGGTCACAACTTCAATGTAGCTAAAATTGCTTTTCCTTGGTACTGGAATCAAGTCTATCTGCAAATTTAAACAAAAATCATAACCGCTTTAGGGGCCATTTGCATTATAATTAGAATCGCTCTCAAATGCTCCAGTTGTTTAAGGGTTCTGTATTTCAAGAAATCCCTGTTCCAGTTCAGACTAGACTGTGGTGCTTCTGATGTACTGAGAGGCTGTGCCCCTGCACAGACCTTTTCTTACTCCATCCGTAAGAATTGGGTCAGAAATCCAATTTGAAATGTCATTATTAAGTATATATTTTTTTTCTTGATTGTACTCTGTGTTTGCGAACAACAGAATACAGCCAAATTAAAGGCAGTCTTCCAGCTTAATTTAATCTAGTGCAAGGATGCAAAAAGTGTGCCGAGGAACAAATGCAGCTTCAAGGTGCAGGCAGGGGTGAAACAAGGCGTTCAGAGCAGCCCTGAGCTCTTTTGGGTCTAGTGGATTTGGGACACTCCATGCTGAGAGGAATGTGGTTTCCTGGAAAATCTCCTTGGTTCTCAGCCTTGTCATGCGCTTAATACTCACCTGTTGGGAAGCCATAGGCTAGAGGGTATCCCAGCCTGTTTCTTCTGGCTTTCACTGTCCTTATTCCCTTGTTAGGAGCAATCAGAAAAGTAATAAGGGTTGAGTTATGATCAGATTTTAGTGACAGTAAAGTCGCTTTGTCGCAGGAGAAAACTAACGCTTCAGTTCCTCGCTGAGGTCATTGCCATACATGCAGACTGCGAGTTGAACATGCATCTGTTTGTGGTACCAGTCTTCCAACAAAAGAACAGGGTTCACTCGTCATTTTGAGCACAAACTGGAGAAAAATCTGCATTTCAAAAACAGAGGAGTAGGCGCAGCTGTTCTCATGAGAAACTACCACTTTGGAAAGAGTTTAGACACAGTTTTTGCGTTCTTTAACCTCAGTTCTGTGGCACATGTGAGACAGCAAAAGAGGAGCCGTAGTTTAAAAGAGCTGCCCCTTCCTATGTGCTCTATGAGATAGGAGGTTCCCTTACTCTTGTAGTTCAGAAAGAAGCAGTGAAAATACCAAGCTCTGGGGAAAAGGAGCATCTTTTTTTAGGCAGTAAATCAGGGCAGAGACGTGAGGTCGATCCTCTGTCAGCAGCGAGGATCTCTTCCTGTCTTTGGCCATGCCATTTGTGAATCAAATATCAAGTTGTCTGCCCCAGCATTCCTCCCCTTCTCCCCCCTGTCATTTTGATTTTTTTTTTAATATAGTAGCAGGTGCTCTGTGTTCTTGCCAAATGCGTTTCTCCGTTTTTTTTGACCAATAAACGCTTTCTTTGACGTCAGCTCTTCTGGGAGAAGAAGCTAAGCGGCCTGAACGCTTTCGACATTGCAGAAGAGCTGGTGAAAACCATGGACCTTCCCAAAGGTTTGCAAGGTAACCGGAGTCCGCCCTAGCGCCGGGGGTGACATTTTCGTGCCAGGCTGCGGGTGCTGCGCAAGCTGCGCGTTGCCCTGCGCCGCGGGGACCGTCGCTGCGACGGGGGCAGCTGCCCCTCTGCCCGCAGCGCTCACGTGCCCGTCGCCCGCAGCCGTGCTGAAGCACAGGCCAAGCAGCGCAGTTTCATTTTTATCTTCCATAAGTAGCTCAAACAGCTCCCTTTGGCACGCTGGGTTGCCTGCAACCCAATGAGGAGTTGGTCTAGGTTTAAACATCCCTTGAGACAGTCGTGCCAAAGCTCTTAGAAGGGTTAGGACTGAGCCTTGTGTTGTAGGAACTTCTGTTCTTGAGCTTGTGTAAACTTTGCTGTGTTTTCCCCCTCCATCTAGGGGTTGGCCCTGGTTGCACGGATGAGACCCTGCTGTCTGCCATCGCCAGTGCTCTGCACACCAGCACCATGCCCATCACCGGGCAGCTCTCTGCCGCCGTGGAGAAGAATCCTGGAGTCTGGCTCAACACCTCCCAGCCGCTTTGCAAAGCATTTATGGTGACAGATGAAGATATTAGGTATTAAACTGATATGTTTCACGTCAAAACATGTCATCTTGTGTTGGAAAAAGTGTCTGGGTTTGAATAACCTTGGTCAAAGCACCCCTGAAAAAGGAGTGGGGAGGAACCCTGAGCAGTGCAGGTCCCTTTTCCCCCAGTGCGTCGGGGATTCCGGTTAGGAGCCCTGGAAGTGACCGCGGGTGTCGTTGCCTTGGGCAGGAAGCAGGAGGAGCTGGTGCAGCAGGTGCGCAAGAGGCTGGAGGAGGCCCTCATGGCCGACATGCTGGCCCACGTGGAGGAGATCGCCAGGGACGGGGAGGCCCCATCCGAGAGGGAAGCAGCTGAGGAAGAAGGCGAAGAGGAGGAGGAGGAGGAGGAGCAGGACCATGACCAGGAGATGGAGAATGTATAGTCCAGGTAACGTCGCTTCCTTCCTCGTCTGTACCAAACAGTGCTTCACTGAAGGCAGAAATGTTTTCCTAGGGAATCTTAGCATATATTGGCAAAATTTTGTGCTCTAGCACACACTTTTAAGTAAAGTAACCATTTTATCGGCAAAAATTCTCAAACATGATGTTTGGCAGGTGTTTATATTGTGAGGTGAGTATCCTGTGGTATTGTCGGTGAGTATTCTATCATATGGGCTAAATGCATAGCCCGAATGCATTTTTAAGTCCTTGGAATTGGATCTTTTATATATAAATATAATCTTATGGCGATTTGTTTTTCCAAACTTTCTTTTTTTACCTCCCGTGATAACTAAGGCGATGCTGCGGGCGGACGGGAGAGGAGCTCCCCTCACTGTCTGACTTTTGCTTTATTACCAAACGTTTTCTTGCAGGCCGCGGTAGAGGGCACATTCGTAGAAGTTCAACATGGTATTTTTAGAAGGCACATTCGTAGGAATTCACAGCGATATTCTTAGAAGTTAGAAAGGGTAACCCGGTGTCAAAGAGGGAAGTTGCTGAAACAAATTTGTGCCGCGTGTAAATGGGTAAGATGAAAGTAACAGGAAAAGAAAAGCACCTTCTGTAATCTGGAAACAACCTTTTAAGCTCATTTAACAGTAGGGGGACAGCCAGAGCCTCAGTGCTTCGTTAGGCAGGATCCGATCGTGCCTGCCCGTGAGACATGAACGTGAGGGGCAGAAAAAGGCATCTTGGGATGACAGCAGAAGACAGCAAAGCTCCTTCGGAGGGAGGCAGCTCTGCGTCACTATCAGGTGGAATCAAGAGTGATTTATGCTCAGCAGTCCTTATAGCTGGAAGTTGGTCATAATTTTGATATTTGTTTGGCTTTTGGGAGGTACCCTGTTACAGCTGGGCTCTCTTCAAGCGCCTCTCTTACTGCCTGATTAACAGTGACTTTATTCTGGCACTGAATATCTTGCATTTCTTTGTGCTACAAAGGTCTGGCAACAGTAAAGATCCAGAATAAATTATCTGCTGGCAGTGGAAAAATAGGAGATAAAGAAATGGAAACGTTATGGCCCACGGCCGGCGATGATACCCGGTCCTGTAAGAGCTGCAGAGATCCGTCAGCACCCATTAACTCACCAGGTCTCTTCTGTTTTCCTTCTAGGGAGTTCCATCTAAGAATTCCCAGTACAAACCCTCTCAGCAGGGTCAGCACAACAATTTACAAAGCCAAGAGTGTCTGCGGAGAGAACCGCCCCGCCGACGCGCCTGTACTATGAGCATTTTCCACGTACGCTTCAGGAAAAGCCGAGGAGCTGACGGTTCATTCATTGCTGGGTGGTTTTGAAGATGGAACTTGACTAAACTCTACTCCCCCTCCTTTTTCTAAAGGGGTAGGGTCATAGGGAATACAAAAGTGGGAGGGATTTTAAAACAGTGGGAGGGAAAATACTAGGAACCAAATTTCCTATCTTTTTTTTGCTTGTTTTTTTTTTGTGGGTCAGTGATAGCTGATAAGTTTTTCAGGCTTTTCTATCAAAGTACTTTTAACAGTGACCCATAAAACCAGTTTTCTCTCCAACGCAAGTGAGAGAGACACGGTTTGGCTCCTTGGCTATCTGCTGTAGGCTGCCTGTTTGTACCAGACTGTAGGGAGGTCATTTTATGTTGTGGATTGTCATTCCATACGTCGATTCAGGTCGCTGAATTTCACTTTCCTCCCAAGACCACATTGGTCTTGACGTGTAGTCTCCGAGACGAACTGCCAGGGCCTCTCCCAGCGGGGCTCCGAGGGCCCCACGCGAGGGATCGCTCTCCCGTCAATGTGGTCCCGCTCCGGCGCCGGCTCCGGGGTGTCCGAGCGTAGCCTGAGCGTTGCGAAGGGAAACCTCCCCGCTCTGGGGTATGTCCTGCTTTGGCTTAAGCCTGGTCAGAAGGACTTTTCCGCTCAGAATGGAAGGATGACTCATTTCTGACCGACAACGAGGAAATTTTTCCTCCTTTCTCTTCTGGTGCCAAGAACCCTGACCTCTGTTTTTCTGTGCGGAGGGAAGGGAATCCATTCCACTAGGTGTGTCTGCACTTCTGCTCTCATGTGCAGCAATATTCTGACCTCTTTTAAAAACACGAACGGGAAAAGGTTGATTTTTCTATAATTGATATCTAAAAATGAATCTAAAGCTTTTTATTAAGTATTAAATCTTTCTTATTTGCATGTGCCGTGAAGTGACCAGCATTTTGTGTCCAAAAATGAAATGATGTGAAACCTGCCTTAATGTGTTTATAAGTATTTGGCTTCACCATGGGTACCTTGATTGACTCCTCAGTCTCTTCCAGTGCATCGGTGAGCATATTGGGGTAGTTTGTGGCTAAAACCCAGCTTTTTCTAGGAAGGATAGCGAGAGAAGAGGAAGATCAGAATTTATAGCTTGGGCAGTGCGTCGACTAGGTCGCAAAAATGATTTTAGTCTTAGGGTATCCATTGCATAATGTATGCATGGAAGTCTCAGTTGAGAGTACAGTATGAAGTGGTGGATGAAATATTGTGCCACTAACCAATTGTACAAGTTGTTGGTATCCCAAAACTTGGGGAAGAAAGTAGCTCCCAGAGCCTTTATCATGTAAGGATGATTAGCAGGAACAGCAAGGGGCCAGGGGAATTGCCTGGAAAGTAATAACCTTTGGGAATAGTTCAGCTTAGGGACCTGAAGAGGTGCCAGCTCCCTGAAAAACATCCCACGCCAAAGTGATTGATACGACGTTCACGTTTTTCTTGAAGATGTGAAAATGCAAAAACTCTTTGATATTGCTCATCTGGAGTACTGCAAGAACACTGAATTGTACTTGGCTGCTGCTCTACCAGGTATTTGCTTTGGGGAACCTGGCCTGGTCCAGCTGCCAGTGAAAATTACTTTCCTTTTTGAACAGTCTGTTACGGTTCTGATTCTGTAAATCTGTCCTCTTGTAATTCATTGTGTTGAATTAAATGTTTCTCACAAAGCAGCGTTTCCTGTGGTCTGCATCGGGCAAGGGCGAGCTGCTGACGAGCCCTGTGCATTACCCCAGCAGGTTGTACCCTGCATCCTTTCACCACAACACTCGGGTTCTGATTTCCTTTTTTGAAGATTTGTCAGTTATCTTGTAACGTCTCTATTTACTGTTACTTGAATCCGAGTTTATTTTAAGCATATGCAGCACAAGTATTTAGATGATTGAGAAGCTCATAGGATTTTGGTGCAGCAAAGATCAAGTTTAAGGTACTGCCAACTGCTCTGCCAGCTCTTTGACTTTCAGCACGTGTGCTGTTCCTGTCAGCTTTCTATTTTCCTTTGAAAAAAGGAAACTTTAAAAAGTTTAATAATATTTTCACTCACATGGGGGAGTTGACCCTTCAGAGTACCAAAAAGGGGCCCAAGATCCCTATCCCAAAGAAACTAAAATAACTTTTAACTGCCTACTAAGACGGGTAAGTAAATAAAAGGTTCTTTTTTAAATTAGCCTGTTGTCTTTATGATGTTGTTGCAATAATAATCGGATTATTTGGTCTTATCGCAGCTTAGTGCCGTGGACATGACTGATGGGCACACAGTGCTTGGGCATCACTGAATAAATCCCCAAGATGCAGGAGCGGTGGTTACTCGGGGTATGTTGCATTAATCATGATTAGTCATAGAATCATAGAATCACAGAATGCTGAAGGTTGGAAGGGACCTCTAGAGATCATCTAGTCCAACCCCCTGCACACGCAGGGTCACCTAGAGCACGTGGCACAGGGCTGTGTCCAAGCGGGTTTGAAGATCTCCAGAGAAGGAGACTCCACAGCCTCTCTGGGCAGCCTGTTCCAGGGCTCTGGCACCCTCACTGCCAAGAAATTTTTCCTTAAGTTCATGTGGAACTTTGGGTGTTTCAGTTTGTGGCCATTACCTCTAGTTCTGTCCGTGGCCACCAGTGAAAAGAGGCCAGTCAAGGAAATACGAAGCACAAGGAGGTGGGAATTGAATGGAAGTGGGGGGGAAAACTCGGCGGTCTGTCCTTCACGAAGCAGCGGGCACGTGCAGGGGGATCTGAGGGTGCCGGAGCCCTGGCACAGACTGCCCAGCGGCTGCGGAGGCTCCTTCTCTGGAGATCTCCAACCCGCCTGGATGCCACCCTGTCCCCGTGCTCTGGGTGTCCTTGCTGGAGCAGGGGTTGGACTGGACGGTCCCTAGAGGTCCCTGCCAACCTCAACCTCTTGGGATTCTGTGTGATTCTGTGCAAAGTGGCGAGGCACAGCCTGGTCCTGCCACTGCCCGTGCTGCGTGACGGCCCCGCGTGACCGTCTTCCACAAAAAATAATTGCACCAAAATAAGCTCTGTGGCAGCTCCCGTGTGGTTAAGGTTAATTCAGTTATTTTTTTTCTTCTGGTTTTGTGTTACCAGCATTATTCTTACAAAATTCCAACTGGCTAAAGTGTAGTCAGAAGTATGGACGCCGCAGACGGGTAGTGGCACGGGCTGGGTTTGGCTGCAGAGCTTTGTGGACGGGTCTGAAGAAGGTGCAGCTGGATTCGCACCTGAAACTCAACTTGCTGAACTGGCTGTTGAGCAAGAGAGAGGGAGGAGTCGTCTTGCCTGCAAACGGAGCTTGTGAGAAAGGGAAAACGCTCGTGCACGATACGGTTGGGCTCCCAAATACAGTGTGGTACGTTCTACACATGGAGCCTTTTCTGCCACAACTTCAATTTTTATTTTATTTTTTCTGGTGATAAAAAGGGGAATAAACTACCAAGTTAAGTAGGAGCCTCTGATAAATGTGTGCTCTTCCTCTGCCTCCCCTATGGAAGGAGGCTAACTCGGAGTGAGCTTTCCAAACCACACACATCTCTTCTCATCAGTGAAATAGCTGTACTTGGGAACTAAAAGCATTTACTGGTACAAGGTGAACTGCCCCATGAACGAAAGCTTTTAGTCAGGGTTGGTTTATCAGCTGCCAGTTGAGGTAATTCTGGTTTTGTGCAAGTCTGAGGCTGTCCTGTTGCTCCTTCCTATAATCTAAGAAAATGCTGGATGGGAATGAAAGTGAAAATAAAAAATGACTTGTGTTTTGCAGCCGTCTCCTGGAGAGCTAAGCTGGTACCAGCCGACCGTAGCGGTTTGGTGAGGGATACAGGAGAGATGCATCAAATCCCCATTTCATTAAGAATGTCCGTGGTCAAACGCCAGCTCTGCAGCAGGTGGCAGAGGTCTGTGCGTGGGAGAACACTGTGGCAATTCCTGTGTTCCAGGTGGCTGCGGATGGCACTGGGGACGGTGCTTTCCCAGTTCGCAGGAAGCAGCCCCCAAACCACGGAGCTCTAATGAAGACAAGGCAGGTTTTTCAGGAGAAATATCCCCTCAGATGGAGCCATTTGCATGCGAAAGACCAAACTCCAAGAGTCCAGGTGCCTGTGGAAGCCTTTGGAAAGTACCAGGTATTCCATAGGGGATCAAATGCCTGTTCTTGGCCATTGTCACTTGGGGCAGACGTTTCTCGGCTGGAGGTTGAATCGCTTCCTTTACAGGCTGCTCCTTCATGACCATTTGCAGGGTGTGGATTGCCTTTTCCGTTTAATGTCTGTATGTACTGGGGCAATGCTAACTGCTAGCAATATTTATTAATATCATATATCAATATATTCTTATAAAGGCTTAATGTTTCCTGTTTTTTTTCACGTTGTACACAATCACAGATGGAAATATTTTGAAACTGTGCAGAGTTGCAATGGCTGAGCAATGAGTGGCCCCTTCAGAGGTGGTCTGTGCTAGCAAAGGGAGAAGCTATAGACACCTGGTCTTATTTGCAGGCATAAAATAACGCCCTTTGGATCAGTAGAATCTGAAGCAGGTGAGTAACCAAGTTATTACCCGTGTTTGTCATTTGAGTGCAGCTTTATGCCCTAGATTAGCCTATCAGTCACATTTTATTGGCATTTAGTGATCCGAAGGGCCGGGAAACTTGAAAGCTTGTGTGCAATCTTTCCATTTCATGCTTTTATCTGTTATGCAGTTAATTTACAGGTTAGTGGCAGTTGGCTGCTGCACAACTTTTGGGAGGCGCTACCTGAGCACCAGATACTCCATTATCTGAATGCATCGGAAAGAAAAAACAGACTTTTACTAGTGGTTTTCCTCCTCGAGGACCTTTTTCATACTTTAGTGGGGAAATATGTTAGGAAAACTTTGTGGGTTATACTAAAAGTAACAGGAAAAAAAACTGCTTGGCCTAAAAAGACTATTGTTGTTCGTATTCTAAATAACAGCTGGTCAGTTGTTGCATGTGCATCTAATACTTGCTCTTTTTTCAATGTCACGCCATCGTTGACTCTTGTCACCTGGCTCCGTCTCCGCGTGTTCCCTCCATCAGCGACTTCCCAAAATGATCGATCTCTGATTTGGGTCATTTTTCAAGTCCCAGATCCTGTCGATCCGTCTGGCTCCACCTCCATGCGGTGATTCAGCTCCTGATGTGCCGAAATATTCCCCTAGTCCTTCCCACACGCGAGTAAGGACTCCGCTTTTAGAGTTTTACCATGAGTTGCACCACATTTTTTTCTGCACTCCCATGTGCAGTAACCCGCTGCAAAGGGGGATTTTTGCTTATGTTGCCGTGTGCTTGAAGAACAGTGCAGAAATCAAGTCTGACCTCCTAAAAAGTGAGAGGAACTGATGAAATAAGTCTCTAAATGCATCTCCCCCTAAACTTTGCATGTAATTTATATTATCTGGCTAGTGGGTTGTGTGTAGAAAAGATATATATTTTTTTTCTTTTTCC
The DNA here is from genome assembly GCF_059628265.1 of Tinamus guttatus. NCBI lineage: Eukaryota > Metazoa > Chordata > Aves > Tinamiformes > Tinamidae > Tinamus > Tinamus guttatus. The sequence goes on from NW_028289144.1 coordinate 68,493, forward strand.
CCCAGTTGCACTGGGATTTTGCCTCTTTAGGCCTGCAAAAGGATGATCTTTATAGGAATACAAATATTGTGGCTAGAGGGTTTTAACTTCTCTGCGTGCCTTGATCTGGAGCAAAAGGGACTCGTGGAATTGTAGCTGAGGGGGCTACACTTGCACAGCTGTGGTGGGAATAGTTATTATGCTGGAGCTGTGTTGATTTTTTTCCCCAGAAAACAGTTTAATGTGCATTTCCCTCTGTTTTTCCTTGAAGAAGTGGGTCCTTTAAGAGCCTGCTGGTAACTTGCAGCAACTTGACTCGGTGCAGACACGGCCCGGAGAGGGTTTTTAAAGTGCAGTTTTGTGGGAATTTCCCTTGGAAGCAGCAGCCTCCTTGGAATGGGAGATGTTAGAGGCAGTTGCTTTGCCAGGCGCTGGGGGTCTGTATCTATAGGGTATCTACAGGGTATCTATAGAGTAGGGGCCGAGCAGGTCCCGGCCCTGTGGCTGGGGGTTGTGGCCGGGCTGGGGACGGGGCCGTGCGGCCTCGGGAGCCCCGTCGGAGCGGGGGGACAGGCGGGATGGTCCCAGCGCCCCGGGCCGGGCGGTGACAGCGGCCCGGGGCGGCCCTTGCTCTGCCCGGGGGCGGGTGAGGGTCGCTCCCGCCCCCCCGGAGCAGGGTGCTGGTGGGCGGAGCTGGGGTGTCACGAGCTGTGGCCGGTCTCAGCGGGGGGGGGGGGGGTGTCTCACCGCCCCGGGGCGGAGCAGCCCCTCCCTCCCCGCCCCCCTTCCCGGTCCCGCCCCCCCGGCCCCGGTCCCGCCCGGTGCCGCCCGGGGGGCGTGGCGGCGGCGCGCGCATGCGCGGGGCGCGCCCATTGTGGGGGCGGGTGACGCGCGGGGCGGGGCGGGGCGGGGGGCGGCGCGGGGCGCTGCGCGGCGCTGCGGGGGGCGCGGGCGGCGCGCGCACAAAGGCGGCGCGCGCGGCGGGTCCGCGGCACCGGCACCGGCACCGCCCCCCGGCGCGGCCCGGCCCGGCCCGGCCCGGCGCGGCCCGCCATGCCCGGCTCCATCTACCAGCCCGAGGGCGGCGAGGCCGCGCGCCGCCCGCCGCGCCGCCTGGCGCTGCTCAGCCCCCCGCCGCCCGCCGCGCACGAGCCGCCCGAGCGCGAGGCGCCGCCGCGGGACGAGGCGGCCGCGCTGCGCTTCGCCCTGGACCAGCTCTCGCTGCTGGCGCTCGAGGAGGCGGGCGAGGCGGGCGAGGCCGAGGCGGAGCCCGGCAGCCCCCCGGCCGCCGCCTCGCCGCCCGCCGCCGCCCTGGGCGCCTTCGCGCCGCACCTGGGCGCGCCGGGCGCGCTGCTGGCCGAGCACATGAGCGCCCTGGGCGCCAGGAAGAAGAGCGTCAACATGACCGAGTGCGTGCCCGTGCCCAGCTCCGAGCACGTCGCCGAGATCGTGGGACGACAAGGTACCGCCCCGCCGCCCGGTGCCGGTTCCGACCCGCCGCCTTTGTCCGCGCTCCCTGCGGCGCCGCCGGCCGCGCCCGCGCCGCCCAGGCCGCCGGTTCGGGTCCCGCCGCCGCCGTTTGTCCCTTTGTGGCTGCAGCGCCCCCCGGGCAGCCTCCCGCTCTCTTAATTAGCCTTTACAAAGGGTAATGAAGCGCTGCGGGCCCGTGGCGCGGGGGGAGGGAGGGGTGACACCCCCCCGTCCCGGTGCCCAAAGTTGTCCGGGCTGCGGGACCGCTGCAAGCGCCGGGAGCCGGGACGGGGCAGGAAGCGTGAATTTGTGCTGCACTTGCTCCCCTCCTTCCATTATTTTTTTTATTCTTTCTCCCCCATCCCAAATCGGGGTAACTGGGGCATTTCGGGCTCGCCGTGCATAAAGGGCGCCCGGGTTTTCTGCGGGCTCTTTTGCAATGGGCGGAATTCGGGGGGATGTTGGGGACACGGGGGCACGTGTCCCCTCCCTGCACGGACCTGTCACATAAGGCCCCCCGCCGGTGCGGAGCCGAGCGGCGGCTGCGTCCCAGGAACCCCCGAGTCGGCTGTGCAGGGAATCCGAGAGCCAAAGACCCTCCCCTATTTCGGGGGCAAAAATCGAAATAAAAGGAAAAAGTGTGGGGGGCACTTTTTGGAGGACAGCAATCCAGGGCTTGGTCAAGGGGGCAGCTGGTCCCAGGGGCGGAGGGTCCCCGCACGCCCCTGGCAGCCGCTGCCCGGGCTCTCTCCGGCCGGGACCGGCACAGGGATCCGGGTGGCCGGGATGGGGAAGCGGGGTGGCCGGGACCGGGAAGCGGGGTGGCCGGGCCGCCTCATTGTTCTCTTTGTTAGCCAGAGCCACGCTGTGATTAGCGTGGTGACATCATGCTCCGCGCTTCCCATTGGCCTGTGCCGCCTCCGGAGCCAGCGCCGCGCACGCCGGCCGGCCCCGGACGCCCAACTTTGCCCGCGGAGCCGCCTGCGCCCAGGCTCCTGCCGGGCCCCGGAGCCACAGGGAGCAGCACAGCGTCCCGGCCGGAGCCATCGGCACCGAGGAGGGTGCCGAGTCGCTGCCGTCCCGCTGGGGAACGGCGCCGGGGCGCTCTTCTCCGTGCGGGATGGGAACGCGGGTTTGGGACCGCGGACGAGCGGCCTGGGGACACCTCAGGGTCCGGGAGCTCAAAGCTGAAGCGATAAAAGGGTCCGCGCCTGCAGAAGGGCCAGTCCGGGAAGGCCACCGAGTTGGCGCCGATGGCTCCCGTCGCGTGAATCCGGAGCAGCAGACCCCGCTTCGGAGCGGGTCCGGATTAGTTGTTTCAACCAGATCCCACTGTGACCCCGGCCAGTTAGCTGTCCCATGTGGGGTCTAGCTCTGCACAGGACCTGGGTGCTGCGTGCCCTGGGCAGGGGTGACACAGGACACCTGGGACAGTGACAGGACGGAGCTCCCTGCTGCCGCCCCGGCTCTCTCGTGATCCACAGAGTGGGTCGTGTCCCGGGGCCGAGCGTAGCCACTCGACGCCTAGGAGGGGACAAAGGCTCCGCAATTGGGTGCCCTGGAGGAGCCCTGCCAGGTACCCGGCTCAGGGCTGGGACCCATGTCCTCCCCTGGGTGCCAAAGGAGCCATCCGGAGGGCTGGATGCTCCGAGGATGCTCGGGGGACGTGTCCGCCCTCGCTTCCCGCGGGATGAGCGCTGCTGCGCGCCGTGGGCAGAGCTTCCCCATGAGCCCGACGCGGGTTGTCCTGGCCGTGCGACACGGGGCGGTGGCCCTGGCCTCCCTCAGGGTTCTCTTTTCCCCCTTTGCTTTTCTTTTCCCCCCAGATCTTTAATGCTTTCCAGCAGCAGCTCCTCAAGTTTTTGCTGTGCAGGAGAAACCGGCTCCCCCTCGGTCGAGGCAGGGAGCCGTGAGCCCCAGGCCGGGCCGGCCGCGCAGGTGCTGCAGACCCAGCCATGGGTGCTGCTGCGGGGCTGTCCCCGTGCGGGCTGCGTCCCCCGCGGTACTTGAGGTGGCGATGGGCTACCAACATCTGCCACGCTGGGGCCACGAGGGTGGCGGTCGCTCTGCTCCCGCCTGCCCGTCTCCGTCTGCGGAGCAGGGACCTTCTCGGCCTTGCGAAGGGCTCGGGGGAGCTGCCGCTCTGGAGGCCGCTTGAAGGAAGATGCAGGGAAGGATGAAGCGCAGCAGCTCCCCTCCCAGCCAGAGCACAGGGGCGTTTCGGTACCCGCGGCAGCCCCGTGGTCCCCGTTTCTGGCGCGACCTGAGCGTCTCGAGGTGCCGTGCGGGGCTGCTCCTGCCCCAGCGCTTCCTCCCGGGGCCCTGGGCTGCAGCGGGTCCCCGCTCTGCCCGTCGCGCCCGGGCTGCCCCGGCTGCTGCTCACATGGGCGCTGCTGCCAGAAGACCTGGGAGCTCCGGGAGCAGAGGGGCCCTCGGCTGCTTGCAGAGAGGTGCAAAGAGGAGCCCGGCGAGAGGAGGCGCCGCGTGTCCCCCGGGGAGCTCAGGCTGGGCCTGGGCAAGAGCCGGTGCAGGCTCCGCTCCCGCGGGCTCCCTGCAAGGTGTCAGGCCGCGCTGGGGCTGAGGAGCAGCTGGTGGTACCAAGGTCCCCTCCTGGCCGCCCCGGGCCTGGGGGAGCCTCCTGGGGGCTGTGTCCTGGCTCGGCTGAGCCTCCCGTTTGCCGCGGTGCTGGGAGGGGATGGGGAGAGCAGCCGCCTCCGTGCACTCGCTTCCCACGGGAGCGGCTGCGCTCACACTGGGAGCAGCTCCGGGCGGCTCCACCTGCTCCGACAAATTGCTCAGGCCACTCGGGACCAAGGCTGGCTCTTCCTTGGGGTCCCTTCTGCTGTAGGTGCCCATGGGTGATGCGTTGGGGTGGCAGCTTGGGCAGGGGTCGTCCCAAAGCCTTGAACTCGCCCCATGTCTTTGGTGGGACCCTCGTCGGCAGCTCCCCCAACCATCGCAGCCTGGCTCGGGAAGGGCACTGCTCCTTTGGGAGCTCCTCGTGCCCCTCATTCCTCCTTGCTCCGGAGCCATGGGCCGCTTTGCCTTCCAGGAGGCGTCACAGCGAGCAGGGCTGGCACCGTCCCTGCTGCCTCCGTCACCGCAGCGTCCTGGCTGCGCGGAGGGTCCTGCTGCACGTCCCCAGGGCCGGGGACGTCTCAACCCGCAGGGTGAGGCTGGTGCCCTGCAGTGAGCACGAGCCTCCGCTTGTCACGAATCTGGCCCCGAGCGCATTCGGGACTCTCCCAAAGGGCCCTAACTCGGAGACCGGGTATCTCCCGGGCCCCAGTGCCGCCTGAGCGGGAGCATCCGCCGCGCTGCCCCTCTTGGGACGGGGCGATGCGGCTGCCCCGCGCTCTCAGCGCCGCCTCGCAGCGAAGTCTGTCCCTTCGTTCCCCTCCTCACGCGTGATCGGGGCCACGCGCCAGCCCAGGGCAAGTGCAGACCCGGCCGCTCACGGGGGGCCTTGGGGGCTTCCACGGCGCCTCCGCAGGGGGCCCTGTTGAGACTCGGGAGGGCAGGGAAGCGTCTCGTGCCGCTGCGGCTCCCTGCCCCGCTCACAGGCTGCCCCTTCCATCGGGTGGGTGAGGCTGGACCGCGTGGTGCCCCGGACGTGTGTCGGGGGGTTTGGTCCTCTCGGAGCCGCCGGGGTCCCGCCGGCGCGGGGGGCTGCGCCCGCACGTGGCGAGGCCGGAGCGCCGCCGAGCTGCCCCCTGCTCTCCCGGGGCCTCTCGGGCCGGGAAGCCCCCCGCTCCCCGGGAGCGGCATCAGGACGGGATGGTCCCGCGTGATGCTCTGCTCCCACCGCCCATCCCAGCTGCCTCCCCTTCCCGGTCTGCGCGTTTTGAGGCTGGGACCCCCCTGTGTGACCCTTGCCAGGGCCCTGGGGGCTGCAGGCGGCCAGGGGACCCCACGAGCATCCCCACGGGCAGGGGATCCCTATCCCGTTTCCCGGCTCCACCACGGACAACCGGAGTCGTGGCCGCCTGCGTCGTTCCGGCTCCGCTGGTTTGGGGAGGGTGGAGCTGGCCCAGCCGGGCACCCCTCTAATTTTTAACCCAGGTTCCTGGCTTTGCCCTTAGGAAGGGCTGGGAAGGGGCAGCCAAGTCGACGCTTCCTCCCGTGTCCGGCAGGTTGCACCAAGGGGTGATTTGAGGCTCTAGCCCTGGCTGGGTCTCGTTCCCACATCCGAGATCCGCGGAGCAGAAGGGCTGGATGTGGCTTGTGGATGGGTCAGCGCAGCCAGAAAGCCGGGTTGTGCCACCCAGCCCGGCTGCTGCTCGCTGACTTTGGCAACTTTTTTACTGTAAATTATTCATGCTACTTAATGCCCTGGTAAACGCGCTGCGCTCCGGCCTCCGGGAAGAGCACGGCCCCGTGTGGGTTCTGCAAGGGAGCGCGGCCCCTGCCCCTGGAGGGAACGGGGCTGCCCGGACGTCCACGCGTGGCCCCGGCTCGGTCACTGCAGCCCCTTGAGGCTTCTGGACATCTCCCATCCGCGATGGCTGGCGCGGCCCTGCCCTTCCTCCGAGGAGGAAGAGGAGCGCGGGCTTCTCCGGGGGTGGCCGGAGGGACCAGCGGGGTCTGCGCCGAACCGGGCGATGGGCAGAGGCGCCCGGCGGCTTCTCGGCTTTGACGGCTGCTTTTTTCCATCTCCCCCCTCGCTCCGCAGGCTGCAAGATCAAAGCGCTGCGTGCCAAGACCAACACGTACATCAAGACGCCCGTGCGGGGCGAGGAGCCCGTGTTCATCGTCACTGGGAGGAAGGAGGACGTGGAGATGGCCAAGCGGGAGATCCTCTCGGCTGCCGAGCACTTCTCCATGATCCGGGCGACACGCAACAAGGTGAACGGGCTGGCGGGAGCCATGCAGGGGCCGCCCAACCTGCCGGGCCAGACCACCATCCAGGTGCGGGTGCCCTACCGCGTCGTGGGGCTCGTGGTGGGCCCCAAGGGAGCCACCATCAAGCGGATCCAGCAGCAGACGCACACGTACATCGTGACGCCCAGCCGCGACAAGGAGCCCGTCTTCGAGGTGACGGGCATGCCCGAGAACGTGGACCGGGCCCGCGAGGAGATCGAGGCGCACATCACCATGCGGACAGGCTCCTTCGTCGACGTCAACGCCGACAACGACTTCCACTCCAACGGCACCGACGTCTGTCTCGACCTGCAGGGCGGCGCGGCCGCCCTCTGGGCCAAGGCCCCGGCGGCAACGCGGCGGCCCCGCCACGACGGCCTGGGCGGCTCCGCAGAGCCCTATTACGGCGGGCGCGTGGCGGACGGCAGCCCCGGCAGCCCCTACGGCAGCGGTGGCGGCGGCTTCCCCTTCGGTGAGGCGCCGCCGGGTGCGGACGAGTGCGACTTCGGCTTCGACTTCCTGGCCCTTGACCTGACGGCGCCGGCCGCCATCTGGGCGCCGCTGGAGCGCGCGGGCGCGCTGCCCGCCGTGGGCCCGCCGCGCCGCGGCAGCGGCCCTGCCACGCCGCGCCACTCGCCGCCGCTGCCCGAGGGCCTGGAGCACCCGCTGGCGCGGCGCGTGCCCAGCGAGCCCGCGGGCGCCCTGCCCTGGCTGCCCGCCCAGGGCTCCCTCTCGTCCTTCTCCACCAGCACGGGCTACTCGTCGTCCTCCTCGCTGCCCGGCAGCGTCTCGGCCGCCTCGGGCTCGCCCACCGACTCGAGCAGCTCGGAGGGGCCGCGCAAGAGCTCCCGCGAGTGCATGGTGTGCTTCGAGAGCGAGGTGATCGCCGCGCTCGTGCCCTGCGGCCACAACCTCTTCTGCATGGAGTGCGCCCTGCGCATCTGCGGCCGCGCCGAGCCGCAGTGCCCCGCGTGCCACGCGCCCGCCACCCAGGCCATCCACATCTTCTCGTAGCCGCCCGGCGGCGCCGCGGCCCCTCCGTCCCCACCACCCCACAACACGGCTGTCTAAGGACCTGCAACGGTTCAGAGCAACCTTTTCATTTAACAGAGCAGATCGGGCAACACGGGGCAGGAGGGGATGGAAAGAAAAGGAAACAAATTGAGGACTTATTTCCCACCGGATCAAAGCCGGGGGGCAGCAGGAGTGGGAGGGACAGAGCGGGCTCGGGACGGGGATGAAGGGACCGACGAAGACACCAGGAGAAGGGGCACCAAGTAGCAGAGAGAGGAGGAGGAGGAAGATGATAAAAAATCAAATGTTTACAGAATAGCTTTAACTCTTAACCCGGCTGTGGCGGCTGGGGGGAGGAAGCCCAGCTGTTCTTCAACAGTCCTTTCCAAATAACAGTATTCAGTTTGCAAAGTTAAATAAACAGAAAGAAAAGGTCCGGTTGCACTTTTTATTTTAGGACACGCAAGGGTTGTCTTTTATTTTTTTAAAAGCATTCTATTATTATTATAATTTTTTTGTCTTTTATTTTTTGTCATCCGTTCTTTTTGTATGTAGCTATTTTTTTGGATGAGTCTCGATGGTTCTATAAATATATCTATATATATATTTTTTTTTGTAACGCAGGTCTAGCTTCTATTTTGCCAATGTGAAAACTGCCCAAAACATGTTAAGAAAGGACAAGGGTGAGTCTTGGCTGGAGGGGCTGGGGGCGCCTTGGGGACAGACGGCGCGATGAACATGTCATATCGCAAAAAAACCCCGACAGATTTCTATATCCTTTTTATTTTGTGGTCGTTTTCTTTTTATTAGTTTTATTTTTTTATTTTTTACCTCTTTATGTATATGTAGGGAATTTATAGGAAAATATGTACTTTATTGAATAAATTTTAAAAACTAAAATATATTTTATTTTAAAAAGAAAATAACGGACCTTTAACCTTACATGGCTAAAGTACTGATTATATATTTGCTGAGCTGACTTGACGGTTATGAAAATTGTATCAAGAGTTTTATTTTTTGACTTCAAAGCCTTCTTAATAAAGACTTTTTACTATATACGAACCCCGGGCTGTGTCCGGTGTGTCGCGGTCTGCAGTGTTGCCCTGGGCTCCTGGTGCTTCGGCAAGGGGAGCTCGGAAGAGGGGCGGCTGCTTCCCGCATATCCCTCCTGTATCTCCCCAGCATCCTGCCCTGCATCCCGCCCTGCATCTCTCCTGCATCCCCCCTGCATCCCCGCTGCATCCCCCTTGCTCCATCACTGTTCCTCGCCTACTCCTTTGCCGTGGATTTGGGGACTCCGCTTGCAGCCAGCTGGTGCCCGGGGCACTGCCACGTCCCCTCCACATTGTCCCCATCCCAGTGGGGCAATGCGGGGATGGGGCCTGGCCTCTCTCTCTGCTGCCAACCCAGTGTCACCAGCGCCTCTGTGTTTGGTCCCCGTGCCCTGGAGGTGGGCAGGCCACATGGACCCTCCACTCGTGGGGCACCCACGTTCAGCAGGGACCCACGGGCCCCCTGCAAAGCATCATGGCTGCGGGTGCCACCCTGGATGGAGGGGAGCGGGGCTGGATGGGGCTGCTCGGGGTGCCCTGGGGCTTGGAGGGGGTCTGGGATGCAACGGGCCCTCGGGGTGCCCCAAGTGCTGGGGGCTTGGGATGCTCTGGGTGAGGGGACCTGCGGTGCCCTGAGCAGGGATTGGGGGTGCTCGAGATGGGACTCAGGGGACACTCAGGTGTCCTGGGTGGGGGTCAGGATGTCCGGAGTTTGGGTGTCCCAGGCAGGGAATCTCAGGGCACCTGGTTGGGGGGGGTCTCTGCATCAGACCCGGTTTAGGGCGCCCTAGACAAGGGGCACCGTGGGAGGGGGTCCTCGAGGGCCCCGGGGGCGGGAGGTGGCACCAGCGGCCGCGCGGGGCGGGGACCCAGGCGTCCTGCCCCCCCCTCCACCGCTGCCGCTAATTAGCGGCAATTAGCGGCAGCGCCGATAAGGGCGCCCCGGGGCAGGGCCCTGGGAGGCCGCGGCGGTTCTGGGGGCTCCGCCATGGCCGCGGCGGAGCTGTACGGGCAGGTGAGGGGCTGGGGGAGAGGGGGCCCCCCTTCCCAGGCCGCATCCAGCCGGGAGCCGCGGGGCGCCCGGGGCTGCACGAGGCAGCGGCCCCGATGGCCAAGCTGGGCTCGCGGGCGGTTCCCCGGCTGCTTTTTGCGGGGGAGCCCTTGGGGTCCCTGCGACCCGCTGAGGCTCTGCCCCGGGGGTCGTTTTGCCCCGCTCGGCTCGTGGGCGCTGTGCGTGGTGTGACACCCAGCTGGGCAGCTCCCGTGCGTGCTGTGGGCACCCCGGCTCCTGGGGGGCACCGTCCCTCCGCGGGGGTCCCCAAAGCCCCCGGCAGCCCCGTGCATGGGGCCAGGCAGGCCGGGGGTGGCCCTCCTTGCAAAACACCCTGCCTGCCTTGGTGGCACTTGAAACTCCTGCAAGGAGCCCTGCAGCGGCTGCCTGGAATTTTCCCAGGTTGTGCTTTTGGGCTGGGGGTTTCCTTAATGCCTGGTAGCTCCCGGCTTCCTTGGAAAGAGGCAGTGGCTGGAGCAGAGAGCCCGGGGTGAGGCGATCACTGGGGATGCTCCTTCTCCTGGTGTTGCTTTTGGGCTGGTGCCTTCAAGCGTTGTTGCAGATTGGGCAATTTTTGCTCCTCCCAGGGGCTGCTACTCAAACGTTGGTTTCCTGCTGCCCTGGTTGAGTCCCTGCAACCTGATCCTGCTCCTTTTTTCTTTAAAAAAAAAAAAAAAAAAAAAAAAAAGTCTGGAGTCCAAGGCTGGGTTTCCTAATGACTTCTTGGCTGCAAGCCCCATGCGCGGCCCCTTCCTTCCCTGCTAGACTCAGACTGTTCAGGGCTTGTTTAATCAACTTCAGCGATGCATTAGCACATGTGCCTTGCACGCTGCGGCCCGGGAGCCTTTGCTGCCAGTCAAGGCGCCTGGGTTTGCAAAATCAGCAGAACAGGAATGCTTTTTTTTGTTTGTTTTTTTTTTTTTTTTTTTTTTTTTTCTCTAGCCCCTGTTTCTAGTGAGAGGCTGGTGGTGCCAGCTGGGGTGGGAGCAGAGGAGGTTTGGGCCCCTTTGCTGCTCTGCAAAAGTTCCTGGAGCTGGTGGAAATGGATACAGGTTTCCCCCTAATGCTGCCTGGAAGTGAAGCTGCCTCCTCTAGGAGGAGGGATTTGAGGGTTTTCTTTTTGAGGGAGGTCTGATGACTCGAGCGAGGGGATGTGGGACCAGCTGGTGTCACCTGTGCCAAGGCTTTGACCCTACCTCCATGGGGACATCTGCAGCCTGATTCTTCTCACCTGGGTTTTGCATCTTGTGGAAGGGGCTGGTGCTGTTGCGTGGTTGTTGCACCAGTGCTGAGCAGCCCTATCTGTGCAGGGAAAGGATTTTCCCATGTCTTAGCCCTGGAATCAAGGGGTCCAGAGCAGAGCTGGTGTCTTCATTTGTTTTCTGTCTTCATTTGCACCTGGTGTGTGTGCAGGGGGCACCTCAGCCTGGCACCCGCAGCAGGAGGAGATGCTGGTGGGTGCCTTGCACAAAGTCCCTGTGACCAGCCATGCAAGCGTCAGGATAAAAGTAAAGGGGGATGTGTCCCACTTGGAAAACAGCCGGGGTGCTGGAGTGCGTGCAGAGGAGCCTTGGATGGGGTGCAGAGGATGCCCTGGCTCCCCTCGCAGGGGAGGCAGCAGCTGGCACTGCGGGAAGCGCCTGTGGCAGATGGCGGGGCTGGACCGGGGCTGCTACTGCGTGATGTACGTGGCGGGTGGTGGGGAGGCACCTTTTTATAGACCCTCTTCATCCTGCGGTGCTGGGGGGCTCTAACCCACCCACGTGCCGTGTGGATGGGAGTCGCTGCCCTGTTTGCCGCTGGGGTTGTGTCCTGGTCGACACAGGAGCATCTTCCCTGACTTGGGAAGGTAGAGGTGGTGGCTCTAGGGAGCTGTTTCTTACAGAAACCTTCCAGTCCCAGGGAGAAGCCCCTGGGATTGCTCTACCTGCTGGGGCGCAAATGGGGGCACTGGAGTGATGCTGTGCACAGAGCAGCCCCCCAGGCACAGGTTGCACTGTGGCCTGGTGGTCACTGTCCCTGCCTGGCCAAGGGCTCTGCAGGGCTCCTCTCCTTGCTGTGTCCCTGCAGGGTGCCCGTGTGTGGATCCCGCACTGCACTGAGGTCTGGAGGGTGGCAGAAGTAACCAGGGGCTACAGGGAAGGAGACAATGTTCTCCATCTCCGCCTGGATGATGCCTCGGTAGGGCTGGAGCTGCATGTCCCCTGGGCTGGCAGCGCCTGTGACCCGCAGAGCTGCCCGTGGGGCTGGTGCTGCCCGGTTTGGTGCTGATTCCCCTCCGTGCATCCCTGCAGGAGCTGGTCTACCCCGTGGGGTCCCAGCTGCCGCCTCTCTGCAACCCCGACTGCCTCTCTGGCGAGGATGACCTGGTGGCCCTCAGCTACCTGCACGAGCCGGCTGTGCTGCACTCGCTCCGCATGCGCTTCCTGGAGGCCAACGCCATCTACACCTACTGCGGTGAGTCCCACAGGCCCCCCGGGGACTGCTGTCACGCACCGTGCTGCCCCAGCGTGGCAGCGGGTCGGCACATCCCTCTGCCCCCAGGCATCATCCTTGTTGCCATCAACCCATACAAGCCGCTGCCCATCTATGAGGAGGAGGTGATCTACGCCTACAGTGGCCGTGAGGTCGGGGACATGGACCCCCACATCTTTGCCTTGGCCGAGGAAGCGTACAAGCAGATGACACGGTGAGAGACCCTCCCCGGTGTCCCCCGCACTGTCCCCCCTGGCATGGAGGGAGAGCTGCCACTGCCCAGGGTGATGAACCCAACTTGGGAGCATAGAAGTGTTTGGAGGCCGCAATGTGCTCTGGACCGCGGTGTCTCCCCGTGAGCCTTTCCTGCGGGGCTGTCCCAGCGTGGCACCTTCCTCCCGCAGCTATGGGAGGAACCAGTCCCTCATCATCAGCGGCGAGTCAGGCGCAGGCAAGACGGCGTCGGCCAAGTTTGCCATGCGCTACTTCACCGCGGTGGGCGGCAGCCCGGGCGACTGCAGCATGGAGGAGAAGGTGCTGGCCTCCAGCCCCATCATGGAGGTGGGTCTGCTGCCCCTGTGCCCAAGGCTGCCTCTGCATGGGGACAAGGGGCAGCCCCTGCATTGCTGAGCTCCTCATAGCCCTGGCTGATCCCTCCTGCCTTTTTGGGCTTGGAAAGGCTCAAATAGATCTTAGGCCTCTGCTCCCTTGAGCTGCACGGATATCTTGTTCCTTAGATGTCCATGCCCTTGTGCTGTGACAGCTCTGGCGTGAGCTGAGGGAGCTCTTGTCCCACACTGAGGACAGGGTCTTTGTCCCTGGTTACCCTATGGCCTTATCCAGGCTCCCAGCACTGCTGGGCTGATCCGTGGGAGAGGCGGAGGACCTGGGTGGTTCTGGTTTTGCTGCAGGCTTGGTGGGTGATACTACAACTGCAAAACAAGTGCTGGGGGTTACACCTCTCTGCAGAGAGCTCACGGGGTTAACTTGACCCACCTTCCTCCCCACCAGGCCTTTGGGAATGCGAAGACCACCAGGAATGACAACAGCAGCCGCTTTGGGAAGTACATAGAGATTGGCTTCAGCCAGGCCTATGTCACGGGGGCCACCATCAAAACCTACCTGCTGGAGAAGTCCCGGGTCACCTTCCAGGTGGGTCTTTGGGGACAGGGCTGTGTGGGAGCCCCAGGAGCTTGGAGACTTGCTGAGGTCCCCTGTGTCCTGCAGCTCCTGTGGGAAGCTGGGTTGAACCCTGATGTCCTAGCATCATCCTGGGGAATAACCCTGGTGCCCTGCCTTGAGCTGGGAAAGGGGACAGTGTCCTGGATGCAGAAGTTGAGGACACCTGCACTGCAGTGGGTGGGCACAGTGCCAGGGTCCCCCTCTTCTTTGGCAATTGATGCCCTCAGGTGACCAGGCCACTCAAAGCTCTTTACTATTTTTTTTTCCCCCATAGGCAAAATCAGAGAGGAACTACCACATCTTCTACCAGCTCTGTGCATCAGCAGCCCTGCCGGAGCTCCAAGGCCTGGGGCTCCGTGAGTACCACCATGTCCCCCCTGCACAGCTGCATCCTAGCACAGTGCTTATCCCCCTTTCCTTGCCTCCCATCCCAGAGGGGTGGCCTGGTGCGGGGTCCCTCCTGCTGCCAGCGGGTGCTGGAGGTGACCCTGGACCAGCTCTGCTGCTGCACGCGGGCACCCCTGTGCTTGGTGCAGGGTCGGGGTGGTGGGAGCCGGGGGCGGCTGCGGGAGCCGGGGCTGCTGTCTCGCCTGCAGGTGCAGCCGAGTCCTTCCACTACACGCGCCAGGGCCAGTGCACCCGTGTGGAGGGCACCGATGATGCCGCTGATCTGGACAGCACCCGACAGGCCTTCTTGCTCCTGGGTACTGCCCTACACTCTGGGGCACTCTCGGGTGGGCTGGGCTGGTCCCCGTAGCCACTTGCCCACCACCCTCACCCCGTTGCTGGCAGCAGCACTGGGGGCTCTGGGGAAGAGCCTGGTTGTCCCTCCCCCCACAGATGTGGGCACCCCCTCCCTGCTGCTCCAGATGTTCCCTTCCAGCTGTGCAATGCACAGGGCCCCAGGCCTGGAGGGGGCTGTCACATCATGCCTGTGTCCACAGGGGTCCTGGAGGCCGAGCAGCTGGAGCTCTTCCGTGTCCTGGCTGCCATCCTGCACCTGGGCAATGTCGCCATCAGAGCCAGGGACCGCCATGGCGATGGCTGCTCTGTAGAGGTGGGTGACAGCCCCCTGCTGCTGTCCCTGTGCCCTGGCAGGGTGCCCAGCCGCATCCATGGGGCATGACCCTGGATCCAGATACCCTGGGCTTCTCTGGCTGCGGGAATCCCACCTGAGCATGGGTTGCATCTGTGTCCCCTGTTGTGACGGGGCCCTGTCTGTGTGCAGTCTGCAGACGCAGCCCTGGGCCTGTTCTGTGCGCTGCTGGGCGTCGAGGCCACGCAGGTGTCGCGCTGGCTCTGCTACCGCAAGCTGGTCGCCACCGGGGAGACCTACATGAAACCCCTGTCCAGGCAGCAGGCGCTTGACTCCCGCGATGCCCTGGCCAAGCACATGTATGAGCAAGTCTTCAGGTGGATGGCGAGTAGGGTCAACCGTGCCCTGCGGTCCCCAGAGGGCCACCACACCTCCATTGGCATCCTGGACATCTATGGGTAAGAGGAGCTGTGCTCCAGCCAGCTCTTCTGCAGTGGGGAGCCTGGCCATGGCAGCCTGTCCTTGGGCAGGGAGCGCTCCTCTGGGCTGGGCTGTGTCACCGTTGGTGTCACCTGGGTGGCTGTGCCAACCTTCAGGGGACTTTCCTCGCCCTTGTGGAGCTGTAGGCTGGATGGGGGGGCTGTGCCCTGTGGTTACCTCAGGTCAGTCCTCTCCGTCTCTCAGGTTTGAGATGTTTGAGCTCAACAGCTTTGAGCAGTTCTGCATCAACTATGCCAACGAGAAGCTGCAGCAGCTCTTCAACCTGGTAGGTGTCACAAAGATGTCCATGCTCCCCACAACACTGGGAACTACTGAGGGCGCCCTGCACATCCCAGCCCTGCTGTTGCCTTTGGCTCTCTGCCTTGGGAACACAGCAAGTCACTGAGTTCCCCTTGCTGCAGATGTGACTCTGGAAGGCTGCTGGAGTTGAGCATGGACCAGGCTGAGATGCCTTCTCCTTTTTCCAGGCAGTACATGGCTAAAAGTGCCCCTGCCTGCTCTTCCCTTGCCCAGGAGAAGGGCAGCCAGTGTTGGAGGTTGGTCACTTCCACCCCTTCCAGCTCAGTCTTTTGCTCTTTCTCCTCTCCAGCATGTCTTCAAGTTGGAGCAGGAAGAGTACGTGGCTGAGGAGATCCCTTGGGTATTTGTTGACTTCTGTGACAACCAGCCATGCATTGAGCTCATCGAGGGCCGGCTGGGCATCCTGGACCTGCTCAATGAGGAGTGCAAGGTGGGCAAAGGATCCTGGCAGCAGGAGGCTGTGACCACCTGGAGCTGCTGGTGACCCTCTGATGCACCTGCCCTTTCAGATGCCCCAAGGCAGTGATGGGAGCTGGGCCCAGAAGCTTTACCAGACTCATCTTGGCAGCTCCCACTTCCAGAAGCCCAAGAGGCCCACGGATGCCTTTGTTGTCTGCCACTTTGCTGGCAAGGTAGGAAGAACCATGATGGATATGGTGGATCTTGCCCCAAGATCTGTCCAGGCACCTCCCAGACTATGGAAGCAGACCCTGCTGGTAGCCCTTTGAGGGCCCTGGCCAGGCTAATGCTGGTGCTGGTTCTGTCCCCTGCTAGGTGGAATATCAGTGCCATGGGTTTGTGGAGAAGAACAGGGACACTGTCCCCGAGGAGCTGGTGGGGCTGCTGCGAGCCAGCAAGGTGAGAGCTGTGCCCAGAACAGCCCCTGTGGGAGGAGGTCAGATCCCTGCCCGATTCCTCTGTGATTCCAGGGAGTGGGATTAATGCCAAGAGCTCTGCTTGGGGAGGTCCCAAGTGCACCCAGGAAGGGTGTCCAGGGCTTGCACTGGACAAGCAGGAGGGGAGCAGGAGGCAGAAGCACTGCTGGCTCCTGCACATCTGGCAGGCACAGCTGGGAGCAGTGCCCTGTAGCAGGGGCCATGCATGGAGCTGGCTCCATCTCCTGGTGCTGGCTCCTGGGTGGCCTTGGTGGGGAGATGCTTGTGTGCGCTCTGCCCACTCTGACTCCGCTCTGCTGCAGTCCCCGCTGCTCGCTGAGCTCTTCTTGGAGGATGGGGACGGCGCCGGGTCCCTTCAGCCCCGCAGGTCCAGTGGGGCCAGGCTGGCCAGTCGCCCTGGCCGCAGGTCACTGCCTGGGAACAGCAAGAACAAGAAGTCTGTTGCCAGCCAGGTATGGCCTGGGGACCTGAGCCCTGACCCCAAGGCAGGGAGGGGGACAAGGGACATGGATGCCCAGGGATGTGGTAGCCATGAGGGGACTTATGGGGTCCCCAGGCTGCTCTGCCAGCCCTGGACTCTCTGCCCCAACCTGGGGGAAGAGCAGCTCTGTCCTGCTCTGTGCAGCTGCAAGCTGCAGTGTTGTAGGAGCCAGGATGCAGCTGCAGGGCCTGACCACGCTCGTGTTGTCCTCGCAGTTCAAAGCGTCCCTGCACAAGCTCATGGGCACGCTGGGCAGCACCACCCCGCACTACGTCCGCTGCATCAAGCCCAACGACAGCAAACAGCCCTTCGTGTGAGTGCTTGGCTGGGGACACGGCGGCTGTCACCGTCACCCCCACACTGTGTCCTGCCTGGCCTAGCCCAGGAGGGCCCCACATGCTGGGCAGTCCCTGCCTGTTCTCATGTGTCCCTCCCTGCCCTAGGTTTGACTCCAGGCGGGCAGTGGAGCAGCTCCGAGCCTGCGGGGTGCTGGAGACCATCAGGATCAGCGCCTTGGGCTACCCCTCCAGGTACCCCTTGCCCCAGCAGCCCTCAGGGCTCCTGCTGGCTGCGGTGCCCACAGACCTGCTCCTTCTCTGCAGGTGGACGTACCAGGAGTTCTTTGAACGCTACCGGGTGCTGGTGAGCAGGGAGGAGCTGCTGGGCACCGATGCCAGGCAGATCTGCAACCAGGCCCTGCAGAGGCTGCTCCAGGTGAGAGCCCTCCCTGTGGGTGCTGGTACCTGAGCATCCCTGCTAGATGCTCTCCCATCCCCTCTGGGTTCCTGGGCTGGTCCAGCACTGCCAGGAATGGGTGCACTGGGAAACAGGGATGCTGCAGCCCCAGGGAGGCCGAGCCAGAAGGCCGAGTCCCAGCGCCCCGTGGCGTGGGGGGCACTGGCTGCACTGTCCCTTACCCTGGTCCCCTCTCCCTGCTTGCACGCAGGACCCCAGCAAGTACCGGTGCGGCAAGAGCAAGGTGTTTCTGCGGGCAGGCCAGGTGGCCTACCTGGAGGGGCTGCGCTCGCGGCGGCTGCGCGAGGCCTGCGTCCTGCTGCAGCGGCACCTGCGTGGCTGGCTGGTGCGGCGGCGCCTGGCACGGGTGCGCGCTGCAACCCTCTGCCTGCAGCGCTGCGCCCGCGGCCTGCTGGCACGCAGGTGAGCAGGGCCAGTGTGCAGAGACCCCCGCAATGAGCGGGGCAGCCCTGGCTGAGCCTGTGCTCGGCTCTGCCTTGCCCTGGATGTTCCCCGCTTTGTGCCCTCCCGCAGGCTCGTGCAGCGGCTGCGCAGGACGCGGGCCGCCGTGGTGCTGCAGAGGAGCGTCCGCATGGCCCTGGCCCGGCGCTCCTATCTGCGCCTACGCCAGGCTGCCCTCACCATCCAGGCTTTTGCTCGCGGCATGTTTGCCCGACGCCTGTACCAGCAGGTAGGAGCCCAGTGGCACAGTGGGAAGGAGGGGACTTGGCTGCGTTAGGGGCAAGCTGCAGCCTTGAGGGTGGCCGTGGCACAGCCCTGATGTGCTCCTTCTCCGCTGCAAGGCAGAGCTGGGACGTAGGGTTCCTCACCCTGCTGTGCTGGGGTGAGCTGGGAGCTCCTTTCTGTCACCCTGGTCCCTATTTGCAATGCTGTCACCTTCCTGTGACAAGCTGTGCTTGCTTGCCAGGCTGCGCCTTGCCTGCGGGAAGTGCAATGCAGTGGGGATGGACTCCCCTCCACCTCCAGGTGCTGGCACAGACCAACCCTGAGCATCCCCAGCTGCACTGCCCTGGCTTCCCCTAGTGTCCCCTTGCCTGGCAGTGCTCCCACCCCGTGTCTCCCTCCACAGCTGCTGCGGCACCGCAAGGCCGTGGTGCTCCAGGCGGCCGTGCGTGGCTGGCTGGCCCGCGGCCGCTACGCTCGCCTGCGCGCGGCCACCATCTACCTGCAGTGCTGCTACCGCCGGGCGCGCGCACGCCGGGAGCTGCGGCGGCTGCGGGCCGAGGCGCGCTCCGTTGAGCACTACAAGCAGCTGCACAAGGGCATGGAGATCAAGGTGATGCAGCTGCAGTGCAGGCTGGATGAGCAGGTGGGTGTCACAGGTGGTGCAGCAGTCCCAGGGTGCTGCTTCAGCTCACCTCCACCTCTGCATCCACAATTCCTAGTTGCAAGGTAGCAACTGGAATCTGAGCATTCCATGTCTTGGGTCCCCTCCTGGCCATGGGGTGGGAGCTGGCCCTGCAGGCATGTGTCACCAGGCAAAAGTCACCTGTCTAGCTCATTCCTGGGTGTTTAGTGCTTCCCTACGGCTTTGTGCATCCCTAGGCTGCATTCCCTTCTGGGTGCTCCGTTGGGTGCACCCTTACAGCAAGGTGCTGTGCAGCTGGGAATGGCTCTGTCCTGGCATGCTGCGTTCTCCTGCTGGCAGCCTCTGCCATCTCCACCTGCACCAGCGGCTCTTGCTGCCCTGTCTCTAGGGGTGGCAGCAGAGGGGTCTAATGCTGGCTCTGGGTGTTGGGAAAGCTGGTGGTCCAGGTGGTGAGGAAGGGGCTGTAAAGCTAGAGCTGATCTTGTGTGTGGCCTCTCCTGGGCTGGTGCATCATGGAGGGGAGCCCCACACTGGGTGACAACACTCGGGGGTCCTGACAGCTCAGATGGGTGGGGAATGGAGTACCCAGACTCCTGCGTTTGCTGCAAAAGGTCTGAGTGGGGGCACTGGTGTCCTGACCCGGCCCTGCTGTGCTCTGCCTGCAGGCACAGGAGAAGCAGCGGCTGTCGGAGCAGCTCTTGGCGCTCACGGCCGCACATGCCGAGGAGGTGCAGGGGCTGCGGGCCGAGATGCGGCGGCTGTGCGAGGAGGCAGTTTGCGACACGCGTGTCCAGCACCTGCAGGAGCGGCTGGCCCAGCTGGAGCAGCACAGCGCCGAGAGCAGCCTGGCCCGTGAGGTGCAGGAGCTCAGACAGGTCTGATGCCTTGGGAGAAGGTCCCGGGTGCCACCTTGTCCCTTGGGGCAGCCCTGGCCTTCCAAGCTTGGTTCTTAGCCCTGGATGAAGCCTGGATCCTGGACGTGCCCATCCAGGATCTGCAAGGCTGTAGTGCTCTGGGCTGCTCCAGAATGTCCCTGGAAGCCTGGGCTGAGGAGCAAGGGTGGCAGCCAGGGTTGGCCCCGTATGGGGCTCTGGCTCCATCTGCCCCTTGGTTCTTCATGCAGCGCTTAGTGGAGGTGGAGGCTGTGAAACTGCACCTGGGCGAGGAGAGGGATGCCCTGATCCAGCGCACGTTGGAGCAGTCGCAGGATCTCGAAGGTAAAAGGTCTCCTGTGCCCATGGGGAAGAGCCGGGTGGGGGGGGGACGGGCTGGTCCTCCAGGCTCATTCATGTCCCTGAAGCCCCTTGGTGGGTGCCCAGAGCCACCCATCCCCTCTCCCGCCTGTGGGACATCCCTGGGCCAGAGCAAGCCCCAAGCGTCTCCTGTGCGTGCCCGTCCCGCAGAGCAGCACCAGCGCGCAGCCAGGGAGAGCCGTGGGCTGCTGCAGGAGCTCGAGGAGGAGCGTGCTCGCTACCAGAGCCTCGTGAAGGAGTACGCCCGCCTGGAGCAGAGCTACGACAACCTGCGCGATGAGGTCGCCTTCCACAAGGTGAGGGCTACGTGTGCCGGTGGAGCCAACCTGGGGCTGCCCAAAACCATCTTCCCTCCAGCTGTTGCCCCACAGGGTGGGGGGGGGTCCTATCCTGCCTGTGGGAGCTGAGCAGGGCTCTGGGATGGGGTAAAACAGCCTCGTGCTTCTCTCCCCATACAGCAAAGCACCTTCAGACGCTCCCCTTCATCTGAGAGCTTCCTGGGCTCTGAGAGCAGCTACGTGTCCTCAGTGTCCACGGTTCCATCTCGGGATGACTCCGACCTTCAGGCTGAGGCAAGCTGTGACACTAGTGGCAATGGGAGACGGAAGCGGCCGGTCCCTTCTCTACCATGCCCTATGGGGGAAAGACGTCCCTTGGTGCCCCAGCATGTG
Source organism: Tinamus guttatus (assembly GCF_059628265.1). Taxonomy (NCBI): domain Eukaryota; kingdom Metazoa; phylum Chordata; class Aves; order Tinamiformes; family Tinamidae; genus Tinamus; species Tinamus guttatus. The sequence continues at coordinate 88,779 of NW_028289144.1, forward strand.
CTGGGGGCTCCTGGCCAAACTGTCCCCTTCCCTGTGGCCAGGGGCCCGAGGAGCGCTGGCAGCCAGGGCAGGAGGGCCAGCCATCCCAGCCAGGCAATGAAGTGGCGCCTGATGGTGGCGCGGGCCAGCACCCCTTCGAGAAGGCCTATCTGCTGCTCCTGGCGCAGCTCAACGCCGTCAGCGAGGAGCTGGCCCGGACCCGCGAGGAGCTGCACAGGGCCCGGGCACACGCGGAGCCCGAGGAGAAGAAACCGCTGGATTTCCTCAAGCGCAGGGTGAGCTGCCGTCCCCGCTGTGCGCAGGGCTGGCCACAGCAGCAGCTTGTTTCACTTGTCCTCCTCTCACAGAACATTGCTGAGATGCTGGGGCTGGCCAGGAGCCCCGAGAAGGCAGCTCCAGGCAATGACTTGAAGCACGCGTATGATGCGGTGCAGGTTGCCAATAGGTGAGTGCTGGTGGGGCACCTCCATGGAGACCCTCTAGCCAAGCTGGGTCATATCCAGCATCTGGTCCCTGAGCTGGTGCAGGTGGGAGGCCGGGGGGCACGGATGGGCTCTCCAGGGTGGGCAGGAACCGTGTGTTCCTGTGCGTTCCCACGTGTTCGCTAGCTGTTGGGTGAGGGACTCCTACCCTCCTCAAGTCTGCAGCCCCATTCCTGGGCACAGGGTGAAGATGCTCTGGCCCTGAAGGTGGGAATATGCCACCTCAGGATGCCCTGCTGAGCCACCACCCCCCAGGTGGCTCCTCCTGTGTCTGGAGGAGCTGGCCACCACTAGCCCACCATGGTCACCATGCTGTGAGGACACATTCCAGCCAGGCTGGCCCAAAAACCTGCATGAACCTTGTGCTCTAGGCTTGATGTAGGAAGACAAGAGCAGGGAGGGAGATCCTCCAGGGGTCAGCTAAGACTGTATTGCCACCCCACAGTGCACAAGCAGGGAAGAGCCGCCAGCTCAGAGGCACTGAGGGACAAATGCTACCTCAGGGCTGACTGAGCTTCTTCTCCAAGGCCTCTTCATCAGCTGCTGTGGTGCTTGGGCAGTGGGTGATGGCTCAGCCTGGTGCATGGGCCAGGTAGGGAAACTGAGGCCTGGCCTGTGGTCTGCAGGCTGCTGGCGAGCCAGCTGCAGGAGAAGAAGCAGCAGCACGAGGAGGAGGTGGAAGGGCTGCACCTGGACATCAGCTCCCTCAAGCAGCTGAGCCAGCAGCAGGCAGCTCTGATCCAGGACCTGCAGCGGCACCAGGGCCAGGAGGGGCTGCAGCACCACGTTGTGCGCCTGAAGGAGGAGAACTGCGTAAGGAGGGCAAAGCGGGATGCTGGGAGAGGGCAGGGGGCGGCTTCCCCCACCAGGCCCCGCATGCTGCGTCCCATCGGGAGGGCGTTGGGGGAGGCTGCCTGAGCCTCATGCCTTGTCCTTGCCCAGGAGCTGGCCCAGAAGCTGGAGAAGGAGGAGAGGACCACGCTGAAGCTCCAGAAGCAGCTGCGAGTCTACGCGAGGCAGATCCAGGACCTTGTGGGCAAGTAGCTGCTTGGGCAGCAGCCGGGGAGCTGCCCCTTGCAGAGCTGGGTGCTGAGAGCTCTGCTTGGGGCTGGGAGGATGGGGCCTTCTTGCTGCTTTGCTGGGGCTCATGTCACCCTGTGTCCCTTAATGGGAGCACCCAGGTGGTGGCCTTTGCTCTCATGTACTTGTGGCATGAAAGGCACAGGGCTGGGGATCCTTCCCCTTTTCCACCATGGCTAGAGGAGTTGAGCCTTGGAGTGGATGGCTAGCCACCCTGAAGTCCCTCAGAGGGGACAGTTGGAGCCAGTGGTAGCTAATAGCTCCCAATTCCCTCTCTGGGACAGGATCCAGTCGTGGTCCCATGGCAAGACTTGACTTGTGCTCCTCTCCTCAGCAAGGAGAGAGGCCTCCTGGCCAGCACAGGAGCCAGCAGGTCCTGCAAAGGTCTCATCCACAGCTGGGCAGCCCTGGGCCATGCTGGCATGGAGAGCAGGGGATGAAGGGCGCATCACCAAGGCTGTCATTACAGGTAAGATTTGGAAGGGGGGCAGATCCCCTATCCACACCTCAGTCTTCCATAGCTCCTTGGATACTAATGGGTCTCTTCTCTTCAGACTACAGAGCGCAGAGCAGCCCCGGGGTGCTTCCGGACCTGCCAGCCTACGTCCTCTTCATGTGCTACCGGCACGCGGACCACTGCTGTGATGAGCCGAGGGCCCGCGTGCTGCTGGATGCTGCCATCGGTGCCATCAAGAGAGTCATGAAGGTGCTGGGCAGAGGGTGGGCTTGTCGCTGGCTCCCTCCTGGGGTAGGAGGGCACCCTTGGGTGCTGCCAGGGTCTCCTTGGGTGCTGCTGGCTCTTGCTAGGAGGCCTAACTGGACATTGCTGGTCCCCAGCTGAGGTGTCCTGTTGTGGGACAGGGAGGATGTGGCTCCCTGCATTTAGGGGACCAGTGCAAGCCCATACCAGACTGTAATAGCTCACAGAGCTGCTGTGTGACCTGCTGCTCCTGCTAGCAGAGTCCCACTGACCCTATGCTGGGATTTACCCTGCCCCTTGCTGTCCCCTCTTGCAGAAGCAGGGTGATGATGTTGATGTGATGGCCCTGTGGCTTGCCAACACCTACCGGCTCCTGAACTGCCTGCGCCAGTATGGCAGGGACGAGGTACGTTGTGATGGGAGCTGAACAAGGATGGGGCGACCAGTTGGGCCTGGGCTTTAGGGTTCCATGCTCTGAACCTACAGTCTGGGCGTGTGTTGGGCTGACCCTGCTCCTTGCTTGGACCCTGTAGCTTCTGGTGGTCCTGGATGGGCACCCAGTGGCTTCCCCTGATCTGTCCTGTGCCCTGCAGAGCTACTGGCAGGCGAACACAGCGCGGCAGAACGAGCAGCGGCTGCGCCACGTGGACCCACAGGGCGCCTGCCGCAGCCTGAGTGCCCTGGCCATCCAGCTCTACCAGCAGCTCATTGAGGCAGCCCAGAAGGGCCTGAAGCCCGTGATCGGTATGGCCGGGTCTGGGGGTGTGAGGTGCTCTGTGGGGTGCGAGCTGGCACTGACTGCCCCTTCCAGCTTATACCAGGGGGGACAAGGATGGCTCTGGTGTGAACCATGCAAGATGCCATGGGCTGACATGGTCCTTCCATGGCAAACACCCACAGGATGGCTTGGAAGAAGGATCCTTTGGGATGCTCAGTCTTGTCATGCCCAGCTCCACTACCTTCCATCAGGACCGCTTGTGCCCAAGGGCTGAAGCCCCTTTGTTGCCACTAGTCCCCCAGAGCTGAGGCGCTGGATGCACCAATTGCCACCCAGCATCTCCTCTGCACCCTGGCCAAGCCGGGTCCCCCAGCAAAGCCACCCTGAGCTTTCTCTGTCCTTCCAGTTGCTGCGATGCTGGAAAGCGAGACCATCCAGGGCTTGTCCTCTGCTCGCCCGATGGGCTCCCGCTGGCCCTCGGCTGCTGTGGGCCACGCGCTGCCGGAGCTGCTGCAGCAGCTGGGCTCGGTGCGCGCAGCGCTGCGCCGCCATGCGCTGCCTGCTGCACTGGGTCAGCAGGCCCTGCGCCAGCTCCTCTTCTTCATCAGCGGCACCACCCTCAACTACCTGCTGCTGCGCAAGGACGCCTGCTCCTGGAACCGTGGCATCCAGCTCCGGTGGGTCGGCTGGCTGGGGAGAAGGACGCAGGGATGGTGCATGGGGACCTGGCGTGGTGCCCATGTCCCCATGACTCGTTCTCCTTGGCAGGTACAACATCAGCCAGCTGGAGCAGTGGCTGCGGGCAGAGGGGCTGCACCAGAGCGGAGCCCGTGAGGAGCTCGAGCCGCTTGTGCAGGCTGCCCAGCTGCTGCAGGTGAAGAAGGCTACCGAGGAGGATGCTGGGGCTATCTGTAGCCTCTGCACTGTGCTGTCCCCACAGCAGGTACCTGCAGGCTCCTATCTCTGCCCGGCCCTGCTCTGCAGCCCTGGGCTCCTTGAGTCCTGAAGGTGGCCCTGGGCCTGACTCATGGGGCTCATGGTCCCCTCCATCCCTGCAGGTCGTGAGGATCCTACGGGCTTACACGCCTGCCGCCGGGCTGGAGGAGCGGGTGAGCCCCAGCTTCATCAGCAGCGTTGAGGTGAGTGCAATGCCGCCTGCCCTGGCGCCTGCAGGTCCTGCCCCGGGGTAGGGGGCCGTACAGCAGCGCTGCCTCCCTGCAGAAACGCCTGCAGGAGCAGAACCCTGCGGCGCCCAGCCAGCTCTTCATGGACGTGTGTCACCTCTTCCCTGTGCACCTGCCGTTCTCCGCCTCCTCTGTGCACCTGGATGAGCTCTGCATCCCTGAGAGCCTGGGCCTGCTCTTCCTCCCCCACGTGTGAGTCACGAGGCTCAACTCCCTGGGACCAAGTGTCCCAAGTGCTTGGGGGCAGCACTTGTGTCCTGTTGCTTTGGGAAGTTATTTACTGAAACTCATGTGCATGGATGGTGGCACAGCCAGGGGTGCTCCTGTGCTGAGGGCTTCAACCACATGTTTTAATCCTTTGGAGTCAAATAAAAGTCTTTGCAGATAACTTGGAGCCTCAGACTGTCTTTGGAGGATGCTCTGCTCCTTGGGTGGCAGGAGGGGGGCCTCTTGTCCCCTGGTCCCACAACCAAGAGTAAGGAGGGAGTTGGGGCTCTGTCCCCAGGGCTTGGGGGGTGGGATCACAGCTACGTCTGAGGACAGGCTGCTGTGAAATAGGGACTTATTGGGTGGAGGTGTAGAGGTTGGTGCACACAGGGTTGAGCTGTCCTGCTCCTAGAGAAGGTCTTGGCTTTGCAGGAGGCTGATGCATGTTCATGGCTCTCCTTCCCCTTCAGCTCGTGCTCTGGGCAGGGGCAGAGGCTTAGGACTCTAGGTTTCCAGACACCAGTACAGGCTGGGGACCGACCTTGTGGAGAGCAGCTCTGCAGAGAAAGACCTGGGTGTCATGGTGGATGATAAGTTGACCATGAGGCAGCAGTGTGCCCTCGTGGCCAAGAAGGCCAATGGAATCCTGGGCTGCATTAAGAAGAGCGTCTCCAGCAGGTCGAGGGAGGTGATCCTGCCCCTCTACTCAGCCCTGGTGAGGCCGCATCTGGAGTATTGTGTCCAGTTCTGGGCCCCACAGGACAAGAGGGATGTGGAGCTGCTGGAGAGAGTCCAGCGCAGGGCCACAAGGATGATCAGGGGCCTGGAACATCTGCCCTATGAGGAGAGGCAGAGGGAGCTGGGCCTGTTCAGCCTGGAGAAGAGAAGGCTGAGAGGGGATCTAATCAGTGTGTGTATATAAATCAGTGTATATAAATACCTCAAGGGAGGGAGTGCAGAGGACGGGGATGGTCTCTTTTCAGTGGTGGCCACTGATAGGACTAGAGGAAATGGCCGGAAACTGAAACATCAAAAATTCCATAGGAACTTAAGGAAAAATTTCTTAACAGTGAGGGTGACAGAGCACTGGAACAGGCTGCCCAGAGAGGTTGTAGAGTCTCCTTCTCTGGAGATCTTCAAAACCCGCTTGGATGCAGTCCTGTGCCACGTGCTCTAGGTGTCCCTGTGTATGCAGGGGGGTTGGACTAGATGATCTCTAGAGGTCCCTTCCAACCCTAAGCATTCTATGATTCTATGACTGGTTATGCCTGGTGTCACCTCCCCTGGGAGAGCTGTGGCCTGGGAGACTTTCCCTTCCATTCAACAAGGCTAAGTGCAGGGTCCTGCACTAGGGGAGAAATAACCTCAGGCCCCAGTCCAGGCTGGGGACTGACCTTCTGAAGAGAGAAGGATCGGGGTGTCATGGTGGATGACAAGCTGACCATGAGGCAGCAGGGTGCCCTCGTGGCCAAGAAGGCCAATGGGATCCTGGGGTGTGTTAAGGAGAGCGTCTCCAGCAGGTCGAGGTGATCCTGCCCCTCTGCTCAGCCCTAGTGAGGCCACATCTGCAGTATTGTGTCTAGTTCTGGGCTCCCCAGGACAAGAGGGATGTGGAGCTGCTGGAGAGAGTCCAGCGCAGGGCTATGAGGATGATCAGGGGCCTGGAACATCTGCCCTATGAGGAGAGGCTGAGGGAGCTGGGCCTGTTCAGCTGGAGAAGAGAAGGCTGAGAGGGATCTGAGCAGGGTCTAGAAGTGCCTCAAGGGAGGCAGTGAGGAGGATGGTGCTGGCCTCTCTTTACTGGTGGCCACTGACAGAACTAGAGGTGATGGCCACAAACTGAAGCACCCAAAGTTCCACAGGAACTTAAGGAAAAAATTCTTGACAGTGAGGATGACAGAGCACTGGACCAGGCTGCCTAGAGAGCTTGTGGAATCTACTCTGGAGCTATTCAAGACCTGTTTGGATGCAGTCCTGTGCCACTTGCTCGAGGTGACCCTGTGCGTGCAGGGGGTTGGACTAGATGACCTCTAGAAGTCCCTTCCAACCTGAAGCATTCTGTGATTCTATGATTCCCTGCCCCAGCTCACCTGGGGCTCCTGGGTGCCCTCCCTCTCCGAAGCACCCTGGCACACAGTGAAGGGTGTGCTTTTTAATGTCAGATATAATAAAATATTTTTACAGAGCCCAAAAAAGTCAAAATAGTGCAAAACATCTCACTGTCATGCATCCATGGTCGTCCCTGCCGGCAGCAGCACCGGGAGGGTGTTTACGGACACGCGGGCATCGTCAACGAATGTGCTACGGGAGCGGAGGTGTCAGGTCAATCACATGCCAAAAGGGGACATCTCAGGGTGGGGGGACACCTGGGGAGGGGGGACAGGGGCCGCGGTCTGGCTGCGCCCCGGCCGCGCTGGAGCAGCAGTTAGAAAAGGGGTGTAAACATTGAACAGAAACGCGAGTGAACGGCTCAACCCTTTGGTCCCAGGCGCATCCTCTAGAAACAGGGACGGAGAGAGGGGCCGGGCTGGGCAACCCTGTTGTGGGAGGGTAGGAGAGAGGTATATTGACTTGGGGGTTCAATGGGGCTTGGTGGCTGTCCCCTGCTGTCCCCGCGCTCCCCGGCTGCCCCCTTGGGACACGCACACCACAGGTCACAGGGAAATGACATCAAAGGGGACATGGGGCCTCCAGGCTGGGGTGTTGGGAGGTGGCTTGTGCCACGGAGGACCCTTGGGTGCTGCGAGGACCTTGCAGGGCCGAGGGGCCGGCTGGAGCTGAGGGAGCCAGGTGCCCGCATGCCCCCTGCTCTGGCCATGGCATCCTAGAGCCGCATCCCTCGTGGGGGCAGCGGGGAAGACGGGAAGAGGGGAGCCAGGCCGGGAGCGGGGCCGTGCAGCCCCCATAGCCCTTGCGCCGTGTCCCCCACCCCGGGGTCTACAGCTGCGTGTGCAGAGCGCCCAGCGGGCAGGAGACGGCCCCGTGTCCTCCGTGAGGGGTGGCACCCTTGTCCCAGCCAGCCACAACCCCCCCCCAGGTTGGCACCTTCCTTGCAATGGGGTTCAGGGCTCTGGGAGCACGTCCTGAGGTCCCCCTGCCCCAGGCATGCAGGGAAGGGGCTCATCTGCCCCATCGGTCACACGGGGCCGTCCCGTCCCTGTGTCCCCTGCCCCCCAGCGGGGCTTGGCTGTGCCCTGCATTGCCGGACCAAAGAAGGGGCACGTGCGTGGCACTCAGGGGACGCACAGCGGGGGACACCTGTGTCCCCCTCCATGGCGCTGCCCTGGGGATGGGAAGGAGGGCGGCTGGTCCCTATGGCTTATCCACAGCTGGAGAACGCTATAGAAAAGGGGCCCGTTGGGGTGAGGGGGGACTAAGATGGGGACGCGGGGGGGTGGTTTAACCACTGCCCTCCTCGGCCGAGCGCGTGTCCGACTTGAGCTTGACGAACTCCTTGGCCACGTCGTCATTGCTGCGCTGCGAGAGGATGCGCAGCACCGTGAGCCCTGTGTCGTCCATGTGGATGCGGCGGCCCAGGGGCAGCCAGCAGGCGCAGGCCGGGCGCTGCAGCAGCTCGCGCAGCTGCAGCACGGCCATGCCCACCGTGCGGTCCTCGCGCGCGAAGCAGTAGTCCTTCACGCACACCTGCAGCTCGTAGCACTCCGGGCCCGTCTCCGTGCCCAGGGTGCTGCGGCGGGGGGAAAATGCACGTTGGGCACCACCGGCGGGCGTCCAGGTAAGGAAAACACCCACTGTTCCTCATTTTTTCCCTTCCACCCCCCCAGAATGCATGTTTTTTTTCTTTTTTTCTTTTGCTGGGCTGCAAAATGCTGCTTGGCATTGGCCAGTGGAAAGCACCAAAACTTCCCTTTGGAGGGAGAAAACCCGGACGCTTCCAGTGCTGCCGCATGCACGGAGGATGCTGGGCTGGAGCATCCGCAGGGATGCGGGATCCCCCCAACGACACGAGATTCCCCCAAGGATGTGGGATCCCCCCCAGGCCAAGGCTGTCCCTCCCACCCCAGCACCACCACTCACAACTGGAAGCTCTCGTTGTACTTGGGCGCCCAGCTGTTGTTCTTGGACTTGGTGGCGAATTTCCTCTTCTTGTCACTCAGGTGGGGCCCGATGATGTTGACCTCGATGAAGGGCCGGAAGATGCCCGACGTTTGCCACTTGAGGTCGTTGGCGGCCACCACTGCGAGGAAGAGGCTGGTGAGAGGCAGGAGGGCCCTAGGGGACGGCCCCACGGCCCCTCCTGCTACGCCGCCCACCTTTGACGGTGACTTTGTGCTCTCCGGTGCCCGGGTGGGTGAGCAGCTCCACGTGGATGGAGACCTCGCCGACGGGGTCGTCCACACCAGAGCCTGCGTGGCCAGCAGGGACGCGTGAGTGTGATGGCGCCGGAGGGGACAGGTCACCAGGCAAGGTGGCATCAAGGTGCCCCGTGGTGGCCCTGCTCTCCGCACTGCTGGGAGGGCCCCTCTTTCCCCATCCCATGTTTTGGCCTTGGGAAAGCGCCCCCTTGCCTGGGTGGCAGTGAGCAGGGACGGTGGCAGGTGCCAGTCCTTGCAGCTGGTTGTCACCGCTCAGTGCAAGGACGGGGACATGTCGCATGGCACCCAGGCGTGTTGGTGCTCTTTGCACCACCAGCTCTGCCCCAGGTCTGCGCTGGGCAGGAGGGACCCGAATGCCACGCGTGCCACCCATGACTCCACCAGGGACCTCTCCCAGGTCCCCTCCATCTCGGGGCGGGGGCGGGCCACACCAAGCCCTGGTCCCCTCCCCGTGCACCCAGTGTAGGGGACACCTGGGTGACCTGCGCCCAGAAGCATCCTCCCACCCACCACCCCGCGCCGTGCATGCAGCCATGGGTGAAGGAGGGCGGCAAGGCAGAGGGACGGGTGAAGGGACAAGTCAGGCCAAGGTGGGGACATCAAACCAAGAGCAGCAAAAAAGCCCCGCGCTGGGGAATGGGGCAAGGAAAAGACCCCAGCGGGAAGGAAATAACAGTGTGAAGGAGGCCACGTCCCCGCGCGTCACATGGTGCCACCAGCCCGGGGACACACAGGTGTCCCTGGAGCGGGGCAGGCACCCTCTGCTCTCCATCCTCTGCCTGATGGGGTCACCCCATCCCCAGTGGGCACCCTGTCCCCCCCCGGCCGGTGCCACATGCTGAGCCGAGATGGAGGCGATGGAGGGGGGTCCAAGCATGGGTGCAGAGACCCCTGCAGCGGGGGTGGCCACGCAGGGCCAGCGGGCGCCCCAGTCGCACGAAGGGCACAGAGCAGGGCTAGTAAAGGTCCTGCTGGCAACAGGGGTGGGCAACGGCGAGGGGGGACACTGGCCACCCCGGGTGGGGGGGACCCACCACCCCAAAGGGCCACACGGGGCTGGCCTTGGCCACCAGGGAGGGTGCCCCCTACGCAGGGTCCCTGGGTGCCCCATGTGGTGGCACTAGCGGGTGGAACCAGCCCAGGTGGCATCGCCCGTGCCCAATTCCTCCGAAGTGGGGACATGGGGGACCCGGTGGGGCCGCGGCTCTGCCTGGCCCTGCGGGGACAGTTACTAGCCCTGCTGGGATGGGTACTAGCCCAGGCAGACGGCAGCAGGCAAGGGGCTGGCGCGGGGGAGCGTCACACGTACCCTTCTCAGGATAAATTTCTTCACTAAGGGTAAACCTAACCCCTTTGCCACCGTGCACTAGTAGGAAGGCGAGAGAGAGAGACAGAGACACAGGGCAAAAAAACAGTGGAAGGAAAAAGGAGGAGAGAGAGAGAGAGAGAGACACAGCGAGCGGCGGGGAGAAGAGAGCGAGAAGAGGGAGGAAAAACACAGAGAAGAGAAAGAGAGAGGTCAGATCTCGCAGACAGACGCACGGCCGAGCAGCCGGACGACACTGCAGAAGACGGAAGCGCCGGGCGCCGCGGCACCGCCGGGCGGCACACACAGCATGGACGACCCTGCACACACAGCCAAGCGCCCAGACGCACACAAGCCCGGGCGAGGGACACGGGGAGGTGGCACCACGTGCCGTGGACAGTGACACGTGCCTGGGGCCACAACGGGGGCTGGCAGTGAGACCATGGGGACGGTGACATGGGGACGGTGACGGGGCTGCTTGGTGGCAACCACAGCAGCGGGGGGGGGGGGGGCAAACATCCCCTTGGTCCCCCCGCCTTGTCCCTTGTGCCCCATCATGATGGACACTGGCTGCTGTCCCCAAGCCCCACTGCGACAGGGCCCTTGGTGGCCCAAGGGGACACCGAGAGCAAGTGGCATGTCCTACCCTGCGAGGCCTGGGTCTGCACGAAGGTTTTGATGAGGAGGTCGGTGGCCTGCGTGTAGAGGGACAGGGCGTAGCGCAGCGACTGCAGGTCGGGGCTCTTCTCCAGGAAGGTCTTCTTGAGCCCCACGCCACCCGCATGGAAGTATTGCTGCAAGAAGGGCCCCGCAGGCTGCTCAGCACCCCGGGGTCCCTGTGGAGCCCCCAGGGCCACCACGAGCCCCAGGTGGGTGCCATGCTCGGGGGTGACATGCCCGGGGTCCCACCTTGATGGTGTCCAGCGCCAGCTCCACCACCGCGCACTGCTTGGGGGTCAGGCTCTTGGCTTCCTCCCGCACCATGTGGTCCTGCAAGGGACAAGGCTGCGCTCAGAGCCGCGGCGGGGGACAAGGCCGCTGCTCTCCCACGCTGGCACCATGCCGGCCGCCCTCACCTTCAGCTTGGAGAGCTGGCCCAGCTCCTTGGCCGCATTGAAGATCATCTGGGTGCCCTGCAGAGAGCAAAGAGACAGGGACAGGGACGGTGAGCACCGCGGGTGCGAGCGGGAGCAGCCGGGCTGCCCGCCGGCCGTGCCAACCTGGAGGGCGCTGGTGCATCCCCCACCTCCGCCCAACACCTGCATTTGCGGCTCGGTGCCCAGGACGGGAGCCCGGAGCAGCCGCCAGCCGGGATGCTGCACGAGCAGCTCCACTCCGGGTCCCGCTCGGTGCCCGGAGCCGCGGCGCCCAGCGCAGCCGGGCATGGGGGGACACGGGGACCCGGCAGGGACCCCCGAGGACGGCCGGGCAGGAGGGCAGGGGTGGGCACAGCCCCTGGTGCCACCTGCACAGCCCCTGTGCCCAGGGAATACAGCACCCAAAGGGGTGTCCAGGGCTGGGCAGCGACACGGTGCCCATTTGTGCCCCCCATTAAATCTTTCCTTTCTGCCCCCTCCTTTGGTTCCCATTACCGCCACCCCCTTGCTGGCCCTGGTCCCCCAGTAGGCTGGGAGCTGGGGACACAAGTGTCCCCTGAACAGAGCCCGATGGGACACGGTACAGAGCTGCCCCCCACGCCGCAGAGCAAGGGACAGCGGCCGGGGCGAAGGGACGGCGGAGGCGGGAGCGGAGGCGAGTGGGGAGGAGAAGATCTGTGTCCTTACTTCAGTGTGACTGGGCAGCTTCACCCTGCTCTGCAAAGAGAACAGCAAGGGACAGTTATTGGTGGCCCTGGCAGCCCCCGCGTCTGGGCCCTGGTGTCCGCTGGTGACACTGGCACCAGTTGGCAGCTGCAAAGCGTCAGCCCGGGGTGTTCGCTGGCATCCGGCCTCCCCGCGGCTGCTTAATGCCCCCGCCAGGCCCACCTTGTGATGAGCGTGCTAGGTCTCTGCTGCCATTGCCCCCCCTCCCCTCCACCAAGGCTTTGCTCCTAGCCTCGGCTGGCTCTAGGGAAAGAGCAGCGGGAGCAAAGGGAATGTTGGGCACACTGGTGTCCCTGCTGTCCCCAGGGCAGCGCCCGGCTGCGCTTTGGAGCTGCCCTTCCCGGGATGCAGCTCTGAGCAGCCCGAAGAAACCCCGGCATTTCCAAGCAACCAGGAGGGGCTGGGGGCACCCAGAGGTGCTGGAGGCTCCCATAGGTGGTGGGAACACCCATGGGTGGTGGGAAGCAGCTGGGAGATCCAGGGGATCTCTGCAGCCACTGCCCACAGCCCTGGGGTGCCACCTCTTCTGGGGGGGGGGGACACGATGGCCTTGGGGACAGGCTGGTGCCTGCTGGCTCAGCCTGCAGAGGAGCCTCCACCCGTGCAGAGTGACATCCCCTGCGTCCCCCCGGATGGGCCACGTCCCCCACCCCGGACCCAGCACCAAACAGGCCCCGGCCGTGGCACCCCCCCGCGCGGACAACACGGCACAACTGGACACGACAGCACCCACGGCACATCCAGACAGCACGACAGGTAGCACGGACAAGCCCGGCCCCGCGGCGCCAGCGCTGGCTGCGGGGGGGCAGGGGGACACGGGTGGCCATAGGGCCACGACACTCGCGGCAGCCCACGGGCTATTTACCTTCTCTGTCCCCTTGCCATGTTTTCTCAAGAGCGTGCCCTGTAGAAGCAACGTCAGAGGGTGAGCGGCGGCGTGAGAGGCCGGGGGCGGCACTCGGGGACAAGGGATAACAGGGGACAGAGAGGGGGCTGCGTGGCCGGGGTGCAGCCCCCGCTGGGATTTTGCAGGCAAGGTGCAGAGCTCGCTGCCCCCATGCTTTGGTGGGGGGGACAAGTTGGGACACATGTGGCACATGGCGGGGTTGAACCAGCCTCGGGGGTTTTGGGGGCACAGCTGAGCAAACAGCAGCTTTAGGGCTACGGAGGGGGTCCTGTCCTGAGGGGAAACTGAGGCACGTGGTGCTGGGGGGGTCCCCTTTGCCTGGGATCCCCCCGGGGTTGGGCAGAGCTGCCACTGTCCCCATGGCTTCAGCGGGGACATTGGTCCCGGTGCAGGGACAGCGGGTGGCCCAGCACAGACAAAGGCCACCTGGGCTGGAGCCTGGCACCCACATCGGTGCCCGCAAGGTCTGGGGGCTGCTGCCAGGGTCTTTCCAAATGCTTCTATTTGCAAAGGAAGGTGTGGGGACAGAGAGGACATATATTTGTCCCCTGCAGGGACCAGAGAGGCAAGTGTCTGGCACCCAGGACCTGGCACCCTGGGAAGGTGCCAAGGGCCTCGGGGCGCGCAGGTTGGTCGGGGGGACGAGGGATGTCGCACAGGGATCTGGCTTGCTGTCCCCGATGGAGCAGGAGACAATGGAAGGGAATCCCTTGGTCGAAGCCGTGCAAGGAAACGGCAGCAGCGCTGAGATGGGGGCACAGGAGTTCAGGATCCCAGTCATGGATCCCGACCCAGGGAAAGGCCTGCTGGGCAGCTGCCCCCTGCCCCGATTACCCCACAACCCCAGCTGGGACCTCCGCGTCCCCGCGAGATCCTTGTCACCAAAAGCCTCTGCCCTCAGCACCCGCCGTTCCCCAGCACGGCCACAATCCCATAGGGAAACGAAGGCAACCAAGAAGAGCAGCCCCCATCTGCCCAGCACATCCTGCTCCTTCTCATGCTCCTCATGAGCTCTGTCCCCTCCGTGGCAGAGCAAGATGAGGGGATCAGCCTGGATTTGGCTGGTCCCGAATAGGTGGCACTGCCAAGTGCCGGCAGCTCCGTCCCTCTATCCCATCCCTGAGCCACAGCCCGGCAAATCCAGTGGCCTCGGGTGCCTCCGGAACCCTTCCAGCCCTGGCCCAGCTGGGTGTCCCACCAGGAGCCGGTGCTAAGCAAGGAGACGAGGGGACACGGAGGGTGAGGAGGGGACAGCCACACGAGACAAGAACCGGCGAGGTCGGGACCGACACACAGCGGACAGACAGACAGACACCCCGGGAGCCGCCGTACTTACAATCATCTGCCATTGAGAGGCGAGCGGAGCAAGTGGAGAGAACAACCATCGCATGAGTGTCACATCCCGTTGTCACCCCCGGCTGCCCGCAGCCCCGGCCGCCCTCCCCGAGGGCATCCGGCACCAGGATCCCGGTGCTCCAGCACCCCGGACCTGCACGGCACCGCGTCGGCCCCTGCCACCCATGCAGGTCTGTCCCAGCGGGACACACGGTGTGGGGTGATGCGCAGTGACAGTGACCCTGGCGCGGTGACGCGCCGGGATGAGAGCTGCTGCTGCCCGCCCGGATCGCAGTGCGGAGCAAACGCCCCTCCAGCCGCTCTGGGTGCTGCTCTGGGGATAGACACTCCCCAAGTTGGACCCTATCCAGCACCAAGAGCAGCCTCCAGCCAGAAACTCCCCAGAATTGGGGGAAAAAAAAATCCCATTGTTGCATTTTAAGCCACCCACACGCCCATGGGAGCCTCTTCTTGCCGCAGCACAAGGGACAGGACCCAGGGCTGCGATGGGGCCCTGGGTCTGGCTCCTCCAAGAGCGCAGAGCCCCCAGACCGGAGCGTTGCCGTCGCTCCGCGCTGACGCAGGCGGCTCCTCGCTGGGCCACCTCGGTGCCGAGGGCTGCAGAGAAGCAGCCTGTGTCACACTGTCCCTTAGACACCCAGTGTGGGAAGCCCCAGGGCCCTGGGGGACCGAGAGACGTTGACAGAGCAGGTCTGGGGACCCCCTGGTAGAGCCCATCCAAGATTCCCAGATCCCAGCTCTAGGGGAAGCCATCAAGCAGGACAAGGACAGGGACAGCCTTTGGTGTCACTGGTCCCACTGGAGGGGGACTATCCCTTTCCTTGCTAGGCTGCCAAGGGCTCAGAAGTGCCCCCAGCAAAAGCCACCAGGCCAGGCAGTGGCAGTTGCCCCACGAAGCCTTGGGGACATTGCCACATGCAGGAGCGCGGGGACACGCAGCAGCGTGAGACGGAGCCTTCAGAAAGTCTCTCTCCAAGGAGCCCGACAATTCCCTACGCTTCCCTCTGCCCCCGAATCCATGTGGACCCCTCCAGGCCATGGACAGGGACTGAGCCCAGCCCATCACGCCTGAGTCTGGAGCAGCCACTCCCTGATCCGTGGAGCAATCCCAGCCCCGCGGCGTCACCGGATTGATGGATTCACTTCCCGGCGCATATTCCACAGTAGGGGATGCTGCACCCACAGCCTGGAGGGGAAGGATGGGGAGGAAAGGACCGATTTCCCCCCACAGGTGCCACGATGGGGGTGGCAGGAGGGTGACAGTCCTTCGGTGAGATGTGCTTGATGGCACTGGGCACCCCAGCATGGACCTTTCCCTCCTCCGTGCCCTCTCCAGCCAGGAGCTGGGGGGTTGAGCGAAGCCCCCAAGTCCTCAGTGATGTCCCCCACAGGCCACCCGCGCACAGGGCACAGGCCCAGGTGAGCTCCAGGGTCCCCAGGCCCCGTCCCCTGTCCCTCACCGTCTGGTCAGTGAGTGGCGGCAGGACGATGGTCTTCTCCATTGTGTTCATCACCAGCTTCCAGAGCTCCTTCAGCACCCGTTTCAGCACCGTCTTCTCGCAGATCTTGGCAAAGAGTGTCAGGCTGCAGAGAGGGGATAGGGCTGAGCATGGCACCTCTGGTAGCTCAGCCACCACCATCCCCATGGGATATTGGCAGAAGTCCCCATCGCTCCCAGGGAGGCTTGGGGTGTCACAGGGGTCCCCATGCAGGCCCTGCTGTCCCCCACACTCACTTGCTGTCCAGGAGGTCCATGATGGGCTGCAGGACGTTGTCCGCGTCCTGGGCCACGCTGCTGCACGTGCTGGCGGGGACGTTGCCGGTGCCTTTCACCTGGCCCAGGATGTCACCCATCTGCTTCACGCACTCCTCGATGTGCGGCTGGAAGCTGGGGACCGCAGCGCTCAGCATCCCCCAGGCCACAGGGCCAAGGGTCCCCCCTGCCCAACAGCCCCTGGCCCTCATCCCCTCACCCGGGGGTACCTGGTGGCAAAGATTCGGCTCAGCTCGTCCAGGACATTGTTGAGCTTCACCTGCAGCTCCTTGAGGATGTCGCTGGCTTCTGTGTCCAGCTGGGGACAGGGGATGGGTTGGAGAGGACATGGGGGGACTTTCTCCCAGTCCCGGGGGGCTCTCTGCACCCCAAAGGCACCACGGGGAAGGGTAAAGCCCAGCCCTAGTGGGAGCTGGAGGACAGCAGGGTGCCATGGGGTGACACAGGGTGGCCTGTGCAGGCACAAAACGGGAGGGAAAGGGGCTGTGGAGCTGGGGAAGGGGCTGTCCCCAGGGAGATGGGACTATGGGGATCCTCCCCACCCCAGGTACCCCGACACTCACCTCCTTTCCCCCCATGGCTTCAAACATCTTCTCCAGCTGCACGCGGAGCTGCTGGATGTTGTTCATCAGGATGCAGGGCTGGAAGGGCAGGATGGAGAGCAGGGTCAGCACCAGCGACCACAGCATCGTGGGGACGCGGGGACGATGTGGCCACCCCGCCAGCGCCCCCCACCCTGGGAACACCCCGTGGCCACCTCTCGCCCACCCGCCTGCTCCTTCGGGCATCAGCAGGGACGCCCAGGCCACCAACCCCGCAAGGCAGCAGTTTGGGGACACCAAGGCCCCTTTGAGCCCTGGGACAGGACAGGGGTGACCAGGCAGTGCCTGGCCAGTGAGATGAGTGGATACTTCACCACTTTCTCCTTCTCCTTGGAGCAGTAGGAGGCAAAATCCTTGGAGATGATCTCGGCGTACTGGAGCAGCACGTTGCTGATGGTCTGCACCCCCCAAGTGATGGGACAGGCCCGGAGCACAGCAACGAGGAGGAGGAGGGAGGGAAAGAGCCGGCAGGGAAGGACACAGTGAGTCTCGCGGCAGGGAAGGAACCCAGCGCTGGGATCCGCTGGGATGCGCTGGGAGCCACGCGGGCAGAGGCAGGACCCCACCTTGGCAAAGCGGCGCATGTAGTGCCCCACGATCTGCGGGTCGGGACACTCGAGCTTCTTGATGATCTCAAAGCTCTGGTTGAGCTGGGAGAAGACGTCCACGACGGAGCAGGAGAAGAGGGCATGCTCCGATGTCTGCTGGAACTGCAGTGGGGATGGGGACCGTGAGCCTCCCTCGGCCAAGGGGACAATCCCCCGGCACCCACCTCGGGTGGCCACTGCAGTCCCCTTGACTGAGCTCCATCCAAGGCCATCTCCCTTCCTACCCCGTCCTTCTTGTCCCGCTCCAGCGCTCCGTGCAGGAAATCCCGCGACACCTCCTCGTTCTCATCCAGCCACTGGATCACGAAGGGCTCAAACCAGCTGCGAGAGGGGCGCATGCCTGGTGAGGGCGGCAGCTCCGGGGACACGCGGCACAGCCGGGCAGCTCCCCGCGGAGGCGACCACTTACGCGGGGTACTCGGGCACGCGGCTCTTGAAGGAGGGCAGCTCAGTGACGTACTCGTTGTAGAGCCACTTCACCTTGAAGTGCAGGTTCATGTAGTCGGCGCTCTTGCACAGACGGTGCTTGTCGTGCTCTGCGTGGGAAGGCGACAGCGCCGTGGGGATGGGCCACATCGAGCCCACCCGTGTCCCACGGGGCAGCGGCGCGGGAGCCTCGCCAGGGCCCTGCGGTGGCTCTGGGGGTGCCGAGGTGACAAAGGGCCAGCTTGGGCCGTGGATGTTTGTAGGGAGGGATTTGAGCTCATCGCGATGCTGCTGGAGGCGATGGGGAGCCCCACACCGTGTCCCGCAGCCTCGGTGCTGCCCCGCGGCGCCTGGGGGCACTCACCCTCCATCGCGTACTTCATGTCCTGGGCGAAGAGGTTCCACATCACCTCGGCACTGATCTTGCCCACATTCAGCTCCTGTGGGAACCTGGGGACGAGGGGACAGGGCGCTCGCGGGGGGACCGCACACCGAGAAGCAGCCCCCATGGCCAGGGCCACACCACAGTGGGGCCCTGTGTCACCCGTGGCTGTGTCTGGGCTGTCCCCAGCCTGTCCCCCAGCTGCTGGGGCTGGTGCATGGAGCTCAGGAAACACTTGGTGACACCCTTTTGCCTGTTGTGTCCAGAAAGGGGTTCTGGTGGCTTGTGAGCGGCCCACATGGTGTGTCCCCCCCATCGCCCCTTGCCCGCAACGCCCGCTCCCCACGGCTACGCACTGGTTCAGGCAGGGTGTGTAGGAATTCTTGTCCTCCTCGATGATGGAAACTATCAGTGTGATGAGTTTGGACCAGAAATCCAGGTTCTTGATGCTGGGGCCCTGCTCCTCAGGGGGCACCTCACCCTTCTTGCTCTGAATGGGGAACACGGCAGGCTCTGGTCACCTCCACACTGGGCATATGGGAGCATCCAGGGGCTCCACGCTGGCCCCAGTGCCCAAGGGTGGCCGCAGGTGTGAGGCCGGGGGCTCCCGGCTCTCCTTGCTCACCGGGTCCGTCTGGTACTCGCGACTGTAGAGCTCGTGACAGTTGTTGAAGATGTACTCGTAGGTGGAGTTGAGACAGGCCTTCACGCAGTCCTTCACCACCTGGCTGGCCCGTGGAGGGCTCTGCAGCTCCTGGACCTGCACATGGAGCGAGACGTGGAGTCAACCACATCGGCCACCGCTGGGGATAGAGCCACCAGCCCGGCCGAGGCCCCGGGGGTCCAGCCGGAGTGGCACCATCAAGGGCATCACTGTGGCTACTGCCCAGGTCCCCAGCGAGGGCGATACCTTCATGCGGAAGAAGGTGATGCTGGTCAGCAAATCCACTGTGGATTTGAGGTCTTGAAGCCGCTCAGGGCTGCTGGCAGGGAAGTTGTTCTGCAAAAGGGAGAGGAAAAGTAGTTGCACATGGAGCAAAACCCAGGAAAACCACTCGGCTCTCCCGGCAGGAGAACGCAACCACCTCTTCCTTAGGCAAGTGGGGAAACCGAGGCACGGAGGGTGCTTACCCGGTACATGGAGAGGTCAATCCGCAGGGAATTGTGCAGCTGGTCGAGGAGCTTCACGAACCGTTCTTTCTGCGGAGAAATGCCCCGGGGCAGGTAAACGGGGGCAGAGCACCCGGCGCCGCATCCCACCCTCCTCCCGGCTTCTCCTGGCTCTCTGGGCCCCCCAACCCTGTGCCACCCCTCTCCCCAGCTTGTCCCCCATCTCCTGCCTTCCTGCGGGCTGTGCCCTGCTGGGAAGGACACCCGGCCTCGCCGGGGGTCGGCAGCGGGCAGTGTGGAGCAGACGGCAGTGGTTGGGATGGGATTGGCGAAGGTGGCCAGTGCAGGAGCCTGAAGCCCCACTGGTGCCCAGGAAGGTGGCAGCGCCACAGGGGACAAGTGGGGACAAGATGGCCAAAACGTCCCCAAGGCCAGGGCTCCGGGTGGGAGAAGAGTGTGGTGGCTCAGGATGGTGAATTTCTCCAAATGCCCCAAAAAAGTGGCCAAGGAAAGAGCTGCTTTCACAAAATCTGCCCAAATTTAGCAACAAAGCTGCTTCAGGCCTCGCTGAGACAAAGCCACCTTGCCCGAGTGGGCATCCAAGGGACACAGGCAGGGCGATGCCCCGGGGCTGGGGGCTCCAAACCAGCTGGATGCTCAGGACGGGTAGCAGGATGCTGATCCGGCACCGCTTGGGCCGTTGTGCCAGAGCCGAAGGAAAAGCGACCGATGGGCTGCAGAAGGGCGCGCGGAGGCTGGCGGGGAGCGCGGCAAGCACGCAGGGCCCGGCTCTCCCGGGGGCACCTGCAAGCAAGGCTGCTGCTCCCCCGCATCCCGGCCTGGATGCAGGGAAGGGGCCGGGGGGAACCGTGTGCCAGAGCCTGTGTTGGGCGACCGACCGCAAACCTTCCGGGCGCCTTGGGGCGAGACCGTGCGTCCCCGGCACACGGCGGCTGCTACAACCGCGCTCGGCCTTAATGCTGGGCGCTTTAGGACCTGACCTTTAGGCTCTCTAAAAAAAGAGAAAGAAACAAGTTTTTAACATGCTCCGCGGCAGAGCAAAGGCTTCGCGTGTGGTTTCCTCCTGCGCCCTCATGCCCGCGGGACCTGGCGCTCAGCTCCGCTCTAGCTGGCCCCTGCCTGCTCCTACTGGGACTGGGATCCCGTCCCTGCTCGCTCCGTGCAAAAGCAGAGCCGCTGGGGTGGGAGCCCGGTCCGTCCTCTTCCTCCTCACCCCAAGGGGCAGCCCGGCCCCGGTGCAAACTCGCCTCCTTGCAGCGCATGGTGCGAAGCTGGGCACCCACGTGCACCCATGGGTGCTGGTGCAGCCGCCAGGGGTTTGCACCAGACTCGGGTTGCATCCAACGCGCTCAGGGCCGTGCAAAGCGCCCTGCTAGCAGCAGGGAAGGGAGAAGGCATGAGAAATGTCAACGTCCTGCAGGAACGCAGTGCCCGGGGTTGGCCGGGCCGAGGGGGCGACATATTGCAGGCCGGCGGTGCAGGCCGGGGTGGATTGCAAAGCTTCGCATGAGCATTCAGGGTGCAAATTTAGATGGGGAAATTCCCTCCTTGGCAAACAGGAGGCGGATTGAAGGCCAGGCACAGCGGCCTGGCTGCGGGGCGAGCGCCGCGGGGGGGTTTGCACGGCCCCTGTCCGCCCCCCGAGCCCCCCACCCGCCACCCCCCACAAGAGAGAAGAAGGAAGGAGGGTTTACGCACCATCGGACTTACCCCGAAATTGGAGGCGGCGAAGCGGTCGGAGGCGGACACGTTGGTGGAGGCCGTGGTGTGGGCATAGTAGGCGTTGATGTTGGCAAGCAGGGTGCTCATCACTGCTGGCACCCCCGGGCACATGTATTTGGAGGAGAGACAGGCAAAATGCCTAGTGGGGAACACGGGAAAACGATGAGGATCCGAGTGCTGACAACAGCCAGGGAAGAGGGTACGGGCAGGACGGCGGCACCGAGAGACTCACGTCATGGCCTGGTAGATGGACTCGACCCCGTAGCGCATGGCGAACTCATCCACGATCTCCTGCGCTGTCTCGTCGAAATAGACCTTCCAGGCGTCGTCACCCTTGGCGTCGGGGATCTTCACCACGCCGTTGTTTTGCAGGTCCGTCACGAAGTGGAAAAGGTTCTGGGAAAGGGCAAGAGGGTCCCGTGAGGTCCCCGGTGGACACAGGGGACCCGTGACGGTGGCGGTGCCCACGTGGCGCTCACCTCATGCAGGCATGTGTACTGCACGTGGTATGGGGCCACCTTCTCCTCACCCTTGATCTCCACGCTGATGTGCAGCCGGATGGCTCCCGACACGGCCGACTTGTCCGTCCGTTTGTCTGTCACAGGCACGGGGAGGCGGGCATGAGGCGCCGGGTCCCCCCGCAAGCAAACCTTTGTTGCGGCGCCGCGGTGCCGCCACGGAGCTCACCGAGGTTGTACCAAACATCCATCTCGCCGCTCAGGGTCCGGACCTCGATGATGGTCTGGCCCAAAAAGTCATCGGACTCGCGCTTGAAGCGCTGCTTGACGCGCGACTTGATGTCGTCGTCCTCATCCCACACGCGCACCTTGATGCGGTCAGAGGAGTTGTGGCACTCGCTGCGACAGGAAGGGGACACCATGAGCAGGGACCTTGGCACCATCCCACGTTCCCCCCAGGGACCCGCCACCTCTATCCTCTGGGCTCAAGAGGGGAAAGACGGTGCCCAAAACCGCAGCAGGGGGGCAACAGCCCAACTTACAAATGGAAATTCTCCTCCCAGACCGGGTTGAGATTGCCGTAGATAGTTTTAGTCCTTTTTTTCGTCTTTCCAACCTGGACAGTAACATACGGGTCACTGGAACCCGTCTTATCCTTGGCTTGCAGACCCTGGGCGCAAACGACTGCAGCAGGGCACGCAGAGCCGGCCACGCGCGGGGCACCAAACGGCACACGGCGGAGAGAAGAGACGGAGACAGCAGTGAGCGGCGCGGGCGTGGGTGGCGGGCAGCGCGCGCCAGGGCACCCCCGAGCCCCCCACGGGCCAGGGACCTCATGCAGATTGCCCCAAATTTGCCAACAGCGAGAGGGTATAGTTTGCTGGGAGGAGAATATGTGCCCGCAGGGCCATGCCGGCACGATGCCACGCGCTCCATCCAGAGCCGCAGGGACATAGGGCTCCCCCACAGTGGTGGCATGGGGACAGACCTGAGTGGTGACGCAGGTGCCTACCTGTGATGCTGATCTTGGCCGACCACTTGGAGGTGCCGTCCAGGACACTCTGCTTCACAGCCTTCATCTGCTGCGTGTGCGTGGTCTTGGTGACGCCGAACACCTCCTGGATGAGCTCGAAGATCTCGGGCTTGTTGCGCTCCCGGATCTTCATGCGGTCCTTGAGCACCATGATGATGTTTTGGGTCCGGTCCTCCGCTCCATGCTTGGAACTCTTCTCCGCCGCCCCTGGGAGAGGACAACAGTGACAGGCGGGATGAGGGACACAGGCAGCACCCAGGAATGGGCTGAGTATCCCTGAGCTCAGCACCAGACATGGACAAATTCCAAACTGGAAGGGTCTGTACCCTGGTCAGGAACTACCCTGTGCATCCCCGCTATGCACAGAGTGGGAATTAGGATTGGAAATCTGGACCAGCTGCACGGCAGGTGGGGAGGGGACAGCAGGGGACACCCACAGGGCTCCTTACTCTGCAGGCAGTCGGCGTTGAGCAGGTCCTGGCACTTCTCGTGGCACTTGACGCCGCACTCGGCGCAGCGCATGCCCTGCCGCGCGATGCCCCACAGCAGCCCCTCGCACTCGTAGCAGTACGTGGGCGTCGTGGCTGTCCACACCTCGAAGTTGTGCGGCGTCGTGCATGAGATGGGGTACACTAAGGCTTGCAGGGTCTTCTTGTAAACGTGGTTTTTCTGTGCCGGGAAGGAAGGGAGGGAGGGAGGCAGGGGGAGCTCCCACATGCCAGCGCGGTATCCCTGCTGTCCTCGCTGCTGCTGCCCCCCGCGCTGGCACCTACCAGCTCCTCGTTGTTCAGGGTGCTCGAGGCCAGCGCGGACGTGATTCCCGCTTTCCTGGACTGCACCAGCGACTGGCGGAGAGAAAAGCGGATCTCGAGTCATGTGGGGTGGAAGCTGGAGGAGGAGGGTCTCCTCCTGTCCCCAGAAGCCTCTGGCCGTGTGGCTGGGACCCAGGAGACACCGCAGAGGACACTTACCATGGCCTGTGACAGCAGCGGCAGCAGGAGGAACGAGAGGCATTAGTGTTTCATGGCATCGCAATTCCCATCCCCTTCCCCTTTTGCCCCTTGTCGCCAGCAGGAACAAGGTGGCAGCGACCCCCCACCTTGGCCACCATGGGGCCAGTCCCCCTTAGCGGCGGGTATTTGAGCCAGGCTCCCCAAATCTGCAGCCCCGCAGCGAGTCCCTCCAGCCTGGAAAGGCAGCGGCCTGGAGGGACCCAGCGTGGCCACGCGCAGCCCATCGTCCCCGTCCCCCGTCCCCGTCCCCCCGCGACACAACACTCAGCGCAGAAGCATCAGCGGCTGCCGCAGCAGGGAGGGTGATGGAGAGCACTGAGGCTGGGGGGCACAGGGGGAGGCGGGTTGGGGACAGGGGGGAGCACCCCAGGGAGGGCACAGAGTGGGGCCAGGAGGGGTAAAGGGAGGTGGGGGCAGAGGGCACCTTCCTGGGGGTGCAATGGGCGTCTGGGTTCCAATATTGCTGAGCCTGGCTTGGCGCATCCCCTGCATCCCAAACCAGGGCCAGGCTGGACGGGACCGGGCACAGTCCGGTGGGGACAGGGACAAGAAAAGTTGCCCTGTTAATGGGAGCGGCGCCGGGAGCAGAGTCCATGGGTGGCGATGAAGGGGCCGTGCGGAAGCCGCCGGCAGCAAATATGGGAAACCAGCCGCTGCTACGGGACGCCTCGGACTGATGCTCCGTGCGGGGACGGGGCGCGTTAAAGAGAAGCACCCTGAGGGGGGCCCAGCCGGCCTCGCAGCCCCCTCCCGCCCCGCTCCGCGCGTCCCGGGCATCCCGGGATGCAGGACGAGAGCGTCCCCGCACCGAGGCGCCACACTGGGGCACCCGGTGCTGCCATCGGAGCCGCCGGCCGAGCATCCCCAAGGCGGCCAGGCTGGGCACCCAAGGGTGCTCTCTCTTTAACCCCTCGCACGGCGCTCACCAGGTCTCGCACTAGAGGGAGAGATTTGCGTCCAAGCTTAATGTCGGGCATGCTGTCAATGCAGCGCAGAAACCTCACCGCCGCCCCACTGCAGCCGGGGGCGGCCAGAAAAGAAGAACAGAAAACACAAGGCATGTTAGAGGCAGCCGGGGAGCAGGGCACGGCGAGCCCGAGCCGCGCGCGCCCGGAGCGGCCGGGGCGGCAGCCGCCTCCGGAGCGGGCGGCAGAGTCCAGCGGGTCGGAGCGGGAGCGAAGCCGGCGGCTGGCGGGTGCAAAGCGTTAGGAGGAACCTCACCAAATCGCTAACTAGGGGGATGGGTTTTCTCTTGCGTATGTCCGGCATGCTGTCTATAATGATCAGCCCACCGCCAGGCCTGCAAGAGAGACGAGAGTGAGCGGGGCGCGGGCAGTGCCAGCCGCAAGGGACCCCCGAGCACCGGCCCCTGCTCGGGATGCGGCATCCGGCGGCGCCTGCCGGGAGCTCAAGGCCGCCTGGCTCCATCGCCCGCCCACCAGGGCAGGGACTGGGATGCTGGATGGCAGGAAAAGGGGATGGATGCTGTCAGGGAGCTGTCGCCGTCCCCATGGCTTGTACAATGTGAGGCAGTGAAATGCTTCTAAAAAGGAGCGTTTGGGGCTCATTTTGCTTTGGCTTTGTGGCACAGAGCAGAATAGACGGGGTTTTCTGCTGAAGGGCCAGGGCCGTGCTTGGAGCGAGATGCTGATCCGCAGCCTCCGGCCTGCGGGAAAACCAGGTTTCCTGCGCAGACACCCTGGGCTCAGTGCGATTCTGGGGGGATTTTGGGTCCCCTCCGAATGCCTCCAGGTGACCCGATGCATTCGGTCCAGGGATCAGTGCCACCCCGAGCCACTCACCTCCTCGCCTGTCGCCCCGTCCCTCACTCACCCGCCTTTGAACCAGAGTGATTTGGCTTCTCCGTCGCCATCTCCACGGGCCTGCAAGACACACGGTGCCGGTCAGGGGCTGCGGAGCTGATCCCCATTCCAGAAAGGCAGAGGAAGCACCCCAGCATCCTGGGGACATTGCTCTGCTTAGGAATGAATGAGCACTGAGACAGCGGGAAGCATGGAAAGGGATTATGGATAATACACACTCCTAAAATGACTGGGATCTTTCCAGCACGGCGTTTGTCCTGGGAAGACAAAAAACCCTGGAGAGTTAGGAGACGTGCTGGAAAATCAGCAGCCAGGTTTCTCCAGGCACTCCGAGCAAGGGATGGCCACGGCATCACAGGGGAGGCTCCGGGCATGGAGCAAAGCCGGGGGAAGCCAGAGGACGTGGGGAACACGGTGCGAGCACAGAGCCCGGCGCCCCCGCCCAACGGAGGGGCTTTTTTGAGGGGGAACAGGCTGATTTTACCCCTGCCGGGGTCGGGTGCCGTGGCTGCGCGCGGCCGCGCGCTTGGGTAGGGCGCGCGCGGTGCATGCTTACCTGCGGGTGGGCTATAGCCCTTCCCTGCGGGAAGGGGAGACGCGGACGCAAGGGCCATGGTGGTGGAGAACTGAAAAGAGAAGCGGCGGGAAGGGGGGCGGCAGCCCCCGGGGGGGCAAGGTGCAGCCGGAGCCAAAACAAAAAGAAAAGATGGAGGATGGAGTCTAAAAACAGAACAGAAAACGGTCAACTCAACCGACGAGGAGGCACATGCAGCACATGCCGGGGGGGAAGGTCCTCATCACCCCCAACCCCTTGCGCGGGTCTGGGGCGCCTGCCCCCAGGAGCATCGGATTCATGCGGGACGGGGGGAGCAACCGCGGCTGCGAGATGCCCAAGCGCTGGGGGTGACGGGCGGGGACCCCAGCGCGCGCCCGGCCCCGCGGCGCGCTCACCTCCTGCAGCTGCATGCAAACCTTGTTGAAGGCTCGCAGCCAGTTGGCCTTGGCACGCGCCTTGGGGTCCTGCTCCTCCGCCGCCTGCTCCCTGTAAGCACACACAGCCCCGTCACAGCCGGGAATGTCCCCGCGGAGAGGGCGCCAGGAAGCGCACTTGGAGCGGGCAAGGAGATGGCTCGGGGATGCCCCTCCAACCTGGATGTGTTTTTTCTTTTCCCTCTTTTTCCTCTTTTTTGGTGGAGGGAAAAATGGAGGAAAGAATATCCCCATCTCCTGACATGACATGAATCTGTGATCACAGCCTCGGGGAAGAGGCGCTGGTGGACCCAAAGCAAGGCCACCTGCACAGAGCCCTCAACATGTAGGTTGTTTTTTTTTTTTTTTCTCTCACTATGAGTTCTTTTAAATCAGAGGTTCCCCTGACTCCGGGCTGTAATTTAAGCCCCACCAAAACCCTGAAAAAGCCACATCCCCTCCAGGCAGAGCCTCTCAATAACAGAAGATCAAGATCGACCCCAAATTATTGGTGGCAGTGGGGATGCGTCCACCAAGTAATTCACCCGCTCAGCCCAGGACGGTGCCCAGCGCTCCAGGCATGGCACAAGGTGCTTGGTGACCCCTGCATGGTGACATCCCCCTGACCTCGGTCGCGTCCGCACCGTGGGCACCGCTGGGAACCCCTCTCCCTCCCGGTCCCTCCTACCTCTCGGCGGCTTTCGGGGGCTCGGGCTCAGGCGCCGCCTCGGGCGCAGGGGCTTCGTCCTCTGCCCGCTGGGCCAGGAGGGACTCGGGGCTCTCCTGAGGGGCGGCCGCATCCTTGTCCTCCTTCCTCTCCTCCTTCCTCTCCTCCTTCCTCTCCTGTGGCGGCTGCGGCTGTTGCGGGACGGGCTGCTGCTGCCCGGGCGCTTTCGGTGTTGCTGCGGGGTAGGTGTCCTGCGCCAAGGCTTGCGACTCATAAACCTCCCGCTCCCGCAGCTCCTCCTCTTCCTCCTTGGCATAGCCTTCCTCATTCTCACTATAGTCCTCGTTGAACTCTTCCTCCTCCTCCTCCAGGTAGAGGTCATCCTCCTCTTCCTCCTCCTCCTCCTCGTCCCAGCGCGGTGAGTCCTTGCGGTAGCTGACGGAGCTGTGGCACGAGTGGTAGGAGTCGCCGTCGCGCTCGTCGAGCTCCGAGTCCCGCAGGCTCTCGTTCTCGAAGTCCTCGCTGAGCTGCGAGCTGCCCTGGCTGAGCTCAGCCGAAGATGCGTAGCGGCTGCTGCCTGTGGGGCTGCGGGACACAGGCACGCTGCTGAGCAGGGTGCCCTGGCGTCCGGGAGCCCGCCGCAGCGGCAGGGGGGTGTGAGGGAGCCGGTCCCAGGAAGAGGGATGGATCCCCGCGCGGGAATGCCGGCAGAGGCAATGGGGAGCTCCCCCCGTCCGGCACCCCCCGGAACCCCTCCAGCCATCCCCATCGCCACATGTGCCCTTCCCAGCTCAGCTCCAGAGCGCTTTCCGCCTCCCCGCTTTCCCTGCCAGCTCCCGGGTCTCCTCATCCTGCTCCCTCCTCCGGGGCCGGGGCCGGGCGAGCGCGCGGGGCTGCGCGATGATGCTCACGGAAACGCGCATGCAGACAGGACAGGGACAAGCCAGGGGAGAGGCCGACACCACGTCGCCAGCACCGGCAGCCGGGGCCCGGGACAGGCGGGACAGGACGGCTCCGGATACGCAGCGGGAAGGAGAGTGCTGGAGGGTGGCAGTGGGTGCCAGGGAGGGGGGCGCAGGCAGGAGCCGCAGGATGGGGCACTCAGGAAAGGAGTCCTGGGGAGGGAGCAGGAGACGCAGCTCCTGCTGGCACCCCAGCACCAGGGAGAGCCCAGGGCTCCCCGGCCGGCGCAGGACGAGCCCGGGTAACCGCCCTGTGCACTGCAGGGAAGGGGCTGCCCCTTTGCAATTGCTCCTGTCTTGAATATGGGAAAGGGGCTGCTGCTTTTGCAATTGCACCTGGCTCGGACATGGGGAAGAAACTGCTGCTTTGCACTTGCTCCTGTCTTGAAAATGGGAAAAGGGCTGCTGCTTTTGCAATTCCTCCTGGCCGTAACATGGGGAAGGGGCTGCTGCTTTGCAATTGCTCCTAGTTGGATGTGAGGAAGGGGCTGGAGCATTGCAGGTGCTCCTGGTTCAGAAATGAGGAAAGGGCTTCTGCTTTTGCAATTGCTGCCTGCTCAGATGTGGGAAACGTGTTGCTGCTTTTGCAATCCAGCTGTGAGCTCAGATGATCCAGGCTGGCCAGCACAGAAGGGAGATGGGGATGCAGAGGAAGTTTCCCCACAGACTTGCTGCCAAGGTTCAAAAAAACCCCGAGGCTGGGCCGGGGCAGCGGCAGAGCGGGGCTACCCTTGCCGGGACTGGTGTTGGCCTCACCACGGCTGCGAGAGCGGAGCACGGCACTGTGCACGGCACACGGACGCGGCGAGGGAGGACCCACCTATCCGATAGGTCTAGGGACCGCCTGCTCTCAAGGGAGTGCTGGCGGCTGGTCCGCCTGCTCGACTCGGAAGCGGACTCAGCGTCGCTGCGCCCGTGGGCGGCAGAGTCTACGCTACCGTAGCGTCTGCCGGGGAGGAGAGGAACACGGTCAGCGGGTCCCAGCGCGCGCTCGCCGCGGCGCGCTCGGGTTGCAAGCGCTGGGGACGGAGCATCCCTGCGGCTCTGCTGCAGCCCGGCCACCTCCCGGCAAGGATGGACTTAAAAGGGAGACCCCACGGAGCACGGAAACATCTCTGCCTTTTGAACCCCCCACCCCCAGGATCGCTGGTGATGGCAGCAGGGACACCCCGCATGCCCACACAGTGTCCCCTCCTGCCCCTCTTCCTTGCCGCTCCGTCCTCCTCTGCCCCAGAGCGGTGTCCCCTGGTGTCCCCGGGGCCGGGCACCAGCGCTACCTCATGGGGCGCTGGTCCGAATAGTCCATCTCGTAGCTCTGCATGGAGTCGGTGTAGGAGTCACGGGAGCTCTGCTGCTGCGGCCGCACAGGGTACTGGTGCACGGAGGCGTTGGGCTGCGACGTGGTGTAGTAGGGCGGTGGGATGCTGTTGCTGGTCTCGCTGCGGTAATCGCTGTCCCGGTCGTCCACGGTGCTGTCAGGGTCATCATCTGCAAAAGGGCAGGTGGTGATGGGGACAGAGCTGAGACAGCCCTGCTGCTGCCACCGCCCCTGCTCCGTGGGCTGGGGCTGGGTGGCATGGGGAGGGTGACAGCCCATAGGGACAGAGCCCAGGGAAGGGAGACAGGATTGAAGTCAGGACACAGCGAGTCCCATGGTGGAGCAAACCGGGGAGAGCCCCCGCATACTCACTTTGCTGTTCTCCCCAGCCAAAATAGTTCCAGTTGCCTGCAAAGGAAAGGGGCGGAGATGATAAGGACGGAGGTGACACCAGGGCAGCCACGGGAGCGGGAGAGGCTGTGGGGTCGGTGGCCTCATGCCGGGCACTTACAGCACTGGGAGCCGTGGACGGGCAGAGGCTTCTCCTGCTCCTCCTGGAACGCGTACTGGGGGACACAGTGTTGGATCAGGGTGGGATGTGCCCCATGCCCCCCGCAGCCCCCAGTCCCCCGGCCCTCGCTTACATCGTCCTGGTCCCGCATGGCATTGAGCTGCTCCAGCTTCTTGGCCCAGTATCTGGCCTCCTCCTCGGGGATATCTGCAAGGGGACAGACTCCTGGTCTGCGGGACAGGTCCCCAGCACATCCCGCCTGGCTCTGCCCGGGGTGGGCCCTGGCAGCACCCCTAGGCTGGGGGAGGATGCGGGCATTGGTATCTACCCAGCGGGAGCTCGAAACGGGTGTCCAGGAGGATGCGGTGGAAGGTGGGGTCCTTGGTGCCCGAAATCTCATTGTCTGTCATGATGACCTGGGAGTCGAGCGTGAGCCATTCCCCGGGACCCTCCTGCAGGGGCAAAGGGGGCTCAGGGGCACTGCCCACGCCAAGGCCGCCCGCACGAGCCCAGGCTGGTCCCCATGGTCACCTCAAAGCCCAGGGCAGCCAGGGCCAGGGTGGGGGGGCACAGCCTGGGGACGGCCCCCCTGCTGCCTACCTCGTTGGACTGCCGGATGGTCCGGAGGGGGATCCACACGGTGCCCACCATGGTGTCCCAGATAAGCCCCTTGTTCCAAACCTCCACTGTCAGCCCCAGGTCCAGCCGGTTGATCTCGCTGCCGAGAAAGGGCACGCGGTCACCCCCCAACCCACCAAGTCCCCAGGGACCCCCTCTCCTGCCCCCTTGCTGCCCCCTACTCCGGACCTCAGCCCTGGGGGGCTTGGAGATCTCCCACCCTTCCCAGGACGGAGCTCCCACCGATGCTCCGTGGCGGGGAAGGCGGGAACCCAGGATAAGCCGGCAGCTCTGCAGGACCCCAGGGTGCCCCAGGGTGAGGAGGGGACCGGGGGGGGGGGGGCACTCACAACATGAAGTCCTGCTCCCAGGAGGGCTGGTTGCCCCGCACCGCGATGGTTGTGCTCTTGACATTTTGCACCTTGAGTGTCACGTAGGTGTTGAACTTCTCTGCGGGAAGAAGCCAAGGGTGACGCCAGCCCTTGCTGGGGCACGAGGGGTCCCCGCCGGCACCGGCCCCATTTCCCAGTGTCCACGGGAGTCCCAACCCCTGACCCCCCCCATAGGGACCAGGAACTGGGAGCAAGCCTGGCACCCCCCTGCCACCACCCAGCCCATGAAATGAGACCCCTGCCCCAGACCCACTGCCCTGGATGGGGCCACTCACCTTGGGGCCCGTCAAATTTGGCCTTTTTAACTGCAGAGAGACACAGAGAGGAGGGAGTCACCCCGGGGGCCAGCACAGGGGGGGACTGGGGACCCCCAGCCAGGGTCCCCATGGTGGGGGAAGGACCCCCAGAGCTGCCCCCGTCCAGACACCTGCTGACCTGGGCTCACTGCACTGGAGGGACACGGGGACCCCACACTGCCCCCATCCCCATCTCCGCCCCAGTGGCACCAGTGACACCAGTGGCACCAGGGCAGGGGGTACTGGGAGCTGTGCAGCCAGGGGCAATTGGGCACCGAGGTTTTGCCGGTGACGGGGAGGCTAAGAGCCCCCAGAGCTGCCCATAGTACAATGACACCGGCTTGGAGGAGGGGACTGGGGTGAGGGGGGCGGGGGGGATGACACAGCACCCGGGTAAGTGACGTGGGCACCGGCGGGAGGACTGTGACGGCCAAGGCTGAAAATAGCCCAGGCGACATCACGGACTGGGGCCTCTGCCACCTCCGCACAGCGACCCCCGGGCCAGGCAGGGACTTCCAGTCGCTACCAGAAAAAGGCTGGAAAAGCTCCAAAAGTCGCGGGTGGAGAGGAGCACCGGGAGCACAGGGCTCTCCCAGGCGTCAGCAAGGAGCAGCCTGATGGCACCGGCACTGGTACCAGTACCAGCTCCAGCAGGAGCCCCTGAGGACCCATGTGGACACCTCGGGAAAGGCTGAACGCAAAGAGCGGGACTGAGAGAAGGGGATGGCCCGGCCACCCCACCCCTTGTCTGTCCATCCATCCCCCTGTCCACCCATCCCATTAGCTCTCCGTCCATCCCACGCCTGCCCCCGGGAAGCACTGCGGGAGGGCCGGGGCAGCGGGCTCCCGTGGGGCTGCCCCCCGCCCCGCACCCCCAACCTATTTTCAGCCGGGAATGAGCTATTTTTTGCCAACCGCCCCCGGCTCCCCAGCAGCTCCCCGCGCTATTCCGAGCGGCTCCGAGGGTGTCATCGCGCGTGACAGTCCCCGGCAGCGCCCGAGCCGCTGTCGCGCCATTAAAGGCAGGATCCCCCGCGGCAACGCTGTAAAGCGCGTGCGTGGCCCCGTCCCCTCCACGAAAGTCCCCTGTCTGGGGTGGGGGCTGGGGAGCAAGGGCAGCGCCTGGCACCGCAGGGCCCCCCCCCCGCTACCCTGCTCGGGGGAGGGGGCGGCTGTCCCCTCCCCATACACGCGGGGACACTGAGGCCGGGGAAGGTTGTGACCTGCCACGGGTGCTGCAGGCAGGAGTACCCCGTGGCGGGGGACACTATGCAGACGAGGCGGGGGAGGTCCTGGATCAGGCCCCTCCCTGGCTCCCGCCGCCCTCACGAGCTGCTTTGGGCACCTCTCCCGCTGGCCCGGCCCCGACCGCCCCCTCCCCCGTCCTTAGCTCTTTCCCAGATGTGCCCAGAGGTGCCGGGAGGCCGCGGGGGCAGAGGTACCATCCTGCCCGCCCCGAGTCTCCCCCGTGCGAAGCAGGAGCGGCTGCTGGTGCAGCCCAGGGCGAGCGCGGAGCCCGCACGATTCATCCCAGCGCGGAGCTGGGCACATTTCGGGGCGGGGGGGACCAGCCCCCCGCGCTTGCTGTCCCCCATCTGGGGGATGTCACTGTGCTGCCCCTCCTCCCCAGCAGCGCCGGGGACGTCGCCCCCCCGAGGCTGCGCAGACCCGCCCCCCTCCGCCGCCATGACGGAGCGGGGCAGCTCCTGCCGGGGAGGGGGTCGGCTGGGCTGAGGGGGGCACATCCAGCCCCCCCCAAGCAATGGGGGACACTGGCGACCTCCAGGTTGCCCGGCGGGGGGGATGCCCGGGGAGGGGGAGTCTTAGGGGATGTGGGTGGCTGCAATGGGGGGGGGGGGCTGCTTTTTATTTTGGGGGGAGGGGAGGAAGGGGCAGCTTATGGACAGGGAGGGGGCAGGTCCTGGGAGCGCCTCCCCCCTCCAAGCAGCCCCCCGACGCCGGGCGCGGCCCCGCGGCAGAGGGAGCGGTGGGGGGCGCGTCCCCGCGCCGCCGCTCGACCCCGCCGCAAAACGGGCGGCTCCGCCGGGGCGGGGGGGGTGGGGGGGGCGGCGGCAGGAGCCGGTGGCACCACCTCCCCCCCGCCCCGCCCCGCCCCGCCCCGCCGGCCCCGCCCCGCCGGCCCCGCCCGGCCGGGCCCCGCGCGCGCCCCCGCCGATTCATTCATAAATCCAGGCGCCTCCGCGCGCGCCCCCGCCCCGCCCCCCCCCGCGCCGCGCCCGGCCCCGCCCGGGCCGAACCACGCGCCAAGCGGCAGGGGGGGGTGGAGGGGGGGGGGCTCAAACACAGCGGCGCTCCCGGCCGCCCCCTCCCCCCCGGTTGCGGGAGCGCTGTGGGGGGGTCTCGGGGCTCCTGCTCTCACTCCACCTCCCCCCCCGCCTCCCTTGTTCCGGGGGGGGTCCCGGCGCTCCCCTCCCTCTCTTCCCCTCCCCCCGCGGGGTGGCCTCGCCCGCGCTGCGGGTCCCCCGGCGCGGCCCGGTTTTGTGAATGGAGCCGGGCCGGGAGCCGCCCCCCTCCGCCGGGCTCCTTGCGCCGGCACCGGGGCCGCGCCCCCCTCCCCAAAATCACGCTCCCCAAATCAACCCCCCACATCACCCCTCCAAATGCCCTCCACCAAATCACCCCCCCCAATCAATCCCCCTCCCTAAGTCATCCCGCCCCCCAGAAGCCATCCCCCCCCACCTCCCCGCACGCGGTTTCCCCGGTGCGGCGGCGGCGGAGGCGGGACGCGGGGCCCCCCCGTTACCTCCGACGCAGAGCAGGGACATGGTCCCGGCGCGGCCCGGGCACCGCTAGCAGGCGGCCATCTTGCTTCAGCACCGGGGACAGCTCCTGACGTCAGCGCCGCCACCGCCCCCGCGGGGGCGGCCGCTTAAAGGAGCCGCCCCCCCCCCCGGGCCCCCCCCCTCCGCCGCGGCGGAGAGCGGTCCCGGGCAGGACGGCGGGGGGACACCGCGGGGGGGGGATCACCGGGTGGGGAGGTCTGCGCTGCGCATGCGTGATCCGGGGAAGGGTCTGTGCTGAGGCAGGGGCCCCCTGTGGGGGGAGGGGGGGGCGCTCTATAGGTCTGTCCCTCTGCATGGCACCAGGATGGGGAGGGGGACGCCTGTCCTGCTGCATGGCACTGATATTGGGGGGGGAGTGTCTGTCCTGCTATGTGGCACTAGTATTGGGGGGTCTGTGCTGCATTCACGTCCCTGGTATTGGGGACATGGGTGGGTCTGTCCTTCTGCAAGGCACCGGTATGGGGGGATCTCCCCAGTGTCAGATCCCAGGATGATGCTGGTGCCCAGGCAGCCCGATCCTGGCACTGGTGGAGCCCCCACCATCCTGCAGGACCCACATGCTGGCTCATCTGGGACCTGCTGCCACATGGACAGAGATCCCAAAGCCCCTGACTCAGCCCTTGGCAGTGGGGGCGACCAGGGGCTCGGTCCCCTTTTCATCATGGGCCAGTGGCCACCCACCCCCTCGGGGAAGCTGGGACCCTGGAGGCACCCTGTGAACGCACGGGGTGCAGAGGAGAGGTCCCGGGTCCGGGGTCCAGGTGGCCCAAGGACATGGCCTCAGTAGCCATCTTCATCATAGAGGGACGGATTGGGTCTTCACGTTGGGATGTGATGAGTCTGGCAGGTTTCAGACTCACTGGTGGAGCCTGTAGTGTGAGTGAAGGTGGCACTGCGCCACCATTGGGGATTGTCACATCTCCCAGGCACCTGCAGAAGAAGGAGGGGACAAGGGGAAGGCCCTGGGGGACCTGGGTGGCCTCATCTAGTCCCACATCCTGGGACAAGGGACCCTGGGGCCTCCTGATGCTGTCACCGGAGCAGAGACCCCAGTGCAGGATGCAGGGAAATGGCAGGTGCCCCTTGTCCCAGGGGCCAAAGGTAGGACCTGGGACACACCAGGCTGGCCTGAACAACCCTGAACAACCCCAGAAATGTCCCCAGCTGTGGATGCACTTTAGGCTGTCTCCTTGCAGCCTCTTCTTTCCTCCCGACCCTGCTCTGGACGGATGGGCAGCGTCTCCGCAGCCCCGACAGCCGCAGCTGCAGTGCAAGGCCACCCGCCGCTGTGCTCGCAGGTGCACACTCATGCATGCTCGTGCACGCTCATGTGCACCAGTGTCCCATGCAGGCACCCGCACGTGCAGGCGTGCACGTCCACGGGCCCAGCGCTTTTGAGCCAAATGTAATGTTTAAATAAGGGTTTTTTTTCTCCTCCTCCCTGCTGAGCACGGCCCATCTGTCCCCCACCTCTGCCGAGGAGCCCGTACTGCCGCCACCCGCTCTGCCACCCCCGCTCGTCCTTGTCACCGCCGGCAGCGGCGCCCCTGGAGTGTCACCCTGCCGAGTGGCTCCCGCTGCGCGCGCCGGGCGTTATTTTCCACCCGCGACGCTGTTCCGGATCATACCCAATGCTTGTCTGAATGGGAAATGTTCACAAAAAGCTGCTGGGTCCTTTCCCAAAAATGCCTGGCTTTTGCCCAAAACTGAGGATAAAAAATGGGATGAAATTAAATCAAAAGCAACTTCCAGACCCTGAAATAAATTATCTCCAGCAGCTGAATTCCTGCAGCCACTGTCGCTGCTATTCTCCTCTCCTTGAGGCCAGGCCAAGCACATCTCCTGCCTCCTCAAATCAGGAATTTTTTTACTGTGGCAGGGGGGTGTCCAAAACCGTGTTTTAGCCCCATGTGCGTGAGCTGGGACTGCAGGAGACTATTGCAATTCCATTGCAATTGCAAAAAGAGGGATGCTGGGCCTGGTGCCCAGCCCGACTCCAGGGCGGATGTGGGGGAGACATCCCGGCCTCTGTCCCTGGGGGACATGGTGACATCCCTTGAGTGACCGTTAAGTGTGTAGGAGACTGAGAGCCAAGACGGGACTTCAGTGCAGACAATTTGCTGCTGCAAAGAGGCAGGCGCCTCTGTTCCCTTAACTCTGCCCTTCGCAGATCCCTGCAACAAGTCCCCATGGTGTCACCCTCCCGAAAGCCTCCACTGTGGAGCAGTAGAGGCAGCGCTGGGATGGCCTCCCCGGATGCAGTGACCACAGACGAGCCCAGGCTGTGTGCCTGGTGCCCCCGCGCAGGGACACGGTGCCCAGCTGGGCTCTGCTCCGGCTCCGCTCTGGACTGGGAGAGGAGGGTCTCGAGCGATGGTGCTGACGGGAGCGGAGCAGCTGGCGCAAGCCACATGCTTCCTGCACTAGGAGCAGGACAGAGGGCACGGGGATGGGCAGAGCGGTGGCAGAGAGCACAGCTGTGCTGTGACATGGTGGCCGGGACTTGGTGGATGGTGAGTGGGGACCCAGTGGGTGGGTGGTGGCGGGGTGGCAGAAACCACTCCATCTTAGGGCCAATTTTGGGGAAAAATGGGACTTTTTTGCATTCGTTTGAGCCATTTTCATGTGCAAAGAGCATAGCTGGGGGCTGCTCCCTATCCCTGCAAAGTCTGTGCATCCATCTGCCTGCCTCTACCCCATGTCCAGATGCAGTGGGGTCATATCCAACATCCCAGGACTTAGATCATGGACAGGGGACGGTGAGGGGGGGAGGTGGGTCCAGATCCAACCTTGCATCACCCACCTGTTGCTGCATCCCAGAGGCTCCTGGGTCACCGCCCCTGTCCCCAGCTCCTCTCCTTCCCCGGATGAGCTGGATGCAAGCGCCCATGCGGTCGCCCCAAACAGAGCGGGACTTCACGGGGACAAGAGGTGGGTCTTGGAAGCAGCCCTCCCGCCCCGCGCTGCTCCCTGGGGCCGTGGCCTTGGCCGGTGCTGCGGGCGGCCAGAAAAGGCCTTGGCAGCAGCCCAGCGCTCAGTCGCTGCCCACAGGCCACGGGGATGGACTCGGGCGGGGGGTAGCTCCGTGCGCCCAGGGGAGGGGGATGCTGGAGCGGGGAACGCAGGGACCATCCCCGTGCACCCCCCGGAGGGGCACCGAGAGGGCCGGGGACGAGCTCCGCGCTGTCCCCACGGCTGGTGGCCCCGCGGCCGGCGGTTCGGGGCCTGGCAAGCGCTAGGGGGCAGCAGAAGAGCGCGCACGGCCACGCGCTGCCGCGGAGCAAGGCGGGGACCGTGGCCCGGAGTGGCCGTCACCCGCCCCGGGCTCAGCGTGGGGACAGCCGGGGTCTCCTCCGTGGGTCCCCGCGAGCGCGGGGCGGGATGCAGCGCGGGCCCTGCTGTCACAGCCACCCCCTCTGCCACCGTCCCCGCCTGCACCTTGGGTGCCACGGCCTCACCAGGAGGTGGCCCAAGCCAAGGCACGCGGGCACACACGTGTGCAGCGCATGCACGCCCAAGGTGACACGTGTGAACACGCGAGCGCACACGCAGGCACACACGGCCCGATGCGTGCATGCACACACCCACACGTGGATACACACGTGCACATGCATGCACTGCCCCACATGTGTGCACACTCACACGTGCATTTGCATGCACTACTCGACACATGTGCACATGCATGCATTGCCCCACACGTGTGCGCGCACACACACTTGCACATATGCAGGCATGGACAGTCGTGCATGTGCTTGCACACACGTGTGCACATTTACTCATTTGCACACGCACAGTCCCACATGCGTACGCACATCCACGCACTCGCACATATGCAGACACTCAAAGTCCCACATGTGCATGCACACACCCACACGCACACACATGTGCCCGTGTGTGCACGCACATGCACACGAGCACTCCAGCACCCCTGCGTGCTTGCGCGCAGACCCGCAAGCACGTGTTTGCACGCACAGGCGTGTGGGTTGCACACCCACGTGCATTCACACAAACACACAGAGACCTCCCCAAGGTTGCCTGTTAAAAAACACCCGGGTAGGTAAATAGCGTGCAAGGGCGGGGGGAGGCCGCTGGCCGGGTGGCCGGTGCGGTGGCCGCGCTCGGGGGGGTGCTCAGCCCAGCTGTTAATGACCCACGGCCGGTGCCAGCTCTCTAATCCGTGCAGAGGTTCAGGACAAACTGTACCAGCGATTATATAAACCGACTCGCCTCTATTTATTTAATTCCCTTTTATTTATTTACCGCGCAGCCAATTGAAGGCAGGGGAGTGGCGGGTGCCCCTGCCCGCTGCCGGCCGCACAGTGGCCACCCCGCACGCCTGGCACAAGCCCTTGGCAGGCAAAGGGGTGGCTGCTGCCATGGTTTGTGCAAGCACGGTGCATGCACACATGCATGGCATCCATGTAAGCGTGCACCCATATGCACACATGCACACGCACCCACGTGTCAGCTCTGCCCCCTTGCCAGGAGCACGAGGACATGGGGACACACATCCCAAGGGCAGGACAGATCACTGCGCTTCCCCAAGGTAGGGGGACACCCTTGCTCCAGCTGCTGTGCTGACTTTGGGGGTGCACGGCCCCACATGCCCCCCTGGCATCGCCCGCCCTTCCCCACTGTTGCATAAAGGCCTCTTGCAGGAAACCAAGGGGCAAATGTCTCACTTGAATTAATAACTGACTTCCTGCGGTTGCAGATTCACCTTCCGCGCTCGTTTGTCACCCCTCCGCTCCCCTCCCGTTCACGCTCCCCGGCGCCGTTGGCCATTAACTGGCCCATGTCACTGGGGGTGTCCCTGGCGGCCTCGCGACCTCCCCGCCAGCCACATGCCCGGCCCGGCAATCGCAGCCGTGGGCTCATGCCCTGCATGGATCCGGGCATCTCTGCCACTTCCTGGTGCCTTTTTCCCCCAAATCTGCCCCCCCCCCCGCAACAACAACAACAACAACAAAAAAAAAAACTAAATTCTTCCCAACCCAGCTGGAGTTGCTAAGAGACATGGGCTCCTCAGTGCCAAAACACGCTGCTCCGCGAGCTCCGAGGCGGCTGGCGGCGAGCGGGGAGCTCGCGCGGGTCCCGCTGCCAACATCCCCTTCGCTCTGCCCGCGGCGCCAAGCGACCCGGGGTGCTGCTGGGGGCCCCGCGCCTGTCTTGGCCCCGTCCCCAGCTTTGCAGCTTAGCACGCAAAGCAGCTTGCGAGGTGGCGGCTGCTCAGCGCCCAAATCCCCCGGCAGGCTTAAAAATAGCCCCCCGCGCCAGGCAGGTGGCAGCGCCCTTGGCACGGAAGCACCGGGGCCTGGAAACGCCACTGCTGCCGGGGGGGGAATGCACGGGACAGGCACCCGGCGCTGCCCTTCGCCTGCGCTCCGGCCTCCCCAGTGCCTCCCAGTGGAGCCCGGCACTGGGATGGGCGCCAGGGCTGGGGAGGGGGGTTATTCCCTCCCCGGGAAATCCAGGAGTGTCTTTGGGAGGGAGGATCCGGCCTGGGCACAGACAGGGATTTCACCCCCCTACACCTTCTCCAGCACCATTGGCTGCAGCCCCCAGCCTTCCGCCTCTGCCTGCAATGAATTTGCACGGTCTCAGCCCCCAGCGCACGTGCAGGGAGGCCAGACCTCGGCGATCTCAGCCTTGGAAAGCCGGGACTCATCCCCCATCGTCGTTTCACCCCCCCATCCCCATCCAGGCCGGCCACAGTGCAGGCGCTTGGGCAAGCGGCCGGGCCCGGCGAGCGCGGGGCCGCCTCGCGCTCCCTTCCAGCGCGCTCGGAACACGGCCCGAGCCGTCACCGGGTTAAAAATAGCGTCTCGGCAGAGCGCGAGCACGTTCCCCGGCAGCCATGTGGTTCGAGTTAGAGCATTAATTGGAAATGCTTATTTTGATTTGCAAAGTGATTGGATTTTTCCAGGGCATTTTTGAAAGGAAAAAAATCTGAATTTAATTATCACCCGGCCAAAAAGCACCATGGGACCGAGAGCTTGAGCCTGGCTCAGCTTCACTTCGCACCCTGCGCCAAAGCGCCGGGACGCGGGCGCCGCACGAGGGGGTCCACGAGGGACCTGTCCCCTCGCGCAGTTGCGGGGGTGCCAAAGCCACTCGGATCCGGCATCTTCCCACTTGCATCCCGCATCCGGCCACATCCCACTGCCCAACTCTCCCCGCTCGCTCCATCCCTGGGATGGCACCCGCATGGAGATGGCCCGTGCCTCTGTTGGCACGGGAATAGGGGACACGAGTGACAGCCAGGACCCTACACCAGATTTTGGGTCCCCCAGATCCTGCTCGGCTGCACCCTGACACCCGCTGCTCCAGGTCGGCTCCAGCTCCTGGGGCTAGAGCTGATCCTTGGGAAGCAGTTTTCCTTCCCCAAGTTGCTTTGTTTTCACCAAAATGGATTTTATCCATATTGCCTTCTTTTCTCTTTTCTTTTTCTTTTTTCTTTTCTTTTCTTTTCTTTTCTTTTCTTTTCTTTTCTTTTCTTTTCTTTTCTTTTCTTTTCTTTTCTTTTCTTTTCAGGGGAAACATCATTTCCAATTACATTTCTTTGGGTTTTCATTGGAGAAAAAAAAAAAAGCAGAAATGAAAAGCAAATGCTCTTGTGCGCTGGCAAAACGTGCAGAAAAGGAAAAAAAAATGTCTAGGAATATATTTGCAAAAATGAAAACAGTTTCATTTCTTTTCTTTTTCAAGATCTTTTTTTTTTTTTTTTCTTTTCCTGAAAAGAAACCACAGTTGTTTTCCCAGTTAGTCGAGTCGGACTGGTTTGGACACGGACTTCCCGGTTCGGAGGCATCGGCAGCCGTTGCCGGTGCTGGGCCAGCGGCGCCGGTGCCCTTTGCCCGGGTAGCGGCACTGGGGGCGGATGGGAGACAAACCCGGTGCCACTGCGGTGGCAGGGGACAAGGGGACAGAGGCTGGGGACAGGAGTGCCCTGGGGAGACCCGTCTGTGCTGGGAGTGCTTGGATTGACACCCCACGGTGCCCCACTGAGGGCGACGCAGCTGCCCGGTGTCCCTGGAGCAGAATGGGAAGGGGGGGTTAAATATATATATATATATATATAAATAAACAAAGCGCGTGCAATTGCCTTATTGCAAGATCTTCGCAATTGCGGCGTTGCTGCCATTGCAATATTTTGCCGCATCGGCTCTCAGGGAGCCGGGCACCCCGTTTCCCTGCGGGTCCTCTAAAACAGAATAAAGATAAATAATAAAACGCAGGAGCGGGGAGGCAGCGGCGGATACAAAGTCCGCTTGTGGCGCAGGCGCCCGCCCCGGCAGCAGCTGGGTGCCCTCGGCTCGCACAATAGCACCCGTTGTTGCCGCGGCTCCGGCCGCCCAGGGCACGTGCTCGCCCGGGGGGGGGTCCTCGCTTTTAACTCCCGCTCGGAAAAGCACCGGGCAGCCGGGAAGTGCTGGGGGAAACCGAGGCACCAGGCGGTGAAAGGTGCCGGGGCTGGCGGGCCCTCCCGTGCTTCACACTCCGAGGCTTTGCCAGCCGTAATTCTGTTGTTTCGGTCAAAACCAGGATGGGTCCTGTTAAATGTCCCCCCCACCCCGATACCACCTTGTGCCACATCCCAGGGTCAGCGAGCGCCGCCGCGGCAGGATCCACTCAGGAGGAGCCCCCTTGTCCCCACGTGCCAACTGCCGCAGTGCAGAAATCCTGCCGGAAAGGTGGCTGAAATGAGCCCCAAAAGGCTTTTTGGGCCTTTGAGGGTTTTTCCAGAGGCAGAGGCAGCGCACAGGACCCCAAATCGCGGCCACTCTGTTGTCCCACCGCTCGCTTAGCTGCAGGCATGGCACTGCCACCGCGCACGGGGACCCGCCGGCCTCTCGGCTCCATGTGGATTTGTCCCTTGGGATTTGCTACACTGGGATGTGCCGCTCCACTGGGACATCAATCCCTCACTCCACGTTTGCTTCCCAGCTCCTTTCCCAACCCTTTCCCCGGCCTTATCACCCTGGAGGGACGTTGCAGAACCCCGAGCAGCCAGGATGAACCCACTGCATCAACCGGGAATGCAGCCCCAACTCCCCACAGCCGGAGCCTCCGGAAAAGCAATCCCGGAGCCGTTCCGAGCAGGCCCCGGCGCCAGTGATTCCCCCCAGCGCCGGCACCGCTGCAGCCGTATTCGTCCCCACCTCGGCCTGCTAATAAAAAAAAATAATAAGGACATGGAAAATTCTATAATATCCATTTCCAGATTCTTGGATTTGGGTTCCGCTAATTCGAAGCAGACCCCGGACGGGGGTTGGCGGCAGTGGTGGTGGGGGGAGGCAAATAAAATCCAGGATTGCAAGAGCGAAAGCCAATCTTCACACACACACAAAAATAAAAATAATAAATTAAAACCCAGCGACCAAAACGCCTGAGCGCGGAGTAAAAGTTTTCTACGCGCTTAAAATCCAGGTGAGCGGCA
Organism: Tinamus guttatus; assembly: GCF_059628265.1. NCBI lineage: Eukaryota > Metazoa > Chordata > Aves > Tinamiformes > Tinamidae > Tinamus > Tinamus guttatus. The sequence continues at coordinate 130,828 of NW_028289144.1, forward strand.
CTGCCCGCTTTAATTGCGAGCTGCATTTAATTCCTTACGGCGCGCTCGGCATCGGAATCATTTTCCTTTCTCGTAAAAATCATAGAAGGGAAAAAGGGGGAAAAAAAAATAAATAAAATAAAAGGGAGGCCTTTGTGCACGCAGGGCGCTGGCGCGGCAGCTCCTGTGCCAATTTGTCGGCAGTAATTGCCTCTAACTCCAGCAGGATGTTGGCGATGGAGGGGGGACCCATGAAACGTTTCCCATGGAAATACCGGCCGATCGTGCTCCGGTGCACGCTCTGCTCTCGGAGCGCATCTTTAGGGGTGTTTCTCCACGCACCTTAAAAAAAATTGGGGTTTGGGGGGGCGATTATTTTTATATTTTTTTTATATTTTTCATTATTTATTTCATTTCTTTCCATGCTTCCGTGGCCCCACAGGGCTCAGAGCTGCTCCGGAGAGCACAGCAGGATCCTTTGCAATATCCTCCTTGTCCCAGTGAAGCGAGCGGAGGAGGAACCGTCTCCTCCCGGAGCGACGGCCTTGGAAAACGGGGCCGGTGCGAGGCTGGAGGCATCGGCGCATCCGAGCCCGCGCCCTTCCTGGGCACGTGGGCATCGCCTCTGGATGCTTTGGGCCACTTTTCCTATGTCGCCCCTACCCAGAGCAAACGTTGAACAGGGACAAACGCAGGGATGGGGGAGCGGGAAGAGCTGGTCCCAGCCATGCGGATGAGGCGAGTGAGCGAGCAGCAGGTAGCCAGGTACCAAGCCCATTCGAAACCAAAAGGCCCATTTTAGGATTATTATTACTATTGTTATGATTTTTATCATTCCCTCCTTTTGCTTTTTCCCCCCAATTTTCAAACACCACATTTCAGCCCCTCTGGCAGTGGGGCAGCCCGGAAGCTTTCAGCATCAGGCAGGAGGGAGCGCAAAAACACCGAATCTTGACATTTTAGAATGGAACAAACAAAGGACATACACACACATTTCACATTATTTCACCTGAAATTGCAGAAGAATAATAAAGAAAAGAAATAAATTGGTAAATATTTGCATTAAAAATAAGCATCACTGCACTCCAGGGCAGCCCAGGAATAGCAGCGCTTCTTTTCCCTCTGACAAAAAACAATGTGAGAAAATGCTTCCCAATTGCTTTTATTTTATTTTATTTTATTTTATTTTATTTTATTTTATTTTATTTTATTTTATTTTATTTTTTATTTTGCTCATTTTATTATTTCATTTTATTAATTTTATTATTTTATTAATTTTATTTATTTCGTCCTTTGTTTTAAAGAGCAAAATGCCAGCAGTTGTGAGGTTTCAGGCCTTAAAATTCCTTCCTCTCACCCAAGCCATCCCACAAAGCGCCCTCCCAGTCCTCGCTTACTCTCCGGTCGGCAGCGCTCACTCATGGCCCAAATACCCACGTTTCACCCTGGAAAGTTCAGGCTCAGCGACGCAAAAGCAGGTTGTTTTTACCCCAAAATGAAGTGAAAAGGGAATGCTTGAGCGGACGGACAGAGAAGTGGGTAGAAAATATCACAGGTGGAGAACCTAAAAAAAAAGAAAGAAACAGAATCACAGAAAAAAAAATTACAAAATTATTCGCTAAAATTTGCCACACTTTTTTTAAACTCCGATTTTTTTAACTCTGTTGCCTGTTAAAAAGCCACTCTCCAGAGCCAGAAAAAAAAAAGACAAAATACCACGATTTTATATTTTTCTCCCTAACAACGTTGGGCTTTTCCTCGAGCCAGGCGCGAGTGCTGCCTGGCCGGGCACTGGGCCAGGAGCCCTGCGTGCGCAGCAAGAAAATCAGGAAATTCTGCTCAAAATCAGCATATTCTCCCCAAAAGTTGCTTGAAAATTAAAGCAGAGGCAGCTCCAAAGCTGCCTCCGTGCAGCTTTTTGCCCCTTTTCTCCCGCTTTGTGCCCAGGCTGCAGCTCCCAAGCAGCATCTGACTCTCACCCCGCGCCTCCCCAGTAGCCAAAAAAAAAAAGGCAGAAAAGGGTTATTGAGGCCTGGGGAGGTTTTCCTGCATGCGGCGCCGTGGGGGTATTATCCGGCACGGAGCTGGAATCGCTGCCGGCCGTGCCCGCGTTGGCACCAAGGAGCCTTGGCAGCAGCAGCCAAGCATGAAATGCCCTTTCTGTATATTGAGAAATAAAAATAATAGTGTCTGGGAGGGGGGGTCCGGCTGCCCCGGCCACACTCCGGTGCCAGTTTGATCCAGAGGGGCCGGAGCAGCGTTGGGATCAGCTATAAATCCTTGCCAGAAATCCCAGGATGGGTCTGGCCTTGGCACCGGGCGGGGAGGCCGCCCGCGTCCCGAGCTCCCGGCGCCCGGGCTGGCTCCTGCGCAGGGACATGGACTTAGGATCGGGGCTTGTTTGGGTTTTTTTTACTCTTTGGCTTTCCTCTCTGGAATGATGGTTATAGGCTGCCTGGGAAAAATAAAATAAAATAAAAATTAAATTAAAAAATAAGGAATGGGGAAAAATATTAAAAAATAGATAAAAATGAAATGAAATGAAATGAAATGAAATGAAATGAAATGAAATGAAATGAAATGAAATAAAATAAAATAAAATAAATAAAAATAAATAAAATATAAGATAAAAGAAGATAAAATAAATAAAACGATTTTTTTAAAAAAGATATTTTATTATTTTATATTTTATTCTTCATGTTTTTCTGCATTTGACACTAGAGGTTAGGGCCGGGCCTGGGATGGTTCCAGGTCACCAGGGCTGCTGGGGACATGGGAGCGGGGCTGGTTCCTGCCCTCGATCCTGGTCCCATGGCACCTGCTGGAGCCCTGCAGCCCCCCACAATGGAGCGTGGGCCGGGATGGGGACAAGGCCACCGGCACCTGCGGTGGCAGCTCCCGGGATGCTGCCGCGGCTCACGGCAGACAGCGGGCAAAATCCCTGTGCGGATACAGGGGGACACTGCCCCCGCGGAGAGCCCCCAGCCCTGCAGCACTGGGCAATATTCACCAGCGATTTTAAATAAAGAAACCCAAAACTTAATGAATAAATAGAGAAATAAATAAGCGAGGCTGGCAGGCGGGCAGGCCCTACCGCACCAGCTGCAGGCAGAAACGAAAAAAAAAAAGTCCGGCCTGTTTTTCCGCTTTCCCCGTTTCTTTCCCCTGCCGGTGCCACTGGGCCCTCCCGGCCACCTGGCCCAGCCCTGGGCATTGGCATCAGCTCCAGCATCGGCTCCATCCCAGTGTCCTGGGACCCATCCAGCTTGCGCTCCCCAGTAGCATCATTCTGCTCCCCCCCAAAAAATATAAATGCCAGGAAGGGGGAGATGCAGCGCTGGCGGGAGGCGATGCCGCTTGGGACGCGGATCCAGGGAATTCTCGCAGCGCTGGGAAGAGGGAAAACATTTCCAGCGGGGAGCGGAGCGCCGAAGCAGAGGCTAAACTGCCAAATTCTTCCCTGCATTTTTTTCTTATTTTTTATTTTTATCCCCCTCCTTCCCTTTTCAGCGTCTGGCAGCGTCAAACCGAAAGCGATATCCGCGCGCGGAGTCGCTCCGGAGGTTACATTCCTCGAGGCTCACTGAGCCGGGACGAGGGAACGGCCTGGAGACTCTTTCCCACTTCAAACAGGGAAGTGGCTTTTTTTTCAGGGTGGCAGATGGAAGGGAAAAAATATACATATAAAAAAATATAGAAAGTTTTCATGCTTGTAAATATAAATATTTATTATTATTATTATTCCATGATAGAAAGATGGAATAAAATGAGCTCTGGTTTTACATAAGGCCGTGCTCGGGCGCCTGGCAAACGACTCGGATGGCTGTAAAATAACCCGGCTCGGAGCGCGCAAATGATTCCGTGCGGGATGGCGGGGGGGGCGCAGGGGGCTTAGCAGGCGGAGGGGACATGGGGACGTGTAAAACAAACCTCCGACGCGCACAAAATCCCTGTTCAAATCGAGCTGATCCCTTGTGAAAACGAGCAGGGCTCGCCGAGCTGCCTGGCACGAGGAACGGGGGGAGGAAGGAGCAAAAAAGAGAAAAATAAATAAAAGAGAGGAGAAAAAATAAGGAATAAAAAATAGCGAGGCTCTACATGGCTGGCTTTAATTTTATTTTAAAAGTATAATCTTTTTCTTAGCATGCAGGAAGACCTGGGGCGGGCAGCAAATTCCCCCCCTCCTGCTGCCCTTAGCAGCCCCAAAAGAGGAAAATCCACCTCTTTGGGGGCTGCTTTTGTACGGACGTCCCCAGTTATCAAAATGGACTAAAAGATTTAACGACTCACACGATAACAAGGGTTAAAAACACGAAGAAATGAAAAGCGGGGTGGGGGGAGGAACACAAAATTAATGCATGTTCCTAAAAGCAGTTTTCCGGGCTTGGCGCAAGCCGCTGCCTGGGGCACCAGCGGCTCCCAACTTTCGGAGCAGGCGGGAGGATCCGGGAGTGGGATCCGGAAGGGGGATGCACCAGGGAGGGGGGAGCGGTGCTGGCCCTGGTGGGGGGGGTCCCATGCCCCCCTCATCCTGAGGGCTGCGCTGACAGGTGGGAAGTGCTCGGGGTCCCCCTGCCCCTGCCATGGTGTCCCCAGCCTCGAGACCCCTCCTATGGGGCCGCCCCGTGATGGTGCCCCCCCCGCGGTCCCCAAGGGGTGCGCGGCGCTTCCCCCCCCCCCGCCCCGCTCCAACCGCGGCTCTAACTGCCCCCCCCCCCCCGCTGCCGTCCTGGGGTGGCCTGTGCCTTTAAGAGAGACCTGGGGGGAGGGGGATGAGAGTTGTGCTGGGGGGGGGGGCGGATGGGGGTGTTGGGGGGGGGGCAGAGGGATTACCAGGAGGTGCGGGGGGGGGGAGGGGGCACAAGGCTGAAGGGCGTGCGGGGGGGGGGCAGAAATGGGGGTGCCACATGGATGGGAGCTGCCTGGGGGGGCGGGACAGGATGGCACTTCGGGGAGGGGGTGAGGGGGACACGGCTGGGGATGCCCAGGGGAAGGAGCTGCCCAAGGGATGGGGCTGTCGGGACAAGGCGGAGGGGCGGCAAGGGACGGAGGTGTCCGGGAGGAGGGGTAAGGATGGGGGTGTCCAGAGCACGTGGGTGTCCGGGAGCGGGAGGGGACAACGATGGGGACGTCCGTGGGATGGGGATGTCCGAGGGTGGGCAGAGCTGGGGGGATGCAGGGCTGGGGGTGCCGGGGTCGCAGAAGGGGGATGTGCGGGGGGGGCCGAGCTGGGGGGATGCGGGGGGGCCGGGCACGCGCCGCGTGACGCCCGGTGCAGGGGCGGGCGGCCGGGCTGGCGCTGCCCGCGGCTCCTCCCCGCGCTGCGGTAGCGCCGCACTGGGGCCGCGCCCCCCCCCCCCCCCCGGCACCGGGCAGGAATGGGGCGGGGGGGGGGGAACTGGCACCTCCCTCCGCAACCAGCCGGCAGCCCCGGGGGGGGGGACGCAGCGCAGCCCCCACCACCTACCAGCAACCGCCATCCGGGGCCATCGCCGCTGCGCGCCGCGCTGCCGGCCGAGCGGGGCCTTCCTCCCCTCCCTCCTCCTCCTCCTCCTCCTCTCCGCCCCCGCACCGGGGAGGCTTCCCCTCCGCAGCGCCGCCGGTGCCCTGGGCGAGGGGAGGAGGAAGAGGAGGAGGCAGTGCGGGCGAAGAAGGGGAGGAGGAGGAGGCTGCGATGGGGCCGGGGCGCTCGGCGCTGCGAGGAGGAGCCGAGCCCGTCCGGAGCGGGGCTTTTTTTGGCGGGGGAGGGGGGCACGTGAGCTTTTATTTTCCGTAGGCACCGGCACCCAGCGCTCGCCCCCCCACCCCCGTTGCCACACATCGCTATCCATCCTATACGCAACTGGGGGATTTTTTTTTTTAATTTTAATTTTATTATTTTTTCTGGCCTTTCCAAAAACAATCACCCTCATTCCCCCCCCAATCCGTTCCTCTTTCTCCCCCCCCTCACCCCCCCAAACCCGCAGCGCGCGGAGCGCATGAGGCCGGGCCGGGCTCCGCGCTCCCGCCGCCCGCGCTCCCGGCGCCCCGCGCCGCCCGGCGGCCCCGCCGCTCCCGCCGCCGCCCCGAGCCGCTCCGGAACCGGCCGCCGGGGACAGCCGGCCCGGCCCGTGTCCCGAGGCGCGGAGGCCGGCGCGGCCCCGCGCTGAGGCCGGAGCATGGCCCGCGGCAGCAAGGAGCCCGAGCGAGGGTGACCGCGGACACTTTGCCGGTGGCTTTTTTTTTTTTTTTTTTTTTTTTTTTGCGGGGGTGTGGGTCGAAGTAGCTCTCTCTTTTTTTTTTTTTTTATCCGGGGGCAACGTTCTTTTTTAATTTTTCCTCCTCCTCCGGCTCAGTGGAAAACACACGTTTTAGAACAAAATACCAAAAAAAAGCCAAACCAAACCAAACCACCCTCTTTGCTTTGCTTTCCGCAGCAACTTGGAAGCCCGTTAATTGCACTTGGCTATGGTAGGTCCCATGACACTTTCGTTTTCTCTTCTACTTTCCTCTTCCCCCCCCCTTCCCTCCTTCCCACCCGCCCCCCCCTCCTCGTGCGCACCCACGAGCCAAAGTTGGTGGCCGGGGAGGGGGCGGCGGGGGCGCGGGCCGCGTTTGGGGAGGGGGGCGACGGGCAGCGGTGCCGGTGCGGAGTGACGGGGCGCTGCCGGGAGCAGAGTTTTTAATACGATGTCTGTGGAAGGGCGGGGGGGAGGGGAAGGGGTGCCGGGGTGGCGGAGGGAAGTTGCCGCCGTCTCTCCTCCCCCCTTGCCCACCCCCTCGCCGCGGTATAAAGGGGGACGGGGGGGGAACGGGCGGGGAGCCGCCCCGGCGGGGAGGTCGCGGCGCGGGGGGGCCTCCGCAGCCCGCCGAGGGCTGGATGTGCAGCTGAAAATGGCCGCTCAAAAAAGGGGCGGAGAGGCCTGGCAGCCGCAGCCGACTTGAACTTGGAAGTGACGCCCCGGGAGGGTCGGCAGCCAAGTCCGCACCGCGCTCCGCGGGGGCCGCCCCGAGAGTCGCCGCTGCTGCTGCCGCCCGCCCCGGGGCACCGCCGCCCCCCCCACCCCGGCCGCCAAACGCAGCTTGGGGGGGGGGGGGGGGGGACAAAAAATATATACCCACCCCGGCCGCCAAACGCAGCTTGGGGGGGGGGGGACAAAAAAAATATATATAGATATAAAATCCCAGTGGCCGCAGTGCTCAGTTTTCCCGGCTTTGCTTCCTGCTAGGTCCCCGGAGCGGGATGGGGGTGCGGGGGAGGGAGGGAATAATGTGGCGCGGGGAGGGGGTCCGCGCCGCCGCCCTGGCCGGGACTCCGGCACCTCTGCGAAAGTTTGCGGGGGGAGCGGGGCCCGGGCCGCGCTCGGCGCGGAGCCGCTTGCGGGAGCGGGGCCGCCTGCGGCTGGGTTTAATGCTGGGGTGGGGAGGGAGGAAGGAAAAAAAAAAGGGGGGGGGGAGAAAAAAAAAAAGCCCCAAATCCTAGGAGTCTCCGCTGGGAGCAAGGAAAAGTTGGGAGCGCGGAGCGGGGGCGCAGGCGGAGGGGCGCTCGGGACGCGCGGAGCGCGGGCAGCGGCGGCGCGGGGATGTCCCCTCGTGTTCCCCCGTGTGTCCCCCACCCCCGGCACAGCCCTGCGCAGTGAAAAAGCCCCGCGCCGCTTTAGGGAGAGCGAGGCAAGGCTGGGGGCACAGCCCCCCCGCACCCCCGCGATGTGCAGCAGCCGCTGCCTGTGCTTCAGGTCACTGCAGGGAGCAATTAACAGCGCCTATATATATGTATACATATGTATTTATATGCGCATATACGTCTCCGAAGGGAGGTGAGAGCGGGCATAAATAAATCGCAGCCCTCGAGAGCCATCCGCCATCCTGCAGGGCTGCAACTCACTTTCACAATTAGGAACCGGGGATTCCCTTTGTTTTTCTGTACGTGGCTCTCTCCCGCTCTCGCTCTCTAATTAGGTTTTATTAAAGCCTCCAGAATTGGTTGTTGTTGTTGTTGTTGCTGTAGTGAGAACTTGCGGTTTGGAGTTTGCCGGGCGCGGGGGCTCCGCTTTTTCTTTCCTTTTCTCGCTCTTTTTTTTTTTTTTTTTTTAATTATTTTTTTTCTTGAGCACTCGGGGCTTGAGGAAGGAGGAGAAGCGGCCCGGGTCGGACCGGGCCCAGGGAGGTCGCTCGGGCCGGGTCGGGTCCGGCCGAGCCCAGGGGTTTCGCTCAGGCCGGGCCGGGTGCGGAGGACGCGGGGCTGCGCGCGGGGAAACGGGGCTGCTCTTGGCGCTTCCCCCGCGGCCCCGGCGAAGAGCGTAAAAATAATGATGAGAATTAAAAAATAAGAGGAAAGGAAGGAGAAAAAGCACGAGGGGAAAAATATATTTTAAAAGGCGCCTCGGCCCGCCGGAATTAGCGGCGTTTGGAAGCGCGCGGCGCGGCGCGGTCGGCGGGGAGGGAGTCGCGGAGCCGCCCGCGGCCGCGGAGCCGCCGGGCACCGTGCGCGGGCTCGGAGGGAGGGAGGGAGCGAGGGAAGGCGAAGCGGTTCGGCCGCCGGCCCGAAGTCCCTCTCCGAGCCGCAGCTCGGGAGGCTCCGGGGCCGCCGCGGCGGAGGTGGCGACGCGGGGCGCGCACCGGGCTCCGCGAGCGGCGACACTCGCCGGCGGACGGAGAGTCTCCCTTGGCTTGTGCCCAGAAGTTGCACATGAATCTGCATTTTTTTTCTTTCACCCCCTTTCTCTCTCTCCCCTTCCCCTCGCCGTATTGGCTCCGTTAAAAAATATATATATATATATTGAAAAAAAAATCGCGGAGCTCGGCCAGCTCTGTCCGCACGTCCCGGCACGGGGCACCGGGGGGTTATTAATAGCCCCATCGCGGGGGTCCTCGGCCATGCCCTCCCCCTCGCCCCTCCCGCACCGTGCCCCGCAGCGCCTCGGCCTTGCGAGCCAAAGGGGGTTCCTACATCTTTAAATGGGATGTAATATTTTGGGATGGGCTTTTTTCATAACGTCACTTCATTCCTCGCTCCTTTTTTTTTTTTTTTTTTTTTTTTTTTTCATTTTCTCATTCTTTCTTTCCTCTCCCCTCTCTCCGCTGCCCGGGTCTCGGATGGAGCCGCTTCCCCTCTAACTTCCCCGCTCGTCCTCTGCCCCCGCCGCCTCTGCCTCGAGGCTGGGCGCGGATCGACCCTCCCCAGCCCCCCCGCCCCGGCGAAGATGAGCCTTTCGCCGTTTTAAAACGCAAAAAAAAATTAAAAAAAAATTAAAAACGCTTTATTTCGGGGAGGGGGGAGAAAATAGGTTTTTTTTCCCCTTTCCCCTCCTTTTTTTTTTTTCTTCTTCTTTTTTTCCCTTTGGAAGTTGGACCCTTTTTATTTCCTCCTCGGCCCCCCCGCCCGCGGGGCCGCCCCCCCCTGCCCGGCCGCCTCCCCCCGGGCCCCGCAGAGCTGCGCCGGAGGAGAGAAAGAGAAAAAACGCCCGGACTGCTCCAGCCTCCGAAATGACTCAGTAACTTTTACGCCTCGAGTCTCAGCCCTGCAATTAGCCACTTTCCCAGCGCGGCTCGGCATGTATTCGTCTCCTCTCTGCCTGACCCAGGTAACCGGCCCCGGCCCCCCGCGCTCCCCGCCGCCCCCGGCCCGCAACCCCCCCCGTACCCCCCCCGCCGCCGTTTTGCGCCTTCCGTGCAAAAAAGAAAAGGGAAAAAAAAAAAAAACACTTTTAATCTTGCAAGGCGAAATGCAAAAAAAAAAAAAAAGATCCGAAAGGGCGGGCTGGGACCGCGCGTCCCCCCCCGCTTCCCCCCCCCATCCTCCCCGCCGCCGCCTTTTGGCTCTTCTTTTTTTTTTTTTTTTTTCGGTCTCTTTCTGGCGCTTTTGGTTTTTCTCTGCTGCCGCTTTCACTTGAGGCTGTTGGGGCAGGAGGGGGGGTGCGTTGCGTTTTGTTTACTTATTATGGGGGGGATTTATTTCTTTCCATTCGGCTGCACCCGGGGGTGGGTGGTGCGGGGAAGCCACCCGGTTTCAGGCTCCGGGTGTGGGGGGGACACGCGGTGGCAGCGGAGGGGGGGCTCTGCTCTGGCTCTGCCGCCTCTCACGGAGCGTGAAACTTTTCCCTTCCCTCCCCAGCGCTGCCGCACATGTTGGCACAAGGAAAAGGGGGAGGCGAGGGGGGGGCACTAGTGTTTTCTTCCAAATGCGCCGATTTGGGGACAAACGCGGCCATGCTGTGACCCGCTCGCAGGCCGCAGTCGGTGACGACGGTGCCCATGCTGCCGCGCTGGCAGTGGGACGACCCGCGAGCCCCGCTCCGTGTCCCCTCTCACATTCATATTCAGGGCTGTCAAGGCAAAGGCCACTAGCTGGATGCAGGGGGACCCTCGTGTCACTCCAGGTGGCCATGGCAGGCGGCACGTGGCCAAGGGGTCCCTGTGGTGGTGGCCGTGGTGGGCAGGCCGGGCGGCTGCGCGTTTGCAGCTCTGCCTTTGCTCTGTCCTTATCGATCGCTGATATTTATTTAATTATTGAGCAGCCTTCCCCCGGCCTCGTAACCTCTTCTGTGCCGCCACGCAGTGTCCCCAAACTGGCCACCCGCGTCCCCACCGGGGCGCTGGCAGCACGGGCTGCGGGACGCTGTGCCCTTCGGAGCGGCCTTCCTCCTGCCAATGCTGTTCCCTAGGCCCGAGCCGGCAGTGGGAATGCGGCCCCACCTCGGGATATCCCTAGGGATTAGCAGCCCCCAACGGGGCCGAAGCCACCGCAGTGGCACCTGTGCGGTTCGGTGGCCTCGTGTCCTGCTCGCCCAGGCCGGGCGTTGCGCCCGCGTCCCCGGCTGTTGAGGGCCTCATTGCCTTGTGCCAGCAAGTCCGCGGCTTCTGCGGGAATGGAGGTGGCCGAGGCCGTTGGTGGCACTTGGGGCTGGTGCTGGACAGGGCGATTGCACCGCCGGGGACCCTGAAGCCAGCGGGGCATTGTCCCAAGCAGCACGGAGGCGGCTGCACGGGGCTGCGTGCGCCGAGGCGGGTACGGGCAGGATCACGGGCATGGGAATGGGCACAAACACGGGCATGAGCACAGGCATGGGCATGGGAACGGGCGTGCGGGGCTGGGCTGTGCAAGTGACCCCACTGAAGGTGCTCTCAGATGCATTGTGACTTTGCAACTCCTTGGCATTTTCTGTTTCGAGTGTAACACCTTGGTCTGCTGCTTTTCCTCCCCTTTCTCTTTTCTTTTCTTTTCCTTTTTCTTTTCTTTTCCTTTTTCTTTTCCTTTTTCTTTTTTCTTTTCTTTTCTTTTCTTTTCTTTTCTTTTCTTTTCTTTTCTTTTCTTTTCTTTTCTTTTCTTTTCTTTTCTTTTCTTTTCTTTTCTTTTCTTTTCTTTTCTTTTCTTTTCTTTTCTTTTCTTTTCTTTTCTTTTCTTTTCTTTTCTTTTCTTTTCTTTTCTTTTCTTTTCTTTTCTCTTTTCTCTCTTTCCCCCAGCCCATCGCTTCTCAACCCTGGGTACCCCAGCGTCCCCCCACGGCAGTGCCCGTCCCCGGGTGGCTTTGCTGAGCTGGGCTGTGCCCATTGAGCGCGCGGGCAGCCGAGTGCTCGCAGGCTGCCCGGTTCCGCTCGCAGCCCTGCATACTTCCCAGCGAGCAATGGACAGGAGCAACCCTTGGCCCCGCCGCTGCGTTTGCCCTGGGAAGGCTCCGGTTTCCCTAGCATCGCCGCAGCCAAGCTCCGCTCCGACGGGATCAGCACCTACAGCCCCCCCGCACGACGCCCAGTCGCGTCCCAGCCAAGCGCTGCCGCTGGCCCGGCCATTCCCATCCCACACACGCTCGGGAAGGGAGGCTGGCGCGGGCCGGGGAGCCGCGCGGATGGTGATGTGGATACATTGGAACGTGCGCGGGATCCGCCCTGTGTCGGCTTCGCTCCCCCCGGCAGCGCCGCGGCCCCCGGCCTCGCCGCCAGCCCCAGCCCCGTGCGCCGCGCGCGCTCGGCCGTCCCCACGTGCCCCGCGCCACCAATGCAAAGTGGCCACCAGGCGCTGGGCACTGGCCTCGTCTGTCTGTCCCCGCTCAGGGACTTCCTCCCCTCCCCCAGCTCCCCTCTGTCCCCTCTCGGGGACCGGGCAGGAAGTCAAGATGGAGCTGCCCAGATTAGCAGGGAAGCGGCACCGGCGGCGGCCGAGGGCTGCGTGTGGCCGCGCGTGACGCGTGCGGCCCCCGGCCACCCCTGCCCCAAAAGGGCTGCGCGCCCCTCGGTGTCCCCACGATCCGCAAGGCATCCTGAGCCTGGTGCCAGTGTCACCCCCTGTTCCTGTGCCTGCAAAGGGGGGCATTTTCACAAGCGTCCCGCGCCCACGTTCCACGTGGAGGCCTCTGTGGAGGCTGTCGGAGCCAGGAGCCAAGTGCCAGTCGTGCTGCAAGACTAGATCCTGCCAGGACTGGGGGAAAGGGGAATCCTTGGCAACTGCTGGGAACGTGATGGGTGCAAAGCCCGCACATGTGGGTGGCAGTGAAGGGTCCCCCGGGGTGGCTCCAGGGTGCGGAGGGGCTGCCATCGAGGCCAGTTCGCTGTGCCCCTGCTCAACCGCTGCCACCTGCTTGCGCACGTGGTCACCACAGGGCCCCAGGCCCCCCAAAACGTCTGGACAAATCTCCTATCCCAGAGAGCCTCCGCAGCTCCGGCGCAGCGGTGGCTCCGTGCCCAGCACGGCTCTTCCCAATTGCTCTGGGGTCCCAGCCGGGTTGAGCGGAGGGGACCCTGCGGCTGCTGCCCGTGGCTCTTCCCTGCGCCGGGAGGTGCAGGGAGGCGGATTCCAGCCGGCGGCTCCCACCGGGTGCGGAGGCCGGAGCCTCTGGCCGGCCGGGCGGGGGGAGCGCGGGAAGGTCGCCGCGCGCTTCCCGCTCGCGTCCGCGCAGCATTGTTCGCAAGGAACAATGAGGCCCTTCTCTGAGCGCGAGCGCCAGGGGAGGCGCGCAGTGCCCGCGAGGCGCCCTGGGCCGTGCCCGCCTGCGCCGCCGCCGAGCTCCGCGCTGCTGCTCCCTGCTCTAATTTTAAATCCTCGGCCGGTAAAAATAGATCTTTTTTTTTTTTTTAAGTGTGATTTGTGAACGCGGACACGGGCCAGCCGGGTGCCCAGAGGCCGGGGGACCGTGCGCAGGGACTGAGGAGGGCACCAAGGATAAGCCCCTTGCCATGTGCCAAAGCGCTTCCCGCTCACGGGATGCCGGGAGGTGGGAAATGAGAGGCCAAGATGTTGCAGCGGCCTCCGTGGCCTCCGCTTGCTGCTCCGAAATCCCGGCCAGCAGTGGCGTGCGAGCCGGGGCCGCTGGGTTCGCTGCCCGCTCTCGAGGCCCACGAAGGCTGCAGGAGCTGCGGCCCGGGGCCTCGGCCGCGTCTCACGCCCCGGAGTGCGGTCGGGGGCTGAGGCTGGTGCAGCTTGTGGCAGCTTCACCCCGGCAAGGCCCGCGTGCTGCTCGGGCACGTGGCAGCCGCTTGGCTTCGTCGCGGCCGGATCCCAAGAGGTTTTGTCCCGGCATCACGCTCCCCCTGGGAGCCCCTGCTTTGGGGTGCACCGCGCTGGGGCACTAAGCAGTGAGTCCTTGTCCCCTTGTCACCCTCCCTATGGGGACGGGCCCTTTGGAGCGCCAGCAGCACAGGCTTCCCCGGGAGGAGCCGAGGCGGCGCAAAGCTGCCCCTGCTCTGGATCCTTCTCCTGCACCTCGGGCGCCGAGCGCTGTCGGAAAGGCCTCAGTTTTGGGCTTTTCCAGCAAATCGTGCCCCTACCCGCGCGCTTTGACCCCAGTGCCGGATATCTGGAGCCGCAGCAGGAGCCCAGGTCCCCTGGGGCACTGGGGAGATTGCAGAAAGAGGGGGGCAGAGTCCCCTGCCACTATTGCTGGTGACCCTAAAGGGACACGTGCAGCCCCTGAGGGACGGAGCCAGGAGCAGGTGAGGGCACCTGCGCAGCCCAGGTCATTGCGGCCCAAACGGGCCTCATTTCGCACGTGCTCAGGGCAGAGTGTCCCCCCCATTGCAGGGGACATGGTGGCCCAGTCGGGAGACATTGCCGGGCTCTGCTGCAGCCAGGGAGGCAGTGCCGGGCCGGCCGCGGCCCTTCCTGCGCGGATGGATGTGCCGGTTTGGAACGGCGCGGGCACAGCCCCACAACCCCCAGCTTGGTGCCAGGTCCACGGGGCTGAGCCTGGCCAGTGCTGCAGTGTTGGGCAGGATGAGCACGATGGGCACGGAGCGGGCGCACTGCATTAGGGAGCAGCGTGGGCCGAGGTGGCACTGGTGTCTGTGGGGTTTGGTTGCCAGAGCATATCCGGAGGATCTGGAGATAGGAGCGTCCGTGCATGGCCTGGCAGGCGCTGCGGGCATCCCACTGCAGGCACCTACCGTGGGCATCCCATCGTGGGCATCCTGCCATGGGTATCCAACTATGGGCATCCCACTGTGTGTATCCCGCCGTGGGCATCCCCACCACGGGCATCCCTGCCACGGGCATCCCACTGTGTGTATCCCGCTGTGGGCATCCCCACCATGGGCATCCCCACCATGGGCATCCCACCGTGGGCATCCCCACCGTGGGCATCCCGCGGTCCATGCCGGCGCCGGGGCACGGCGGGCACACGCACAGGCCGTCCCTGCAGCCCGCGGCTGGCAGCCGCCCGGGCGCTCGGCTCCATCCATCATGTCGGCCCGGGCCGGCATCCCCCGCGTCCGCGCGCTCTGTGCCAGCTTGGCCGGCACCCAGCGCGGCCCCGGCCAAGCCCGGGCTCTTCCCAAGTCCTGGAGAGGAGCTGGGAAGGGATCCCGCGGCCCTGAGGTGGCCAGGAGCCCGCGCCGGGGGCACGCGGGCAGCGCCAGGGCTTCATTGATCTGTCCAATGCGAGCGCCTCGATCTGCCCTTCGCCTGCCAGCAGCAGCGTTTTGGGGCCAAATCCATGGGATTTGGGCAGCTGCATACGGGGCGCCCCTCTCCGGGCACCCACATCCAGGCCAAGGTTTCGGGAGAGGCCGGGCAGCACCGGGCAGCGCTGCCTGGCACTGAGCAGGGGCCTGGCCCCCTCTGCGGTGCTAAAGGCCCCCACGCTTTTGCCACTTTTTTTTTTTTAAACATTTATTTCTATTTTTTTTCTTAAAAATGCGGTTTTGTTGTCGTCGTCGTCGTCTTTTCTTTTTCTTATATTTAATAGGTTTTGCTCTCCTTGCAAAGGGCCCCTGCATTCCCCTTCCAGGGCAGCGGTATTTTGCCCGGCTTTTGTCCAAAAAAAACCCCCAACGTGTTTCTGATCACGAAAGAGAGGAGAAAAAAAAAAAAAAAGAAATATTTTCGCTTGCAAAAGGGGGAGGAAAAGAAAAGAAAAAGGGAAAAAAAAAAAGAAAGGGAGAAATGTTGGTTTTCCAAGCAAGATGTTTTCGCTTGTTCCCCCTAAAAACCAGGGCCCCCAGCAGGCGCAGAGGGAGGCCAGGGAGTGCTGGGACCTGCGAGTGCTGCCCGGGTGCCACCCGTGCGCCCGGCGAGCACCCCGCGCGCCCCGAGCCCGGGGGCTCATCCGGAGCCAGGGGCTATTCCCACCCCGCGCGCGGCCACGGGCTCCTGCCTGGCGCTTGGGGAAGGTGAGACGAGGAGCAGCGTAACGTGACCTGCGGTGGCCGCGCCAGCTCCCCGGCGAGCCCCGCGCCCGGGCGCGCCGCGGCGCGCATACCAATGCGCCAGTGCCGCGGCGCGGGCCCGAAGTGCCGACTCCGGCGTTTTGCCTGGGAACGGCACCACGGCTGCAAGCGCGGGAGCAGCAGCGGTGCCTGCCGCGCTTGGGGCCGCGCGCGCTGGCGCCCGGGCGGCTGCTCGGTGGCTGTGGGGGACGCTCAGTGGCCGTCGTGCCACGGGGATGTCCCCTGCCCGTCGCGGGGCAGCGGGCGCTGTGGCAGGAGTGCGCCCAAGGCCGCGCGGGAGCTGCCGTGCGCTGCCCCCCTGGCCGCTCCGCTCCCCTGGGAGTTCATTAAACAAATTTCTCTAATAGCACCAGCCCGGGCATTCGCTGCAGCAAAAGCCGGGGAAATTCCCCTGCCACCGCCGCTTGGCCACCCCAGGCTGGCACGGAGCAGGGTGCGCCCTGCGGGACATACTGGGGGGACACTGAATGACACCGGACAGCCCTGTTCCCAGCTCCCTAATGCACCCAAGCACCCGGTGGCTCTGTCGCATCTGTCGGGTTCCGGGGTGAGCGCCGGGGCTGGGTGCCCATGCGGCCGGCCTGCCGGTGTGGAACAGCGCCCTTGCCGAGGGCTCTAAAAATAGAGCCGTGCTGGGATCTTAATGGGACTTTGTGGGAAAGCTGGAAGCTCTCATCCCGGCAAATGAGCCCGGATGCATTAGTGCTGGCGGCGCCGCATCCCGAGGTGCCGCCGGAGGAGAGCGCAACGTCGGAGCGGCCCCCGCGTGTCCTGCTCCTGCCGCCTTGTGCTCTGCGCTCTCCAAGCTGCGCTCCCTACGGAGCATCCCTGCAGCTCCCCATCCCTCTCCTCCTGCGGCTCCCAGCTGGAGCCGGGCGAGCGAAGCAGCAGAGCCAGCAGAGACCCGCGCGCTCATCTCATATCAGCTGGGAGCGCCGTGTCCTTTCCCTCGGGCTGGCCCGGAGCCGGCGGGAAGCAGCCTGTGCGTTTTCCTTCCGCTTCCCTCCCCAGCGCCTGGCTCGGCTGTGGGGACCTCGGGCTTCTCCCTCGTCCGTGTCCCGCACGCTGGGTCCTGGCGGCCAGGCTGGGCCGCGGGCCAGGCTGGGCAAGTGGCCCAGGGCTGGTGGCTGCTGGACGGCATGTCACGAGGCCGGTTGGCAGGACAGCGGCTCTGTCACTTAGCGGTGGCAGCGGTGCCTTGGGAGGCCGGACATGCCGGGACGGGCTCTGTCCCTCTCTTTCGCTCTGTTTGATGGGAAAAGGGGCTCGTGGTGACGGTGGCATCATGGCAAGGTCCGTTCGGGTCTGGATCCATGTCCTCATCGGATGACCGGAGAGGAACCCGGCATAAAGAACAGGCTCTCTTTGTGAGCACCATGTGCCCCGGCCGCCCCCAGCGCTTGGGCGGCTGCCAAAACCCTCCCGAAACGCGACCTGGCCCTGCGCAGCCTTTGAAAGGCCCCGGGTGGCTTTGGGGACAGGCGCGAGGTCGCCGGGAGCAGGGGCCACGTGGTCGAAGGTCCCAAAGCCTCCTGTGCTGACCGCGGTGGCACCTGTGGGTGCCCGATGCAGCGCAGAGACCGCAGGTGCGAACGAGGACCTGGGTGCATGTCCTGCAATGGTGACAGGGGGACCAGCAGCGTCCGGGGGGGACACTGACCTCTTCACCTCGCGCCACAGGGCCGGGGGCCGGGCGCCAGGTCACCCGCTCGGCCGCCAAAGGCCCGGGTTATTTTTAAACGGTGACTGGGGACCTGCAGACACGGGGCGAGCGCGGCCGCTGCGCGGGTGCTGCAGGGAGCTGCATGGCTGCTCCAGGCGCCGGGGTCTTCGTGCCGGTGCCAATGAGAGCCTGGGGGTCCCTGCAGCAGGTGCCCCATCTTTGCGCCCCCCCATTCGTGCTGTCGCGCAGGCGAGCAGGGAGTTAATCCTGCCAGAAAGGCCACGATGGAGCTGGCAGGGCTAAAAATACGTCAGGAGGGAAATAAAATCTGGCGCTCAGGCTGGGGGGGGCTGCAGCCCCTCTCCATGAATGACCTCCGCGCAGCCTTGGCACCCTTGGGCCGGGCAGCCCCCGGGGCCCAGGTGTCCGGGAGAGTCGCTGGGAGCCGCCACGTGGCTGTCGGGGCCGGGCCGCGTCCCCGGGGCCCCGCGGCGCTGACGCAGCCCCGGGAGGAGCTGGCAGCGCCAGGGCCGCCTGGCCAAGCGGCTTTTTTTCCAGCTCCATAAAATGTTTCCCTTGCTCGAACCCGGGGGGGCGGGGGGGCTTGGCTGGGAAGCCACGTGGCCCTGGCTCTGCCGGCCACGGGCCGGTCCCGGGTTGGGGGGGCTGTGTCCCCGCCGGGGGTCTCCTCTGGCCCCCACGCTGCTGCTCAGGCGGGAGCCGCGGCAGCCGGCGCCTCGCGGGGCTCCGGGCCTCGCGCTCCGGGCTGCCGGGAAGACGAAGCCGGGCTCGCCGCGCAGGGAGGAACGAGCCCCCCCTGCGCGGGGGCCGCGGCTGGCGGGGGGCCCAGGCAGCGCTGGCACCGCCGCCCCCGGCTGCGAAGAGAGCGGCTTTTCTTCCCGCTCCTTCCCAAAGCAACTGGCAGGATCCCCGGCTGCCGTGGCCTCCCGCGACCCGGCGCGGCGGCCCCGAGAGCTCCCCGCGCTTCCGCCCGCGGCACCTGCGCCAGCGCGCGCTGCCGTCGCCCGCCGCCCCGGCACGTAGGCGCGCGGGCAAGCGAGCGCCCGCCCGCCCCCGGGGCGCCCCCTCCGCCGCCGCCTCCCTGCCCTGCTCCCCTCCGCGCCGCGCCATGCCGGAGAGCAGCAGGAATCCTCAATAAGCTCTCGTTAATAAATATTTCATGATGAATCCAAATAGATTTCCTCCTCTGGAGCAATTATTGCAAAATGGGCTCTAATGTGGAGCAGGGAGGGCCCCGAGAAGGGCTCGGTGGATGTCAGGGCCCGAGCGTCTTCCTCCCGTGTCCTCTAATGAGCACTCAAGTCATTTGCATCCGTCTCTGCAACAGGTCTCGTTACCAGGTTAACTTGTTACCATTGCTGCGAGCAGTTAATAAGTGGTGCCCGGCGGGTGTGCACGTGCGATGGGAGCAAGGGGCTCCAGTGGAGAGGGGAAACCGAGGCCCCGAGTTGGGGACAGAGGACAGTCCCGTTAGGGAGAGCCAAAGCCGGTGGCTGTGCCTTGCTGCAATCACTGCTCCCCACTGCTGTGGCATTTTGCTTTTGAATTTCCGGCACGGGCAAAGGGAAATCAGCCTCTGGATTAGGCCAAACCAGGCCGAGCCGCACGGATTAACCCCCGCCGCATTCACTGGATCCCTCTGGATCGTAACCCCCCATCCCGGAGCGCCGTGGCTCGGCAGCGCCGGGCGGGCTCGGCGCCGAGCGCCCGACTTGCCAGCCCCTGCCCGGGCTCGTGCGGCCGCGGGGCTCGGGACCTGGCAGCGCCGGAGCCGGCAGCGCTCCCGGGGCGTGGGGGGTTGGAGCCCGAGCATCCTTTCATGAAAGCAACGCTGTGTGGTCCCCGGGGGGGCCGCGCACCCGCCGCAACGGCCCCGCGCTGCCGGCGGGCAGCGAAACCCGCTGCCGAGGCGCCCCGCCGCCTTCCTCCTCCTCCTCCTCCTCCCCCGGGGAAAACGGCGCGGGAATTTCCGGAGGAAACGTGTGTGGGGGGGGGTTGTTTTTCATTGGAAAAATTGGGGCTCTCGGGCCCAGCCCCACCTGTTTGCACTCGTGCAAGGGCTGCGTGGGGACAGTGCTCCCGTGTCACCATCCCTGCGTGTGGCTGCACCGGGCGCCACAGCCTCGCTGGCCTTTTGCAACCCCCGTGCGAGCCCGGGCTGGAAGGGGCCCAAGAACAAGCTCTGCCGCCAGATTCCCGGCCGGAAATGCCCCGAGAAGAGCCTTGCGCTGCGGGATTGCAGCACGTCCCCGCTCCCAGCCCGCACGGCTCAGCAGCGCGCGCAGAAAAGGCCGGCGCGCAGAGCACGTTAACCAGAGGCCGCAGAAAGGGGGGTCCTGCGTCCCAGAGGGGACCCTGGCGTCCGGGCGCTTCTTGCCTTGGCCGTGTGGCCCCGCGCGCTTCCTCCTCCGGAGCTTTTCCCTGTGCCTTGCACTGCTCCCGGCTCAATGCTGGTGGGCGCCAGTGGGTTGAGCTGGTGACAGTGGCCCCAGTTAGGCAGCGTCTTGGCTTTTTGAAGCAGGGCAAAGCCCGGTGTCACCCCGAGCAATGACACACATGGTGACAGATGCCCAGGCACACGCAGCTCCATGCACCAGCACAGGCAGGGAAGGGAACCGCGGGGATGCAGAGCACGGAGACGGTCCCAGCGTCCCCCTGCCACCTCCAAGGATGGCAACCAGCCCACGGCCGCCTCAAAGCCACGCGACCGTCTGTCCCCTTGTCCCCACGGCCTGGCCTGGCCTGGCCCCGCTAAAGCAGCTTAGCTCCGTGCAGCATCTCCGTGCGGGATAAGCCGGGCGGGAGGGAAAGTTGTCGAGTGGCTGATCGGATTGCAGGAGCTGCCCGGCTTTCCGTCAGGCTCTGATGCCGCCTTAATCCCGGCGTGGGGGCAGAGGAGGGGCCATGCTCCCACCTTGCCCTCCGGCCGTGCCCGAGGACAGCATCGGGGATGGGATATGGCAGCAATTTGTAGCTTGGTCTGAAGGACCGGCCACCAAGGAAGATCAGCCGCCCACCGCCTCGGCCAAGTATTGTTTTTGGAACTCGCCGCTTCTTTTTTCGGCTCCTGTCTTACTTTTCTTTGACCTTCTTCCCTGATTTAAGACACATGCCCAGCCCTTGCCCAGCTGTGCTGAATTAGCAGCTCCTGCTGGGGAAGGACCTGGGGCTATGGATGCCCCCGGAGCCGCCGGCAGGATCGAGTCCCTGCACAGGACAGGATGCACCCAGTGGAGGTGGCTCTTCCAGCACCGCAAGTCCCTGGGAAAGGGATGGATCCCTATGGCAGGATGAGTCCGTATGGCAGGATGAGTCCCTGTGGCAGGATGGATCCCTATGGCAGGATGAGTCCAAAAGGCAGGATGGATCCCTATGGCAGGATTGTTCCCTTTGGCAGGATGGGTCTCCTGGCAGAGCTGGGTCCCCCCAGGTATGAATCCCTGTGGTCAGGAGAGGTCCCTGCAGGCTGAAATGGATCCCCTGGCCAGAATAGGGCTGCTTTGGGATCAGGAGGCCTAAGCGGGGCAGGAGGCGGGTTCGGGGTCACTGTCCGCTGCAGCCGGGGTCACTTGGGGACAGGGAAGGGCAGCGCCTGCCCCAAGGCCGCCCAGGCAGCCACTGTCACCGCTCATCCATCTGCCAGGCTAAACCCGACAGATCCGTCCCTCTCGCCGCCGCCTCCGCGTGGCTCTGGATTCCTGGGCTCGGAGAATGGCGGGACGGGAAAGGGGCGTGTTGACACCCTGTGTCTCAGCATGAAGCAAATCCGGGGGCAAATACACCGCTTTGTGCAGTTCCCATGTTCTCCTCACCCGCATTCCTTCCCCACTCGCTTCCCACTTGCTCCGGAGCAGGGAGAGTGGCAGAAGGGCCGGACGCGGAGCCTGCGCGATGCCGGCCGGGGCGCGCAGCGGTGCTGGCGGCGGCCGGGCCGCGCTGGCGCCCGGGCTGTTTTCCCGCTGCAAGTCCAATTATCCTTAATGGGAGCCACATTGGAAGTGAGCAGCGAGCCCGGAGTTTCAGGGAGGTCTGGCACCGTGCGGCCGCGGCTGCTCGCGTTGCTGCGATCTTGGCCTCGCCGAGGCGCCCGGGAAGCCAGCGGCAGGGTTTTTCCAAGCCCTGCACCCCGATTAATCCCCCTCCTCCCGGGTGTTTTTATGCAGTTCCCCCCCACACCAATTAGGAAGCACGGATTTTCCGAACTGGGAAAATCTGGGCTGCGGGAAGGCTCGAAGGTGGCTGGCGGCGGGAGATGGAGGCGCTTTCCTTGTTTTTTTTCTGGGACGGCCGCGTTCAGAACCGCTGGCCGAATGGAAAAAGGCCGTCAGAGCGCGCCTTGCTTGCCGGGCCCGCAGCCAGCAGCCAGGCCGGCCAAAAGCAGGGCGAGTGCACGGGGCGTCCTGCTGCTGTTCGGCCTTGGGGGTGCTGCGGGGGTCCCTGGGGACAAGGGACACTGCGGGGACAGGTCCTGGTGTGCTCTGGCGGATGCTCGTGGGGAAATGCCGCTTTCCCCTGGCGCGCTTGCAGGGAAATGCCTGCCCCAGCTTGGGGTGCCAGTCGGGAAGGGATTCTGGAGCGCAATGGGTGGGAAGAGGGGTGGCAGGGACGTGGCCCTGCTGTGTCCTCGCCCCCATTTTGCTGCGTGCTCCGGGTCCCCTGGGTCAGTCGGCTTGGCCTCTGGGCTGCCGGTGCTGGTTGAACTGGGCTGGAGCCCAGCAGGGCACATGGTGGTGCATGCAAGAGCACAGAAAGCGGCCCCAGGGCAGGGACCTGCCACCTCCCAGCCCCGCGCACCCATGGGACCGGGCAGAACACCCAAGGGTCCTGGTTCCAGGCACCTCGCATGGAGCCAGCCCTACGGCGGGTGGGGGAGTGGGCCCAGGCGTCCTGCCCGGCAGAGTGGGGGGCACCGCGAGGCCATGGCATGTGGCACAGGGGGGCTGATGGGTGATACGTGTCCCTGTCCCCGCAGGATGAGTTCCACCCGTTCATCGAAGCGCTGCTGCCGCATGTGCGCGCCTTCGCCTACACCTGGTTCAACCTGCAGGCGCGCAAGCGCAAGTACTTCAAGAAGCACGAGAAGAGGATGACGAAGGACGAGGAGCGCGCAGTGAAGGACGAGCTGCTGAGCGAGAAGCCCGAGGTGAAGCAGAAGTGGGCATCCCGCCTGCTCGCCAAGCTGCGCAAGGACATCCGGCCCGAGTGCCGCGAGGACTTCGTGCTCTCCATCACGGGCAAGAAGCCCTCGTGCTGCGTCCTCTCCAACCCCGACCAGAAGGGCAAGATGCGCCGCATCGACTGCCTGCGCCAGGCGGACAAGGTGTGGCGGCTCGACCTCGTCATGGTCATCCTCTTCAAGGGCATCCCGCTGGAGAGCACCGACGGCGAGCGCCTCGTCAAGTCGGGCCAGTGCACCAATCCCATCCTCTGCGTGCAGCCCCACCACATCAGCGTCTCTGTCAAGGAGCTCGATCTCTACCTGGCCTACTTCGTGCGCGAGAGAGGTGGGTGCCCGCACGGGGCTTGGGGACAGTGCCGGAGCCAGGGTCGCTCCCTGCCACTGCTGGTTTTCCAGCTGGCGTGAGCCTCTTGGCTCTTTCAGAGCTTGCAAAGAGGAGCCCAGTGCTCTGAATCACGTCTATCCCCAACCTGCTGCCACCCAAATATCCCCCTTCCCCTCTCCTATGTCCCCCTGGGACAGATCCTGGCCCCCAGCAGGTGACATGTGTCAGTGGGGAGGGTGCTGCGGTGCTGGATCCTCCAGGATGCTCCATGTGCTGACGTTGCCCGGAGGATGCTCATGATGCTGAGTACGCCCTGAGGATGCTCTCGGCCCCGGGCACCCTCGGAGGGGTTCATTGGGGACATGCATGTCCCCAGCACATGCCATGGCCACCTGTGCCTGCCCGCCCCGCGCCGGCAGCCAGCGGGGTGCGGAGCCGCGTGCGGGGAGCGCGTGGGCGGCGTGGGCCGGGAAAGGGACAGGCTGTTCCCGGCAGCGCCGGGAGCTGGGAGCCATCCAGCGGGGACAGTTTGCTGCCGGAGCAGCCGGGCTCCGGGCCCGGCCACGTCGCCCGCGGCCGCCTGGAAACTAGGCCAGGAGAGGCTCAGGCCGGCTGAGCCCCCGGGGCTGGGGGGGCGGCTTTGTGGCTCCGCACGCAGGGGACAGGGACAGTCCCCTGCGGTGCCAGCAGCCCGGGCAGATGCTCCTTGCAGTGCCCTTACTGGGAAAATGTGGCTGGCGTCGCTAGGACGAGCACGGGCAGAGCAGCTCCGCGGCGGGAAACTGAGGCACGCCGGGCTCCGGCCACGCCGGGAATAGATCCCTAAGCCACGGCCCTGCTGGCAGCTCACGCCACCTCCGTGCGTGTCGGGCACACAAGGCTCGCGAGCGCCCGGCTCGGATCTTATTTTACCCGGGCAGGGTTGGCGTGCGCGTGCTGGCTCGGGGCGCAGGTGCAGCGCGCCGCGCAAAGGGCCTTTTTTGGCCCAAGCGCTCGAGGGCTGCGAGTGATTTGTTGGGCCAATAAAAGGTCTCATGTTCTTGCGCGCTGGCTCCCAGCGGCGGCCGCGCCAGCTGCTCCACACGGTCCGGGTGGGCATCGCGCACGGCATCTGCCGCCTTGCAAGGAGCGGGGATGCCCGGCATGGGAGAGAGACGGCGCACGGCGTCCTGCCACAGAGGTTGTTTATAGGTGGATCACCCCATTTTGCAGGAGGTTGAGGTCTCCTCGAGGTGCTGCCATCCCCAGAGCAGGCGCAGGGCCCGGTTTGTCCCCACAGCATCCGGGGAGGGATGCGGGGACCACCGGCCTCCGCCGCCCTGCACTGCCAGCACTGGCCACGACCCAGGAACAGATAATGCCACTGAGGGGGGCAGGTCAGTGGCTCTGATTCCAACAAAGGGGATTGACAGGGCCATAAATCACGAGGCGCAGGGCAGCCGGAGCCGCTGCCGGAGCGGATGCACCACGGGTCACCCCTTTTTCCTGGGGAGCTGCCACGGCCCCCGGAGCTCCCCATTCCTGCTCCAGGGGCTGAGCTGCCCCTGGATGCCCAATTCCGGGCAGCAGGGCTGCAACGGCAATGCAGGGAATTGCTCCCCAAAATGTTAGCCCCAGCTTTGCCGCTGTGGCCTCGCGGCGCAGCCGGAGGCCAGGAGCAGCCCTTGGCACGGTGCCCGCTGTGCGCGGTGCCCAGGGAAGGCCCATGGCAGCAGTGCTCGGCAGCATCCCCATTGCCCGCGTCAGAGCACTGGGAATGTGCAATAAAGCGCCAGCCGGGAGGGAAGGAGCTGAGCGGTGGCCAGGGGAGAAGGGTGAGGGGCACGTGGACACTGGGAGACATCTCTGGGGACGCCCAGTCTGACCCCACCAAGGCGGATGCAGGTGGCCTGGAGTTCCCCAGCACGTGTCCATGTGGGGGGAGCCCCGGGCCACCTGCATCCGCCCGGGCCCTGTGTGGGATGAGGACAGGACACCCCAGCCTGGGGACACCCCAGCCTGGGGGAGCCAGGATGGGGATCCCCGGGATGGGGACACGTGGGGCGCAGAGTGGCACCGGGACCCCGTGTTGGGGGGAGCCGGCAGCACCGGCGGGTGTCCCCAGCCGGTGACACCCCTCGTTTGGGCCATCCGCCGCCCGCGACCTTGACCCCAGCGCCTGGTCCCCAGCAGCGGAGTCACCTGACGGCTGCTCGGGAACACGGCGGCCGTAAATACGCTCCGATAAGGCCGGGCCGCCGCGCGCTTTCGCCCTTAAGGTCGCTCTGCTCCCCGCTTAAGGACGACCGGAGCCGCCGTCCGGGCCGCCCCGACGGCGCTGCGACCCCCCCTCCACCCCTTCCAACGGTTCTGCGGCCCCCCCCAGCGGCCCCCCAGACGGGCGGGACGCGGAGAGGGATGGCAGGATCCACCCCCATTCCGGCAGGACCTCTCCATCCCGTCCCCCCCACACGGGCGGGACGCGGAGCGCCCCCCCCCCCCATCCCGGCACCCCCAAATGGGCGGGACGCGGAGCGGGACGGCAGGACCCCCCCCTTCCTGGCACCCCCACACGGGCGGGACGCGGAGCGGGACGGCAGGACCCACCTCCCCCGTCCCGGCCCCCCCCCGCCATCGCGGCCGCCCCCCGGCGCTGCGGCAGCGCCGCGGCCCCCCCGGTGCGAGTCCGGCGCGCGGCGCCGCCCCGCGCTCCCCCCGCCGTTCCGCTGCCGTCAGCAGAATTCCCCGCCGCAACGCGAGGGGGGGGCGCGGGGTGCCCTGCAGTGCTGCCCCCCCCGCGCGGGGTGGGGGCGGCGCGGGGGGAGCGCAGCAAATTCCCCCTATCCCCCCCCGCCGATGGTGTCAAGGGGCTCCCGTGTCCCCTGCTGCTCCTGGGGTCCTTGTGGAGCGGGGGCTCCTCTGGGCACCCATGAGTGCCCGGCCCCAGGGATAAGGGGCAGCAGCACCCCCCGAGGGGGGGTTAAATCCATCCCGATGGAGACGGGGGGGCACTTGGGGGGCACCTGCAGTCACTCTGTGCCAGGTCCCGGCTATTCGGGCACCATCAGCACCCTGATGGAAGGGGGAAGGGGGAAGTCGGAGCTGGGCATGGGGCGCTGGGGGTGCCCAGCGGGCTGGGGGGCAACGCGGGGCCCTGCTCGGCCCCCTGCTCCGCTCGCCGACCGCCTGGGCCCGCTCGCCAGCACTCGGTGCCAGCCTGGACCCGCCTTGGGCCGGGCGCTGCGCTGGGTGCCGGCCTGGAAAGGCAGCGCGCAGGGCTGGGTGCAGGGGTTGTCGCAGAAGTGGGTGCAGGTATGGGTGCAGTTGTTACAGGATTGGCTGCAGTTCTTATTGCAGGACTGGGTGCAGGGCTCGGTGCAGGGCTGGGCGCAGGTTTGGGTGCAGGTTTGCTTGCAGGTTTGGGTGCAGGTCTTGGTGCAGGGCTCAGTGTAGGTTTGGGTGCAGGTTTGGGTGCAGGGCCAGGTGCAAGGCTCGGTGCAGGTTTTGGTGCAGGACTCGGTGCAAGACTGGGTGCACGTTTGGATGCAGGGCTCATTGCAGATTTGGGTGCAGGTTTGGGTGCACGGCTCGGTGTAGGTTTGGGTGCAGGTTTGGATGCAGGGTTCATTGCAGGTTTGGGTGCAAGGCTCAGTGCAGGTTTGGGTGCAGATATGGGTGCAGTTCTCATTGCAGGTTTGGGTGCAGGTTTGGGTGCAGGGCTCGGTGCAGGGCTGGGTTGTGCGCACTGCAGTGGGGGAGGGGTTGGCGCTGCAGCCCAGGGCTGGGCACGCGGGGGGGGGGGGCGGGGGGAGGCTGGGAGGTCGCTGGTGAAAGTCAAAAGCTTTGCAGTAAAATGGTAATCAATCTCGCAGCCGATTGCGCCAGGGCCTTCGAAGCATTGCGAGAGATTCCTGCCGGCTGCTCCCGGCGAGAGCCGCCAGCCCCGCAGCCCTGCGCCCTGCGAGCCCCGTGCACCCCATCCCTGCACCCTGCCATCCTTGCACCCCATCCCTGCATCCTGCCATCCCTGCACCTCAGCCTTGTGCACCCCATCCCTCCGCCCCATCCCTGCTTCCCCCATCCCTGCACCCCATCCCTTCACCCCATCCCTGCATCTCTCATCCCTGCACCCCATCCCTGTGCCTTGTCAGCCCTGTGCACACTATCCCTGCAACCCCATCCCTTTGCCCCATCCCTGCATCCTCCCAGCGATGCATCCCCCTCACTGTCCCCCATCCTTAGGCATCCGTTTCTGCACCCCCACCTGGCACCCCCACCCCTGCTGCCTCATCCTGATGCACCCACCCGTGCTCCCTCCTCCCCTACGCCCCATCCCGGCACTGGATTTGGGCCAGGGGAGCAGATGGGCTCTGGGAGCAGGAGGGAGCCAGGGGGAGGCCCTGGGGCAGAGGAGGCAGCTCCCAGCCTCTCTGCCCTTTGGGGGTGCCCCCGGGTGCCGCGCGGGCGCTGGGGACCAACGTGTGCCCAGGGGCCCTGCCTGCTGCGAGCTTCCCCCCGCAGTGTCCACATTGACATCGCTGCCCGCGTGGCTCGTCCCCAGGCAGCGTGGGATGGCCCGGGCCGATGGGCGCAGCGAGAGCGGCCCTGGCACCGAAGGCCCTTCTCCTGCGCCGGGAGGCCAGAGCGGCGCTCGGTGCCAGCGCGTCTGCAGCCTGGCAGCCCGTTATCGCCCCTCACCAGCCCTGCCGCTGGCCGCGGGCGGCCGAGGCAGATGGCACCAATCTGCCGCAGAGCCCGTGCCAGGGCTCTCGTCCCGAGCGCGCCGCGCGGCCGTGCCAGGGCGCCCGTGCCAAGCGTCTGCGCGCGCCCTCCAGATGGAGGCCCAGGCGGTTCCCCGGGCAGCCCCGCTCCGCCAACCCGCGCGCAAATATTTATCAGCGCAGTGGCGAGGAGACTGACAGGGCGCACAATATTTGGGCTCTGCCTTTCGCAGACGGGCACCGGGCACTCGTGGGCGGGTGGCCCCGATAACCCCCTTCTCCGAGGGGCAGATAAGCAGCCACGTGCCCCCCCCCCAGGTATCTCTGCTCCCAGCTAAACGACTGCGCTGTGCGGGGCGGGCAAGGCCTTGGAGATAGGCAGAGGCTACCAGCCTCACAGGAACGGGAGGCCGGGGGATCTCCAATGTCTAATATAGTTGTGCCATTTTGGTATCCCCCCCAGAACGGCACAACCGTATTTGACATCAGAGAATCCGCAGCGGGAGGCCCCCTCGCCAGGAAAGCTGCCCCCCGGCAGGCGCGGTGCCCGGTGAGGGAGTCCTGCGGTGCCGCCGCAGCCTTGTCCCCCGCTGCGGCGGCGGAGACGCCCCGGCAGGCCGGGCGCGCTGCGGCGCGCGCCGCATCGATCCGCGCGCGACCTTGGGAGGTCAGGGCTTCCCCGCGCTCCGGCGGCGCGGGGCCGGCTGCGGCTCCACGAGCCGCCCGGGAGCTGATCCGGGGAAACACTGCGCTGCTGCCGGGAGCGCGGAGCAGGGAGCCAGGGCGCCGGGGGTGCTGCCACGTGCCAAGGGGCGATGCCTGGTAGCCCTGGCCTGGCGGGAAGGGGGCAGCGCGTTTCGGCGCCCGCAGCCGCCTGGCACGGAGCTGCTCCCAGGGCCCATGAATAAAAGATGAGCGGGAATTCGTCTCGCTGGCACCTGCCGCCCCCACCTCCGCCACCCGCGCCGTCCCCCCCAGCCGCAGCGCGTGCTGGCAAGCGCCGTGCCCTCCCTGGGGCCTGCAGTTGCCACGCTGGCTGGGCGCCCAGCGCCGCGCGAGTGGGGACAGCTGGGGCAGCAGATGCCAGCGCTTCGCTCCCTCCCAGGCACGGAGGCAGCAGACGCCGCCGAGCCCCCGGCGCGCTCGCGCTCCCGCTGCGCCGCTTCCCGGTGCCGCGGCTGGCACCGACAGCTGGAGCCCGCGGCCTCACGGCTTGTCCCGTGCCAGCCGGCTCGCCGCAGCCGCCCGCGCCAGGGAACGCAGAAGGCCCTGGTGCTGCAGCACCGGAGCCCCTCGCTCTGTGCCCGCCCTGTGTGGCGCTGCCCGGGGAGCATCCGGAGGTGCCGTCGTGTTCCATGTGCCCATGGATGTGCGGATGAAGACTAGGATATTCCCACAATGCCCTGAGAGGGATGCGAGTGGCTGCGTGTGGGGATCACAGGGAGGCAGGCGGAGGGCCCGGCCAGCTGTGTCCTGTGCTGGCCGTGCCCTGTGCTGGCCATGCCCTGTGCCATCTATGCCCTGTGCCGGCCATGTCCCATCCGGCCGTGCCTTGTGCCGGCTGTGCCCTGTGCTGGCCGTGTCACTTCCGGCCGTGTCCCATGCCGGCCATGGCGCGGGGCAGCACCGTGGCGCAGGGAGGGGGCTGGCAGCAGCACCAGTGCCCGCGGCCCCTCGCGGTGGCAGCTGCGGCAGGGGCTCTGCTCGGCGCGGGCAGGCGGCGCGGTGCCAGCCCCTGCAGCTGCCGTGGGTGCGCGGGGCATGCGGCAGCAGTGCCAGGGGCAGCTGGGACTTCCAGCCAGGACCCTTCTCCCTGCCTCCTGCCTTCCCTTCCCTTCCCTTCCCTTCCCTTCCCTTCCCTTCCCTTCCCTTCCCTTCCCTTCCCTTCCCTTCCCTTCCCTTCCCTTCCCTTCCCTTCCCTTCCCTTCCCCTTTCCTTCCTTCCTTCCTTCCTTCCTTCCTTCCTTCCTTCCTTCCTTCCTTCCTTCCTTCCTTCCTTCCTTCCTTCCTTCCTTCCTTCCTTCCTTCCTTCCTTCCTTCCTTCCTTCCTTCCTTCCTTCCTTCCTTCCTTCCTTCCTTCCTTCCTTCCTTCCTTCCTCCCTCCCTCCCTTCCTTCCTTCCTTCCTTCTTTCCTTCCTTCTTTCCTATCTTTTCTTCTTTCCTTTTTTCCCCTTTACATCTTTCTTTCCTTCCTTTTTCTCTCTTTTTAACCCTTTCCCTTTCTTTTTTCTTCCCCTTTCTTTTTTCCTTTCCCTTCTTTTCCCTTCCTTTCCCTTCCTTTCCTTTCCCTTCCTTTCCCTTTCCCTTTCCCTTTCCCTTTCTTTTTTCTTCCCCTTTCTTCCTTTTCCTTTCCTTTCTTTCTTCTTTTCTCTCTCTCTCTTTTTCCCTCTTTTTCCCCCTTTCCCCCCGCACACCCAGCACTGACCCCGAGCCCCGTCTCCGTCCCCGCTCCAGCTCCCGCGCGGGGCCCTGGCCGCCCGCGTCCCCGGGCTGTCCCCGCGCGCGCCCGGCGCAGCCGTCGCGGGCTGCCCGCGGTGCCGGGTCAGGCGAGGACACCCCGCGCGCCCGCTCCGCTCTGCTCCGCTCGCGCCGCCCGGGCCAGCTGGCTGCAGCCGGCAGACGTGGCAGTGGGGGAGCAGCTCCCACGCGCTGCGCCCTCCCCTGGGGCTGCGCGCTTCCCCGGCAGTGCCCTGGCACCCACCGCCCCCCTGTGCCAGCAAGGCCTGGGGGGGCTGCAGCGGGACCTGGCGGTGGGAAATGCGCCCCCCAGGATGGGGATGTGGAGGGGCAGCGACCGGGAGAACCAGTTCTGGAGGCAGAAGGGTCCTGACCACCTCTGCGGGCCGCTGGGTGCAGAGGCTGCCGCCCGGCGCCGCCTGCGCCCGCCCAGGCCTCAGCGGGCCGGGCAGAGACCCAGCGAGCTCGTCCCACCCCGGGCCGGGCTGCCTGCCTCCAGGGGAACGGAGGGATCCCAGCGCGGCCGGTGGGGCCGGGGTTTGCCTGGAGCGCTCGGGCTGCTCGGGGCGTTGTATAAGCGGTGGTTACACAAGTGGGTCTGGGCTGGGGTTATGTAAGGGCTGCCGGGGCCGCACGCTGAGCGGGACAGGCAGAGCCACTTAGGCGAGTGGCCGCGGGCACCAGGACCTGGGGGAGCGGGGCAGGGAGAAGGACCCCAGGGCTAATCCGCCTGCAGTGCTGAGTCCGTACGGAGCAGGCTCCCATAGCTCTCTGTGCACACTCTGTCCCAACTAGGCTGTTCACTCTGGGCCCTAGTGACACACGCCGTGGTTGAGGCACAGCGGGAAGGTGCCGTCCCCCAGGCCCGCTTCGCCCCCTGCTCTGTCCGCTCCTGAGCATGCTGCAGCGTCTCCGCGCCTGCGCTGCTGCCGGTAACATCCGTGCCCTGTTACCGTCAGTGCACGGGCAGCGAGCCAGGGCTCTCCTGCAGCGCGTGCCAGGGCTGGGAGCCTCCAGGGGCTGGGGGCAGCCGGCAGCCACCGGGGCTCAGCCTGGCCCACAAGGAGCCCCGGGAGCCACGACAGGGGATCAGCATCCCAGGGATGCTCCTGCCCCCTGGGCCGCGGTGGGGATCCCAGCGCTGCCGGGGGCTCCCCGCGCACAGACAGTCGGCAGGGGGGCCATTCCCGTGGGTCGAGGGGCAGGGAGTCACCGTGCAGCAGCTCGGTGCCAGCCCGGCCAGCCTGGGAACGGGCCCTGTGTGCCAGGGATCCGTCATTCCACGGGTGGCATCGCTCCAGGCTGCCAGCGCGGCCGGGCAGCCCTTGCCACCCCCGGCCCCACGTTTGTGCTTTGCAGAGAACAAGTGCTCGACCCGTTTGGGCCCCAAGGTCCCCCTTGGCGCAGCTGCCGCTTGACCGCTCGGCCCCTCCGCACTCGCTGTGACTGCCCCGGCACCGGGGCTGGGGCACGGGCTGCCCTGGGCGGGTTATTTCTCCCTAAATCCTCAGCTTTGGGACTCGCATGGATTTCCAGACCCTGGTTCTTGCTGCTGGGAGCACATCCTAACCAGGAGCCCAGATGCCAGGGTGAGGGGAAGCTCCATTCGTCCCAGTCCCTTTCCTCCTTCCCCAGCACCGTGGGGTGCTGCTTCACGCCGTGCATCCCCCCGTGTCCCTGCTCGCCTCCTCCGTACCCCCTTAATGATACAGCTCCGGCACTCGGAGCGCCGGAT
This sequence comes from Tinamus guttatus, assembly GCF_059628265.1. Classification (NCBI taxonomy): domain Eukaryota; kingdom Metazoa; phylum Chordata; class Aves; order Tinamiformes; family Tinamidae; genus Tinamus; species Tinamus guttatus. The sequence goes on from NW_028289144.1 coordinate 162,522, forward strand.
GGGAGCTGGGCTGGGAAAGCCCATCCCAGACCACGGCTTTTCCGGGGCTGCTCAGGGCCATGGCGCGCGTGAGCTGGCAGGGAGCGCAGCTGCGCTCCGAGATGAAAGGGGCCCGTGCCGAGGACGTGGAAGGCGCCGGGTCGCGGCGGCGCCGCGGGGCGCGCGGGGGAGCCGCCGGCGGCGGGGGATGCGCGCGGGCGGCGCAGACCCGGCGTGAACCCGGGCCCCGGCGCGCGGCCGCTCGGGGGCACGGCTGCCGCAGCAGCCGGCACATGCAAAGCAGCCGCCTCCGCGGTGGCGCGCGGTGCCGTGGGGCCGGGCTGCAGGAAGTGGCTGCCGCTGCCGCGCACACCTGCGCGCCCTCATCTCCGCGCCCGCTCGCAGGCTCGGCCGGGCCTGGGGCAGGCGGCAGTGGCGGCACCTCGGGGCTTTCCGCAGGGAAGCGCCTGCTCCACCCGGGGCATTCGCCGCTCTGAGGCCGGACGCCGCAGCCCGGCGAGGCCTTCGCCATTTTAGCGGGCGCCGTCCCTGCGCAGGCAGCCGTCACATGGCGGTGAGCGCGCGCTTGGCCCCGGCGCCAGGCGGGAGGCAGCCAGCAACGTGCTGGCAGCTCGCACTGCCGCCTGCGCTCCACATCCCGGCTCCGCGCCGCTCCCGAGCACATCCCGGGCTGGGAAAGGGGGTGTCGTGGCCATGAGGGCCGCGGGAGCCGAGCAGGTTACACCGAGTGGGGAGAGGGACTGTGAGGGCTGCCCCAGGGTGTCTCCGAGGGTTAAGGGACTGTGGAGAACATCTTGGAGCGAGCAAAGGGCTGTGGGGGGTGTCTTGGGGTGGGTGAAGGAGCATCGGGCATCTGGGGATGGTAGAAGGACCATTCAGGCACCTTGGGGTGAACAAAGTACCACGTAGGGTGTCCTGGGGTGAGTGAAGGACCCCGTGGATATGTCAAGGCGAGTGAAGGACCACGTAGGGTGTCCTGGGTTGAGCGAAGGACAATGTGGAGCATCATGAGGTGGGCGAAGGGCTGAGTGAAGTAGCTCGGGGTGAGCGAAGGGCCCCGTGGGGCACCCTGAATGAGCGAAGGGCTGGCTGGAGTGTCTTGGGGTGGCCAAAGGACCGTATGGATCATCCCAGGGCGTGCACACAGCCGCAGGGAGCACCTTGGGCCCAACAAAGACCACGGAGGGCCCCCTCGGGGTGAGCAAAGGGGAGCACCGAGAGCCGGGACGCCGTGCGGGGCCACGCGAGCGGCCGGGGCTGCCTCTGCGCGCGGAGCCACGGCCGCGGCGCGGGCCGGGGGAGGCGGGGGCCGCGCGGCGGCCTCTAACCGCGAGCCGCCGCCCCGCTGCCTTGGCAGGGCGCCATCGCTAACCACTTCCAGAGCCGCCGCGAGATTTGTTTGCTCAAGAGGCGCGGAGGGGAGGGCGCGCGGCGGGCAGCGGCGCCCGGGCCCGCGGGCGCCCCCAACGCTGCCCGTGCGCCCCCTCCACGCCCCGGCCCCGGCCATGGCCACCGGCGCCGCGTTCCTGGCACCCGCCACCATCCGCGTGGCCGCACCGGGGCCGCCGCCTCCCTCCCTGCCTGCCGGCGGGAGTGACGTGTTTCCAAAGAAAAGGGAAAACAGAGACGGAGAGTGTGGAGCGGGGGGGGGAACGCGCAACACGCGCACTCCTCGCCCCGCCGCCGGCCTCGCTGGCACCGGGCCGGCGTCCCCCCCTCCCCGGGCCGCCCAGGTCCGCCATCCCTCTGCGGGCGCCACGGGAATTCGCGCTCCCTAAAATGGCTGCCTGGAGGAAGCTCGGCGGGCGCGGGGGGTGCGCGGGGCGCGCTGCCCTCGCGCGCCCGAAATGGCGGCCGCCGTGCAAGGCAGGGAGGGGAGGAGGGAGAGGGGGCGGCACGTGAGTGAGAGCGACGAGGCGGGCGGCGGCGCCGGGCCAAAAAATTCCCCCTCGCTCCCCGCGCGCTTCCTCCTGGGCCTCGCTCCAAGATGGAGGCCTGGCCGCGGTGGGGGGACGCGGGGGGACAGTGTTGGGGGCTGGCGGTGGGGGCCGGGCCCCCCTGCGCCTTCCCCGGGCTCCCGTCGCCGCCCCCGCGGCTTGGCCCGGCGCCCGCGCCAAGGCGCGCCGTGGGAGCGCCGGCACAAAATGGCTGTCGGGCCGGCACGGGGGAGACGGGCCGCTGCGAGGGGAGGCCCTCAAAATGGCCGCGCCGCCCGCCCCGCGCCCCCACGGGCTTCGCTGGGCCAGCAGAAGGGCCTGCACGTGGTGGGTTTGAGGAATCAGAAAAAATGTGTGAGAGGAGCGAAGAGAAAGGGGGAAAGAAGGGATGGCGGGAGAAAGCCCTCGGCGGCGGGCGGGCTGGCAGCCGCGGGCCGCGCTGTTTTGACTGCGTTGTTTGGACTGTCTCAGCCTTTTCCCGGCATCAGCCAAAGCTGCGAAAGAAAAATGCCGAAGGCCAAACGGGCGGGAGGAGGCGGCGGATGGAGGGAGCGAGAGCGAAGAAGGGAGAAGGAGGAGGAGGAGGGAAGCAGGGGGAAGCAAAGCGAGGCATCCAGTACAACCCCCCGGTATCACGCAAGGTTTGGAACGGGTTCGGAAAGCGGCCCGGCCGTGCAGCAGCTCCCGGGGCGAGCGGGAGGCTGGCTGCTAAGCCGGGAAGTGGCCGGGCCGGGCGAGCGGGCTGCCGGGCTCGAGGACTCGCGTCTCCCTGCTTGCGGGCGCCCACTGCACCATGGGGCTGGGGGCGCAGGAGAGCGAGCGCCGGCGGCCGCTGCGGCGCAGGATGCGGCAGAGGCCGATAACGCTGAGCTCAGCGTCTGCACCGCTCCCGAGGAGCCCGGGTATTTTTAGATGAGATGGAGCGGGGACAGGCCGTGCCGGGCTGCCGCCCGCCCCACGCGAGGCTTCCCCAGGCACTGCAGCTCTCCCACGTGGAAAACCCGACTGGGGCGGGGGGGTCTTGGATACTCCCTTCCCAGCGGGGCTTGGCCGGGGTGGATCCATCCACCTGCCCTGCTCACTGTGTCCGGCCGCGAGCGGAGCACCAAGGGTTACATTTGCAGGAAGCGGAGAGTTGCCACATATCCTGCCGGAGCCGGCCCGGCGCGTGCTCCCGCACGGCCTACCGCCAACGGCTCAGGCTGGACCTGTGCCCCCGCGCACCGGGCGCAGCGGAGGGACCGTCTCCCTGCTCCCCGCCGGTGCTCCCGGCTGCTCCCAGCGCTGCCCTTGCACGGAGCCGAGTGCGAGGGACGGGAGTGGAGGCGCCGCAGGGAGAGGCCTCCCGAGGCGCTGTGAAATTTAGGGGGGAACTCCGAGCTGCAAGGAAACGATTCCTGCTTCCCACGCATGCAGACACCTGAGGGGCACAGGGCACCCCGGGCTCCAGAGCGAGGCGATCCCGCAGGATGCTCCGAGCGCATCACCGGTGCAAATGCAGTGGGTCGGCCCCATCGCAGGGCTGCCCAAGGCTGCCACGGCCTCCTGGGCCGTGAGCGGCCGCGATGGCCCCGGTGGGGCTCCCCTGTTGCCAGTGGCGGCTCCAGGGCCCCGAAGCCGGTTACTTAACGCGGCCACCAGCGTTCGGCTGTCGCCATGGGAACCCCGGCGGCCACACGGGGCCGTTTTAACTGTGTGAGGGAAGGGGCAGCCAGGGGGACGCGGAGCCACCGCCGGAGCCCTCGCCAGCCGCGCTGCTCCGGCCCGTTGCAGGGGACGTGCGAGGCCGCGGGCTGCGTGTAGCGCTCCGAGGAGCCGGGCCTCAGTTTCCCACTTGTGCCAGCAGCCCCATCGTCCCGCCTGGGGCAGCACCAAGCGGTGACAGAGCCATGGGGGCCGGGTGCCGCTGAGCCCCACAGCACGGGGCCGGCGCTTGCGGCACGCGGTGCCTCACACCATTCCCTCCCGTTGCAGATTCCGAGCAGAGCGGCAGTCCCCGCACGGGCATCGGCTCCGACCAGGAGGACAGCAAGCCCATCACGCTGGGTAAGCGGGGCCACGGCAGCTCCAAGCCCTCCCTTCCGCCCTGCCTGCCCGGGATCTGGAACAGCCTCCAGCGCCCCCGGCTGCCCTCAGCAGCCTCCGTTTGCTCTGGGTCTGCAGCGGGACGTACAGGCGGCAGGGTGGGAGCAGGGTGCCCCAAGGGGACCAGGGGAGCCCAATGCAAAATCCTCAGGGACCCTGTGGCAGACACAGCCTCGGCAGGAGGCGCAGGATGGATTTGCCTCGGGCAGGAAGAGCCAGGATGGGAGCGGAAAGGGAAGGACGGGTTTGTGCCGAATGCAAAACGGCTGTGGAGAGGAAAGTGCTGAGCGTGGGGCTTTGTGCGCGCGCAGGAGCCGGCCCGGCCCGCGCCGCCGCAGTGCTGACTCAGCACGCAGGGCTGCCGCGCGGCTGAGCGATGGCTGCGGCGCCTGCCGCCCCGCGCCCCGTGCGCGACGACTCCCGCTCGGCCGCAGCCCCAGCGGGGCTGGGGCAGGAGCAGGTGGGATCATTTGGGGACAATGTGAGGTCCGGAGATGTGGCCACGGTGGCACAAGGAGCCCCTGCAGAGCCCCACTGGGATCGGCAGCGGCGCTCAGGTCCCCACTGTCCCTCCCACTTGGGGACAAGGACAGTGCTGGAGATGCTGACACGCATCCGGACACCCCCTGCATCCCGCGCATGGCTCGGCGCCTCCCGCGATGCCCGGGGCTGTGCGCCCGGAGCAGCCAGCACGCAGGGTGCCCTGTGGGACTTGGCGCAGCCCCGGGCTGCTCCAGGGGGACCTGGGTGGGGTTCCACATCCCCCAGGCTGCCCTGGCCACCCCATGGCCTGGCGAGCAGCAGCCAGCGGGGAGATTTTGGGTGCGGGGGCACCCCAAGGTGAGGGTCAGAGGTACCAGGGCTACACGGGTGTCCCGCTGCTGCTCAGAGCTCTCCCCTCTCTCTCACAGATTCAACAGACTTCCAGGAAAGCTTTGTGACCTCGGGGGTGTTCAGCGTCACTGAGCTCATCCAGGTGTCCCGAAGTGAGTGTGGCTCCAGCACGGTGCCCAGAGAGCCCCGGCGTCCCCGGGGCAGGGCTGGCTCCGTGTCCCTGTCCCCGCGGCCGGACACGGGCTCCTCCTGGCGCCCCTCCCGACACCCCTCTCTCCTTGCAGCGCCGGTGGTGACGGGCACGGGGCCAAATTTCTCCTTGGGGGAGCTGCAGGGCCACCTGGCCTACGACCTGAACCCCTCGAGCACGGGCATGAGAAGGACGCTACCGAGCACCTCCTCGAGCGGGTAGGTGCCAGGGCGATGCCGGGGCCATGCTGGTGCCAGCCTGGGCACGGCACCGGGCGGGAATGGAAAGGCAGGTTGGGTCCTGCTCCGCAGTGCCGGGTTCGCCGCACACGGCCCCGCTTGGCGCGTTGGGACCCCTGCCCACGGGCTGGACGTGCAGATGCAGTCCCCGGGCTGCAAAGAGCCCCTGACGGCTCCGCGGCGCGCAGGGCCCATGACAGCGGGAGCAGCGCGTGCCCAGGGGGCATCTCCCCGTTAGCCATCGCTGGAGCCGGGCACGGGGGCCCAGGCGGCCGGGCGGCGGCCGGGCTGGCCTGAGCCCTGCCTGCTCCTTGGCCCCGCAGGAGCAAGCGGCACAAGTCCGGCTCCATGGAGGACGACATAGACACGAGCCCGGGCGGCGAGTACTACACCTCGTCCAACTCGCCCACGAGTAGCAGCCGCAACTGGACAGAGGACATGGAAGGGGGTAGGTACCGGCGCGGCCTCGGCTCCATAGGCACCGGCTGCTGCCACACAGCCCTGCTCGCAGGGTGCCAGCTGAACCCGGCCTTGGCCATAGGGTCCCCCATGAAGGCACTGCATCTCTATAGGCCACCACGCTTGGCCACCACGTCAAAGTGCAGCCCTATAGGTGCCCCAAGGCGGTGCCCATAGACCCCCCAGTAGCTCCGCAGCCTGTACAGGTGCTATCGGATTTAGATGAGCCCTTCCTTTAAGGCATCAGCTCTCTATAGGGGCTGTGCTGTAGCCATAGGTCCCCTGCGAAAGCCCAGGCTCCTATAGGAGCTGCTGCGGCTCCCCCGCGGCCGATGCACCGCTCTCTCCTCTCCCGGTGGGCACACGCGGGCACCCGCCGCATGCGGGCGCCGCCGCCGCCAGCCGCTCCCAGCCCGCGGGCTCCCGCTCGCTCGGACAACCCCCTTTCTGCCTCGGCGTTTTTCTTCTTTCCCCCTTCCTGTCTAGACAGCCCCAATTAGCTGTTCATTAAGAAGAAGGGGGGCAGGGGCGGGCTGGGCTAATTAAAGCGATGCTGCCGGGGCTGGCACGGAGGCTCCCAGGCCCCCGCGCCCCGGGCGCCGCGCGGGGCCGCTCGCCTCTATTCATCCCCCGCTTTGATTCCGCCTCTCCATTCCCAAAAGCGGGAGCTGGAGCCAGTGCCGCCTCACAGCCCCTCCAGCCCCATCTGCGCGTGTCCCCCCCCGCAAAGGGACATCCGCCAGGGACATCCCAAGTTTTCCCGCCACTCCGCACGCTCCGGGTCGGAGGCCGCGGAGCCCAGTGGCCGGGGAAGCCCAAGCAGCAAAGCCGCAGCCAGTTTCTCCTGGGCACAAAGTCCCTTTTGGGAAGTCGCTCATGGAAAGAGCAGGAGGCTCCGCGTTCTGCTCCCGCCGGGACAGTCGCAGCGCCCCAAGGCGCCGTCACCGCTGGGACGCGACCTGGCGGGAGCCCCTGGCAGGGCTCCCCGGCACCGGCGCCACGCGGGAGAATCAGCCCGGTTCTGCCAGATTTATTTGTGCAAAGGGGAAAAAAAACACACAAATGGGATTTTCATTTCAGAGGAATTTTTTCCTGTTGGAAACGTCCCTGGGTTTTATTTTTAAATGCGGCAGCTCCTGCCCCGCTCCGAGGGTTTGTTCCTTTGCGCCAGCTCTCCCGGCGCAGGGGCCCCCCGGCTGCCGCATCCGCGCGCGGGCCTGGCCCATCCCGCTCCTGGCCTCATCCCGCCCCGGGTGGCTGCCGGGGCCTCCCCGTGGCCTCCTCCCAGCCGGCGGCCGCAGCAGAGTCGCCGTCAGGACGGCTTAGTGGCAGCGGGGGGTTTATTGCAATCCCGTACGGGATGTTCTGGGAAATCCTCCTAAGGGGACGGCTGAGAGCGGCCTAAACCCATTAGCGGCCGCGGGGCCAAATGGCCACGGCTAAAGCGGGGGCGAGGGGGGATTAACTGGCTGCCCGGCATAGGGGCAGCCCTGCACGGCCCCGCGCGGCCCTGAAACAGCCCCATCCAGCCCCACACGGGCCTGAAACGACCCCGCACAGCCCCTCATAGCCCCACGCAGCGCCACATGGCCCTGAAAAAGCCCTGCATGGCCCCACACAACCCTACACGGGCCTGAAACAGCCCTGCATGGCCCCTCACAGCCCCACGTGGGCCTGAAACAGACCCACATGGCCCTGAAACGGCCCCACATGGCCGCACACAGCCCCGGTGTGGGCGCCAAGGCCTCCCTAGGCACGGGGCCGGGCATCCCTGCCTCCCGGGCACCCTTTGCACGCGCATGATGTCCCCCCAGCCCCGCAGCCTGTTGTCCCGCTCTAGGGGGTCTCCCGGCCCCACGGGTGCTGCGGGGATGTCGGGTGCTTTGGCTCAGCAGTGGCTGTGGTTTCACCAGGTGCATTTACCTGCCTGAGGGTGCAAACGCGCACACACGCACACATATTCACACACATACACGCACACACACACGCACATGCGCATGCACACACACGCACACGTGCACGCACACACACACCTGCGCATGCACACATATGCACATGCACACACACACCCCATGCCCCTGGGACCCTCTGTGCCCCCCGCGTGTGTGCACCCACATGCCCCACCGCAGGCGCGTGCCCGCAGTGCACACCCGCACACGTGCGCGCACACACACACACACACACTTTCAATGCCCATGCGGGCACCCTCCTGCACACACACGTGTGCAAGCACACACATACATGGGTGCACGCATGCACATACGCGTGCCAAGCGTGATGCACACGCTGGCTGATGCAGAAATCCGTGCACGCGGCCACGTGTGCAGGAACACGTAGCCACGTCGCTCTCACCCCCTCTATGCCTCCCAGGCTGCCCGGACGCCAGGGCCCTTCCCGCCACTCCCGCTAACGCTGCCTTGCTCTCGCCAGGCATCTCCCCCACCGTGAAGAAGACGGAGATGGACAAGTCGCCTTTCAACAGCCCGTCGCCGCAGGACTCGTCGCCACGGCTGAGCAGCTTCACGCAGCACCACCGTCCCGTCATCGCGGTGCACAGCGGTGAGGGGGCCGCCGGGCGCGCGGGGGCTGCGCGGGGGCTGCGCGGTGCCGGTGGCCATGCCGGAGCCTCGCCGTGACGCCCGCCCTCCCTCCCCTGTCCCCCAGGTATCGCTCGCAGCCCCCACCCGTCGTCGGCTCTGCATTTCCCCACCACCTCCATCCTCCCCCAGACGGCCTCCACCTACTTCCCGCACACGGCCATACGGTACCCGCCTCATCTCAACCCCCAGGACCCTCTGAAAGATCTCGTCTCGCTGGCCTGCGACCCGTCCAACCAGCAGCCCGGACCGGTAAGGAGCCCGCGGGGACAGGCGCCACCAGGCCCGGCGGCGCCGCCAGCCTGGCCACCTGCGTCGCCGCGCCGGGGGTGCTCCCGTCGCTCCAGTGGAGGCAGCAGCTCCCGGCATGTTCCCGCCTGGAGTGTCGTTTCGTGCAGCCGGACACGGAGGAGCGCAGGGTCAGGCCGGGGCGGCTGCGCCAGGGGCTGCGCACGGTCCCCACGGAGGGGCCGGCGCTTGGGGCTGCGTGTCGGCCGCCTCGGGAGCGTCGCCGCCGCCGCCGCTCACATGGCCAGCGCGTGTCCGTGAGAACGGGGCTCCGCCGGGCCGGGGGTTGAGCCGTACGGCCGCGCGGGGGCCGCGGGGACCAGCAGAGCGAGCGCTGCCGTCCCTGGGGTGCCGCGGGCGCCTCGGGCGCTCCCCAGCGTGGCGTCCGTGCGTCCTGCCCATCTGCGGCACATGTCCTGCATGGGGGTCTCGTCGAGAGCACCCACCCCAGGTGCCACCCGCTCGGCCAGGCCTGAGGCCGGCGTGAGGGGCCCCGGGCCGCGCTTGGCCCGAGGAAGAGGAGGCCGCCGAGGAAGGAGGCAGCTGGGGTGGGCTGGGTGGAGAGAGGTGGCAAAGGGGCCTCTGAAGGAGCAGGTGGGCTAGGGGCGGCCGCGGAGCCCCCGCGGGCACCGCAGCAAGGGGACCCGGTGCCGCTCCTGCCGCGCGGGCGCCGCTCGCAGACCCGGCAGACTCGTCGCAGTGCTGGAGGGGGGGGTTGCTCCGACTGCGCCGTCGCCGCGGCCGCTCCCCCGTGCCGGCGCCTTCCTGTTCCCACGGCTGGCAGCGCCGGGCGGCTCTCGCTTCCTAATGGCTCTGCTGTTTCTCTGTGTTGTGTCCCCAGTTAAATGGAAGTGGTCAAGTGAAAGTGCCCAGCCACTACCTGCCCGCTCAGATGCTGGCGCCGCCGCCGCCCCCCGGCGTGCCCCGCTTGGCCGTCTCTCCTGACACCAAACCCGCCACGACCACGTCCGAGGGAGGGACGACCTCGCCGACGTCACCCAGTAAGCACCCGCGGCGCCCACCCGCTGGCGCGGCCTCCTCCCGCCGCGGGGCTGTGGCACCGGCACCAGCGGCGGCAGCGGCCGCCCACGGCTTTGCTGGGGCTGCGGCGGTCGGGGCGGCAGCGCCCGCTGCTGGGCTCCTGCCCTCTTGGGCGGCACGGAGGGCCCACGGGCCGGTCCCACGGACCGGCCGGAGCCCCGGTGCCTCGGAGACGGCTGGAGCAGCGGGAGCGGGGCCGGCTGGACGCTCCGCGTGGCGGCTTCGTCCCCCAGTCCCACGTGGCGAAGGGCAGAGCCCACGGGCCCATGTCCTCAAGGACCAGCCAGCGCAGGCAGGGTACAAGGACACGTGGTGACGACGGTGCCAGGAGGGCTCGGGGCAGCCAAGGGGCCTGGGACCTGCTCGGGGCACCTGTGAAATGGAGCGAGCGCCAGGCCCGGGAGGCTTGGGGTGACGCCTGGCAGGGACTTGGTAGGTGGCGGCGGCCATGACGGACTCGTCCCCTCCGCGCTGCCTTGCGTGGCTTTAACACGTGGCACAGGGTGACGCTTCGGGGCACCCGACCCCACGGAGGGCAGAGCCCGGTGCTGGGGCCTTGCAGGGTGCCCACTGGCTGGGGCTGGCGCGGAGCTGCAGGGAGGGACGCGGTGCCACTGCTGCAGCACCGGGGGGACGTCCTGGTCCCCAGCATTCAGGCCCTTGTCCCAAGGGATGAGTCCCAAGGAGGGGCCCAGGCGCTGCCGGGTACCGGGTAGTGCCCTTGGCCACTGCCAGCTGTGCCTCCTTGAGGCCACTGGTCCCAAACGCCACCGAGGTGGCAGAAGCTGCCCTGTGGGCACCAGCAGGGCTGGAGAGCACCGGGAGGCATTGGATCCATAAGGAAGTGGCTGGGAACAGCGAGGCCGGGCTGGGCCACGTGGGAGGCTGAGGAGGCTGCACAGAGGACGGAGGAGGAGGGGGGCCCCAGGGCCAGTGCCCGCAGGGACATGGAGCAGCGCCCGGCTCAGCCGGAGGGGTCCCGCGGCTGGACCCCGCCGTGTCGGCCATGGGACCGGGCACCGGCGCTGCCCGCGGCTCCCGACACGCTCGTCCTGGCGCCCCCACTGCGCCGAGTGCCCCGCGCCGCCTGTGCCCGCAGTGCCGCCTGTGCCCGTGGTGCCGCCTGTGCCTGCAGTGCTGGTTGTGCCCACGGTGCTGCCTGTGCCTGTGATGCCGGCTGTGCCTGTGGTGCTGATTGTGCCCATGGTGCTGGTTGTGCCCACGGTGCCAACTCTGCCCACAGTGCTGCCTGTACCTGCAGTGCTGCCTGTGCACGCGGTGCCGCCTGTGCCTGTGATGCCGGCTGTGCCCATGGTTCTGACTGTGCCTGTGGTACTGCCTATGCCCACGGTGCCGCCTGTGCCCACGGTGCCGCCTGTGCCCGCAGTGCCGGCTGTGCCCGTGGTGCCGACTGTGCCCATGGTGCCAGCTCTGTTCGTAGTGCCGGCTCTGCCTGCAGTGGCGGCTGTGCCTGTGGTGCCAACTGTGCCCACGGTGCTGCCTGTACCTGCACTGCTGCCTGTACCTGTGGTGCTGCCTGTGTCCGTGGTGCCGCCTGTGCCCATGGTGCCGCCTGTACCCGCGGTGCCGCCTGTGCAGGTGGTGCTGCCTGTCGCTGTGCTGCTGGCCGTGCCCGCGGTGCCAGCTGAGTCTGTGGCGCCGCCGTTCCCGTGGCGCTGCCGGTGCCCGCGGTGCCGCCGGTGCCCGCGGTGCCCGTGGCGCTGGCGCCGCAGCCCCGCTCCCTAACGGCCTCTCGTTTGTTCCCCAGCCTACTCTGCACCAGGCACGCCCCCTGCGAGCCGCCCCTTCGTGGGATTAGGAGCCCGGGACCCCGGCAGCATCTACCAGGCACAGGTGAGAGCCGGGGATGCTGCAGGGGCAGCGAGCGGGGCCCGGAGCTGCCGCCGCCGCCGCCGCCCCGCGCGGGGCCGGGAGGGCCGCAGCGTCGCCTCGGGCACCGCGGGGCATCCCCGGCTCTGCCGGGCTGCGCCGGGGGCACCTGCCAGGAGGGCATGGGGACAGAGGCGGCCGGTGCCGCCAGGCGCGGAGCAGCCGCCGTCTCTCCTGGTGCTGCGGGGGCTCTCCGCATTTCGGGAACGTCGTCTGCGCGGCCCTTGCTCTGGGAATCCCCCACCCCAGCTAACAGGCCTGGAAATCTGCTCCATGGCCCCGAGTGCCCGGCTGGCGCGTGGCTCCTGCCAGCGGCTCCTCACATGCGTCACGAGTGCTCCGGCCTCAGCCAGCACTGCAGCGGGGACAGCAGGAGGCCCCCGGGGATGGGGTCCCCGCTGGAGGGGATGGCGCCGGGCACTGCCCGCGTGGGAATCCGTCCCCTGCCGAGCACAGGGGCACGAGGCGCTTCGAGGGCCGCAGCAGCCGGGGGAACATGGCCCCATTGCGGGTGCCGGGGAGGGGGCTCTTTGCCCAGGGGCGCCGGGGGCACCCTGGGGTGCTGCGCTGCGCTGGGGGGGCACCTGGGTACCACGAGCTGGCGGGGGGCACGCGGGGCTGTGCTGGGGATGAGGACCTGGGGGGGCCTGAGCGGTGCTGGGGGCCACGGGATGTGCCCATGGGGACAGCGTGGCCAAGACCTGGCGCGCTCAGGGCATGTGTGGAGAGCTCAACGGGGGCAGCTGCCGGTGCCACCTCTGCGGCTGAGACCTGGCGCGCTCGGGGCACGTGTGGGGGACTGAAAGGGGCACAGCCGCTGGTGCCACCTGCGCAGCTGAGACCTGGCGCGCTCAGGGCATGTGTGGGGGGTCAACAGGGCGCAGCCGCTGATGCCACCTATGTGGCTGAGACCCGGCGCGCTCGGGGCACGTGTGGGGAGCTCAACGCGGGGCCGCGCTCGCGGCGGCGCCGGGGTTAAGGGAAGCGCGGGCCGGGGGCGGGGCGGCCCCGCTGTCTGGTTGCCAGCGGAAACCAGACATGAGGTCATCGTGGGATGAACTTGGACGTGGGGGGGCCGCCGCGGGCCCCGCCGTGGTGCCGTCGCCCTGCGCTGCGTGCGGGACCCGGCCGCCACCGCGTCCCCGTCCCTGCCAGGCCCGGGGCGCCGTTTCGGGCTCTCCCGGCCTCCGCGAACGCTGCCGACATGGGGGTCTGGGCTGGGGACACGTTGGGGGCGCGGGGGGTCCCGGCACCGCAGCCGTGCGCCGATTCAGGTGACACCGTCGGGGGGGACACGGCGCGGCCACGCGCTGGTGACACGGGGCTCAGAGCAGTGCCCGCTGCCCGGGGACGCTGCGGTGCCACCGGCTGCTCCCGCGCGGGAGGGGACGCGCCGCACCGCGCCACGCGTTGACCCTGCAGGGCCCTCACGGCGCCTCTCCCCTTCTCTCCGCAGTCCTGGTACCTGGGATAGCCGCAGCCGGGCCGGCCCTTCGCCTCCCTCCTCCTCTGCTTTAGGCGCCCCGAGAGGACAAAGCAGCCGCCCCCCGTCCCTGAGCCCCCGCGCGGCCCCCGACCACGACAACGACACCCCCGGGCGACAGACAGCGAGAGGAAGAAGGAGAAGATTCCAGCTTGGTTCGTTTTCTGTTTGTTTGCTTGTTTTTAAAAAAGAAGAAAACAAAACACAAACTACAAAGACCTTCCCCCCCCCCACACCGCCGAGGCGACGCGGCCAATTTGCCGGAAAACAAAACAGAAAAAAAACAAAAAACACTATCTGCCCCGTCGGCCGAGCCCGCGCGGGAGACCCGACCCAGCTCGTGGCAGCGATGGCCGCCCTGGGCTCCGTGCGCAGAACTGTCCCCGCTCGGTCGCTCTTGCCTCTGTGTGAGTAGAACAGAACAAACCCCCCCGCACCCCCCCAGCGCGTCCCCGTCCCTCCGCGCGCCCAGGGGACACCCCGCGCCGCGGGGCAGAGCGCGCTCGCGCCGGGGGGGCCGCGATCCTGCAAGCTAAGCCTGGCGGGGGGAGGGCGCGGAGCCCCCCCGGTGCCGCCGCCGCTCCGTGACGCCCCGAGCGCCGCCGCCGCCGCGGGCCAGGGACGCCGCGTGAGGCGGCACGGGGAGCGCGCCCGCGCATCCAGCTATGCATTCCTGTGGACAGGTACCGCGGGGGCGCGCGGCCCGGGGCGCTTCGCCTGTGTTGCACATTTTGTAGGAAATGCACTTTTCGGAGGGAATCCTAAAAAAAAAAAAAAAAAAAAAAGAGAGAGAGGGGAAAAAAAATCACACACACACACAAAAAAAAAGGAAGACGAGGAGGAGGAGGAAGCAGGAGCCCCCGGCACTGGCTTGTCGGGGCGGCCCGTTTGGATTGTCTTTTTTAATTGAAAACCCCACACGAGGAGAAGGCAAAAGGCAGCGGAGGAGGAGGAGGAGGAGGAGGAAGAGCAGAGCCCCCGGCAGCTCCCGCTCCCAGGGCAGAGCAGCCGCTGCTTCAAGTGCCTGAATTGAGCGGCGGCTGGGACGGCGCCGGCAGGAGGCCCGGGAAGGGCACCTGGAGCGAGACCGCATCCCGCCCGGAGCGGCGCTGGAGCTGCGGGGCCTTGGGGGCCTGCGGAGCAGCCGCGCGGCCGGCTGCGGTGCGGGACGAAGTGGGAGGCTCCGGAGGCACGTGGGGAGCGCGGGAGGATGGAGCCGGAGAGAAGCCGGGCGCACGACGGGGACATCGCTGCTGAGGCGTCGGGATGGGGACAAGCCGCCCGGAGAGGCCGCGGGATCCGGAGGCAGAGGAGGCCGGGCTGCTCCGGAAGCCGTTCCCGGCAGATAGCCAGGACACGTCCCCAGCGGAGAGCCGGGACACCCTGGACACCGGGATGCTCCGGTCGCCGTCCCCACGGGGCAGAGGGGACCCTCCAGACGCTGTCCCCACCGGAGACACCGGACAGAGGCCAGGCCACCCGGAGTCGCTGTCCCAGGGGTTGCGGCTGCCACCGCCTCGTCCCTCCTCGCTGCCACCTCATGCTCCCCAATGGGAGCAGTGAAGCCGAGCGGAGCTCTGGGCCGCATCCCGCTCCATGCCCGGCACGTCGGGAGCGGCACCGGAGACGGCGGGGGGACAAGAAAGGGCTGACGCAGGAGGAAAAAAAGGACAAAAAAAGAGAGCGAAAAAACCCACATATGGAAAAAAAAGAGAAGAAAACAAAAGCGCTTGGCGGAGAGGGAAACATTTTTTTAAGAAAAAAAATATGAAAAAAGACAAAAAAAAAGACAAAAAAGAACAAAATACACAGAAAAAAAAGACAAACTGCATGGTGCTTTAACAGGATCTCGTGACCTGGCTCGACCCATCAGTGATGGCTGATGCTGTGCATGGCAGACTGTATTAACCGTCCCCCCCGGCCCCTGCCCTATGGAAAGAGAGAGAAAACACAAAAAACGGACAAAAAAAAAACACACAAAAAAGCTGTACAAAAGGAAAAAAAAAGAAAAAAAACATGAAAACACAAGGAGAAAAAAAAAAGAAAAAGAAAAAGAAAAATCCATGTTTTCCTAATTTGCACGAACGTTTTTTACCACATGATGTGCCTTGCCTTCGAAGACTCAAGTATTACCGGAATAGGGACAAAAAAAAATAAGGAAAACGGAACCGCGCCGGCCGCCCCCCCCCCCCTCCCCCGTGTCACCGCGTGCACCGGGCGCCAGGCCGGGACGTGGGGACAGTGGCCGTGGTGGCAGCATGTCGGAGATGTCCCCGCGGGGGCGCCGCAGACGTCCCCCGTTTTGGTTTTTTCTCTCGTTTTTTTTTTCTTTTTTTTTTCCTTTTTTTTTTTTTTTTTTTTTTTGGCAGTTCCCCCTCGTAACCGTCTTCCAGGCGTCGATCCCGAGCGCGGCCCGCGGGAGTTGCCCACGCCAATATGCAATACGTGTCCGTGGCGGGGGGGCCAGGCCGCTCCCGCCGCTTCTCCGCTGCCCCGCGTCGCGCTCGGGGCCGCCCGGGGGGGCCCAGGCGTCCGGCTTGGGCGGAGAAGCCCTTTGCGCCCCCCCGCGGGGGTGCCCGGGGTTGGGGGGGGGGGCGGCCCTTGGCCCTTAAAGCACCGGGGCAAAAAGGCCGCTCCAAACCCGGGACTTTTGCCTTAAAAACTCCAGCTTCCCGGCGCCCTCCCGGCCATACGAAAAAAGCCTCTTTTTGCTTCGAACGTGGCCTGGAGCCGCCCCCGTTCCCGGGTGCCCCCCCGGTGCCAGTGGCTGCCCCTCTGACGGGACCCGTCGTTGTCGTCCGCTCCCCGGTGGCGGGCGGGGGGGAGGGCGGGGGGGACATCCCCTCTTTGTCCCCCCTCCCGGTGACAAAACCCCCCATTTGTTTTTTTTCCGATGCTGATTGTGCGTTTCCCGCTCCAACGGGGCTGGGAACAAGGAGTTCCGGGGGGAGTATATTTTTTTTTTGGGGGGGGGAGGCTGTTTTGGGGAGGAGGGGGTAAGGGGGGGTCCTTGGAAGAAGCCGCTCCGCGCAGGGAGCGGGATTCTTTCCGCCAGGACACTGCAGCACGGGGGGAAAAAAGTGGGGGAAAAAAGGAAAGAAGATAAAAAAAAACTGCAAAAAAAGAATAGAAAAGATTCAGCTTAAAGCAAAAAAACGGAAGTTTTCACGCACGAGGCGCGCGGAGGGGCGAGGGGCGCTGGCGCCTCTCGGGCCTGGGACAAGGACCGCGCGTGGGGGTGGGCCGGGCGCGCCCCCCCGGCCCGGCCGGCTCTGCGAAACAGCCCCGAAAAGCGCCCGATTCGGTCAAAGTGCAGCCAAACCGCCCGCCCTCGGCAAGAAAAGCACCTTAGAGACGGCAGAAAAGTCCCGCGGGAGTCACGGAGCGCCCCGGGCCCCGTGGGGGGGTCCCAGCCGCGGGGGGGCCCCCCGCTATTTGCACTGGATGCTCCCGGCCGCAGCCCCCCCGCCCCGGGCATCGCCCCCCCAAAACGCCCCCCTGCAGGGAATATGCACCCCCCCTCGTTTTTTTTATTTGGGGGGGGGGGGCATTTCCAGTCATTCTACAGATTTTTTTTAACCACCCGCCGTGATTTGGTCCCGCAATCAGCGCCGCCCGCAGCGGGTCCCCCCCGCCATCCCCAGGCCCCCCCCAAGGGCCACGCAATTGGGGGGGGGGTCCCGCCACCGCCCCCAGACAATCAGGCCGGGCAGCAGCGACCCCGGGGGGTGACACGGGGGGTGACAATCCCGCGCTCGCTTGGGGCTCTCATGCACTACAGTTTCCCCAGGGGGGGTGGCGGTTTGCGTTGTCGTCGTCGCTGTCGTCGTCGTTGTCGTTGTCGTTGTTGTCGTCGATTCTTGAGAAGAAAAGCGTAAAAGAGGTTAAAAAAAAAAGAAAAAAAGAAAAAAAAAAGAGCGTCCTCGCGTCCTATAAATAAATAAAACTAAATAACCTGTACATATATATATATATATATATCCACATATATATATATATGGCGCTGCAGGGGCAGGGGCGGCGCGTCCCGCGGGCCACCACAGTTAAGGTACTTTAAATCGCAAAGTAAGGAATATATATATATATATATCCCCCCGAACGCATATATATATATATATATTTATATATATATGTATGTAATTTCTTTTGTACTCTGAGTTTGAAGTTGCTGCTTTCTGTTCTCTCTGACTCACATATCGATGTGGGGGGGGGCCCGGCTCCTCCATCCTCTTCCTCGGGCCGGGCGCTGAACGAAGCGAAATTTGGTGGGGGGGGGGGGGGGGAAGGGCAGAAATCCAAGAAATCCAACAAAAAAAAGCGGCGCCGGAGCAGCCGGCGGGACCACGACCACGTCGATACCAAAAACGCCGCCGCCGCAGTGCCTCTCGCGCCGGCTGCCCCCGCCGCTTTTTTTATTTTTCTTTTTCTGGGGGGGACACGCAGTGACCCCGGGACGAAGGCCCCGGCCCCGCCTGGCTTCGCCTTGGCTTTTACTCCTTTTTTGCTTTTTTTTTTTTTCCTTTTTCACCCCATTCTTCCCAGCCCCCCCCCCCCCGCCCCGCGCGGAGAAGCGCCCCCCCCCCCCCCCGGTTATATTTTACATTAGGGCCATAGTTACTGCCCCTCGCTTCGCGCTTCGCTCATTAAACACAGACCTAGGAGCGCCAGGGCTGCGGGACCCCCCCGGACAGTGCCTTTCTCGGCAAAACTGAGCAAAATCCCGCGTCCCGCCCCAAAACCCGCCCCCCCGCATGCCACCCCGTCCCGCCCCGCTCGCCCTGGCGCATCACGATACTCGATATAACGTTGTACGCAGCCGATGCCCATTAGCCGCCGCTCCCGCCTGCCACGTACCGTGTACTGAACGCGCCTACGGATTTTATTTTTATTTTTATTTTCTCTGTTTTGTTTTCTTTTTGTTGTTGTTGTTGTTCTTTTCCCCCCTCCCCCCCTCCCTATGCAAAAAAAAAAAGAAAAAAGAAAAAGAAAAGGAAAAAAAAATTTAAAAAAAAGGAAAAAGGAAAAAAACTACAGGACAGAAAAAAAAAAGACAAAAAAGAAAAGAAAAAAAATAAGAAAAATGTATAAAAATTAAACAAGCTATGCTTCAACTCCACGCCGCGTCCGCCTCCTTCGCGTGCCCGCGGTGACGCCGCGGCGGGACGGGGGCTGCCCCCAACGCAGGGCAGGGGGATGCGTCGTGGCAGGGACACGGGCACAGGGACGCGTGCGGTGACACGGGGACACCCACAGAACGGGGGGCAGAATGGGACAGCTCCCCCTCCCCGGCATGGGACAAGGGGACATGGGGCAGGTGACAAGGGAGCCCTGGGGAGGGGGACAAGGGGCATGGGGCAAGAGGGCTTGGGGACACAGGGCAGGGGATGCGGGGCGGTGGATGTGGGGCGTGGAGACACGGGGCAGGAGGACAGGGGGACACGGGCAAGGGGACATGGGGCAGGTGACAAGGGAGCACAGGGGAAGGAGGACATGGGGCAGTGCCCATGGGACAGCGGAACACGGGTCAGAGGACACGGACGGGAGGACATGGGACAAGGGACACAGCGAAGGGAGCCAGGGCTGGGGGGCGAGTGTCCCCCCAAACCCTCCTCCCCGCCCCCCGCAGCGTGAGGCCCTGTCACCCTCCCTGGGCGTCCCCGCGGGGCAGGACGCCTGGGACCCCGGTGCTGGCCCCAAGGGACCCCCCGCCCCGACGTGTCGCCGGCAGCCGCAGACGCTTCACCCTGCGCAGACCTTTACTGGCGGCCGCGAGTACAGCGCGGGGACGGTCCCCAGGGCCCCCCAACCCCGCCCGGGCCCTCCCGGCAGCGGGACCCGCGGCCGCGTCCCGGTGCCCGGCGGGGCGGGGGCGCCGGCGGGGGGGGACAGAGCCCCCCCCGCGACCTTTGTCTCGCCCCAACCTTTGCCCTCCCCGATCCCTTCCAGCGGGCACCAAAACTCCACCCCGGGTCTTGCTGGCAGCCGTAGGCGCCGCCGTTGGCGCTTCACCTGCTGCCCGCAGCGGCAAAACCCGGACTGGATTCCTGCCCGCCCGGGCTGGAGCGGGGCGAGCCCTGGGGACACCGCAGCACGCAGGGCGCCCCGTGGGGAAGACCCGGGGGGACCCGGCCCAGCAGGGGGAGCGGTGGGGACCCTGGGACAGCGCAGCCACGCGGGGTGTCCCCGCGCGGTGGCAGGGCCGTGTGGCAGCGGGTCACAGGGATGTGGCTCTGCTCTTCGGCTCATCCTTTTCCTGTGCTGGGTTGTCGTACGAGGCCTTCTCCACCCTGCCGAGACGGGGGGGGCATCAGCGGGACCTGGGCAACCCCATCTCCATGCCCCGGGCATCCACCCATGGCCCTGGGCACGTGCGTCCGGCCTGGCAGGACCCGGCCCTGGGGAGCGGAGGCAGGGAGCGCGCAGGGGGGCATGCGCTACCTGTGGATTTCCTGGATGTCCTGGAACTTGTCGCGCTTCCTGCGGGAGAGAAGGGGCTGAACGGTGCCGGGTGGCAGCCCTGTCCCCTGCCCACTCGCCCCATGGACACGCGCTGGCAGCACAGCCAGGCCACGTCCCCCAGGGTGCCATGTGCCTCCCGGTTGTCCCCACATCCTTCGTGGTCCGGCCGCACGGACCCACCTGCGCTCCCGGTTCCGCCAGAGCCGGTTGGCCAGCAGGACCACGAAGACAATGAAGAGGAAGACGACGACGGCCGTGAGGCCGATGAGCCAGGGCTGCAGCTCCCTGGAACCGGTGGCTGCAAGGCAGGGGAACGGGGACAAGTTGAGGGGTGCCATCCTGCAAGGGACACAGGGGGAAGGGGCACAGGGGACACTGGGGGACATCGGTGGCCACCCATTGCTGCACTGTTCCTTGGGTGCCAGAGCCACCGCTGGTGCTGCCACTGCTGTCCCCTGTCCCTGTGGGACCAGGGTCTGTCACGGGGGGCTGTGTGGCATGGGGGGCACCATGGGGTGCCCAGATCTTGCTGATCTGACCCCAAAATGCTTGTTTGGGTGCTACCCTGTGGGCACTGGCAAGGGCTGGTCCTACCGGGATCATTTCCATGAGGCAGGACGGGCTGGTCCCCAGGGTGCGGGCACATGGGGGGACCCTGGTAGCACCTACCTTGTTGTCCCTGCGCGGTGGCCGTGAGGACAAGCAGCAGCACGAGGGGCAGCGGCACCGTGCGGGGCTCCAGCCTCCGCATTTTGGGCTGTGCGAGGCTTGGAGAGGAGCACAGACAGATGGACAGACGGGCGGGCGGGCACGGATGGACCCTGGACCCCGAGGAGGGTTGGTCCCCACTGCGTGCAGCACCGTGGGGCCAACGGGCGCTTTTATTGGGCTCAGGAGGGCAAGTGCCACCCAGTGCCACCAAGTGCCATGGCAACGGGGCTCCCTGAGCCAGGGGAGGTGGCAGCTCCTCCCAGCGGGCTCAGGCCCCCAGGCAGCACGGGCTGCACCGGGTCCTTTGGGAAGGGGGATGCGGCCACCAGGAGATGCCCCTTGCTTGGGAGCCATGTGGTTTGGAGCCAGAGGAGAGAGATTTGGGGTTCCTCCTCTTTCTTTCTTTTTTCTTTTTCTTTTTTTTTTTTTTTTTTTCCTGGGAAACCAGCTGGTGGTCTCCCTTGGCCCCAGGGGAGCAGGACTTGCTGCTGCTGGGGGCTCGGGTCTCTTCTGCAGCTCAGCTGCATCTCGCAGGTTCTCAGGCCTGGCCTTGGGCACTGAGAGGGACCATGGAGACCGAAGGGGGCCATGGGGACCTGTAGCCTTCTGCGGTGGGTGGCGAGTGGGTGGATGGTTGGAGGGATGGATGGAGGGATGGTGAGAGAACAGATGGGTGTATAAATGGGTGGGTGGAGACATGGATGGAGGGATGGAGGGAGGGATGAACGGAGATGGGAAGTGTTCGCCCTGCCCAGTGCCCCTGCCCCAGGCCCTGGCAGGGCAATGCGGCCCCCCCAAGAGCTCTCACCCAGCGGGTGCCTCTGCCCATCACCTGCCCGGGGAGTGCCAGGTGCCTGTAAAGAGCTAAATATTAATAGCGCTATCAGCAAGGCCTTGGCAGAGCGAGCGGGGAGCTGGCGACGCCGTGCCAGGCAGGGTTGGCAGCGTGTGCGCACGCGCGAGCATCTGCGTGCATGTGTGTGCACGCCAAGCAGGCGGCTGTTCGTGCACGTGTGTCACGTGTACTGTGCGCACGGGCGCGCGTGCCGTGCGCGTGCATGTATCTGTGCTTCCGTGCGCTTTCCTGTGCGCTTCTGTGCCCGTGCGCTCGCACACATGTGTGCCCGGGGCTGTGCATCGCTCCCATGGGGGTGAGGGTGCCTGTCCGTGGGTGCATGGCCACGCACATGTGTGTGCACACGCGTGAGCCAGCAACACTGGTGCCCAGCGAGCAGGGACATGTCAGGGGCCGCATCCTGCAAGGATCGGGGTCATCGGGGGCCGCATCCTGCAGGGATCGGGGCTCAGGGCACCTCAGGGGTCACATCCTGCAGGGATCAGGGACATCGGGGGCCGCATCCTGCAGGGATCGGGGCTCCCCGGTGCTGCTGCCACCAGCGCAGGGCATGGTGAACCTGGTTGTCCCCGGGAGGTGGCACGGCCACATGCAGCTGCTCACACAGGGGACAAGGAGCGGGGCACAGCCAGAGCGCTTTATTGAGGGGTTCCAGCTGGGGCCACCTCAGCTCGGGCCAGCTGAGATGCCAGGAGGACAGGGGACACCGGGACACGCGCTGGGGATGGCCCGCGCTAGAAGAGCCTCTTCTTGTGGGAGCCGGCGAAGGAGACGGAGCTGCGGGGGGTGGCGCACGGCAGCGCCGGGGGGGTCTCCATGCCCGGCAGAGCCCCGGAGCCTTCGGCCTCGTGCGCCACCGCAGCGCCCTCCTCCTCGGGCCACTCCAGCTCCAGGACGCTGCCACTGTCGTCGGCCATCACAGCCTTCTCCTCCTCGGGCTTGGGCCCGAACGCCCAGTCTGCGAGGGAGGAGATGAGGCCCTGAGACAGGGACGTCCCTGTCCCCATCCCTGACCCCATCCCTGTCCCCGTCCCCAGCATTTCCTGCCACCTCCCTGCGAGGGACCCTTGAAAAAGGGCCACCCATCAGACAGGGGGCCCCCCGCAGCTCTCCAGTGCCACAGGGAGTCCAAAAGCTCAACCCCGCTGCGGTCCCCACTGCGGTCCCCAGACTCGCTTGCCACTCACCGGCAAAGTCGTGCACCAGGTCCTTGATGAGGTGGCCCACGATGGCATAGGCGACGACGAGCACGAGCGCAGCGGCCATCACCAGGTAGAGGACGTAGCGGGGCAGGCGGATGCTGTCCAGCGCCGGCGGTCTGTAGTCCACGTAGAGCAGCCCGTCCCCGGCCGCCGGCGACTGCAGGAGGCGGCGCGGCGCGAAGCAGCGGCGCGTTGTCCCCCGCCGGGGCCATGGGCACGGCCGGGCGGCCCCCGGCCCCGCTGCTGCGACGGCCCCGTGGGGCACCGGGGACATCGGGGCCCTGGGTGGCGAGCGGGGCGGGCCGGGAGCGGATCCCACTGAGCCGCGCATGGGGACGGGGAGGGCGCGGAGCCCCCCCGGCCCCGCATAAATCCCTCGCGTGGCCCTGAGTGCCCCGAGCAGATGGCGCCAAATCCGGGTCGCTCTGTCCCCTGCTCCAAGGACGGCGGCCACCCGCCGCGCCGGGAGCCCGTGCGAGGGGCGCAGCAGCCCCGGGCGGCACCGCCGGGCCTGGCGTCGCCCCTGCGATGAGGGAGCCCCGGCCCCGGAGCCCGCAGCGCTGCAGCCGCCTCCGAGTCGAGCCCTGATGTCACCAGGATGACGTCCTGGGTCCCCCCTGCCCCAGTGACCACGGGGAAACAACAGCGACAGAATCCACTCCGGGGCCAGGATCGCCGTGCTGGGATCCCTGCGCCCAGATCGCCGTGCTGGGACCCCTGTCCTGGGATCACCGTGCCAGGATCCTTGTGCTGGGATCCCTGTGCCTGGATCACCATGCCGGGATCCCTGTGCTGGGGCTGCAGGCGGTGGGGGCTCTGCGGCACTGCCCCTGCCCCAGCCACATAGCAGCCCCAGAAATGCTGGGTTTGCTCCAATTCGGGCCCAAAGGAGCGTGAAGGAGGCAATCTGCAATGGGGGGAAGCCGGGGTGGAGCGCCCTGTGCTCGGGCCCCTGCGCCGAGGCTCTGGCAGGGGGGACAGTCACTAAAAACACTGTTTCCCGTCACCCTCTCCCCTGAGATCCCACGTGAGACCTGGGCCAGGAGCAGCCCTGTGCCCAGAGCCCTGGGGACGCCAAGGCGGCCACTCCACCACAGTGACCCTCCCACCACCTGAGCCGTGAGCCCCCTTGGGCAGCTGCCCTGCAGGGAGAGGTCTCTGCCCCAGGGCCATCGAGGGCCCCTGTGCCCACAGCGCCAAGGGTGAAATCACAGCTCAACTCGGTTGGCAGCGCTCAAGGACGGGGCTTTATTACGGGCACCGCGGGGGCCCTGGGAGGTCCGGGCAGGCCCTGCCTCCCCCTCCGACTCACGGAGCGGGTCCCTGCGGAAAGAAAATCCACGGGCAAATCCGCTGGGCTTGGCTCCGGAATAACCTCCGCACAGGGCCAAGGAGGCCGGAGCAGCCGTGGTGCCGAGGGAGCCGCTTCCAGGCGCTGCGGAGCTGCAACTGCCGCGAGCCCCGAGAGGAGCCCCCCGGCCCCGGCCCGGAGGTCATGGAGCAGCTCAGCCGGGCTCAGGAGGAGCAGACGGGTCGGGATGGAGCAAAAGCTGCTTCCTGGCGCCCGCGGGGCTCAGGCGGACGCCTGCAGCTTGGCGAGCCCGTCGGCGTACTGGAATTGCGGGCCGCACTCGTAGTCGTACATGTCGAGCGCCACCTCGCAGCTCTCGCGCACAACGCGCTCGTCGTCGCGCGCGCCGGCGCGCAGCGGCTCCAGGCAGCCCTCGCAGGCGATGGCGCCCAGCGCCTCGGCGCACTCGTGCCGCACCATGGGGCTCTCGGCACGGCTGCGCAGCGCAGCCACCAGCCCCGGCACGCTCGCCTCGTGCCGCAGCTGGCCCAGCACGAAGCCGATCTCGTGGCGGAAGAGGGCGCTGCCGCCGCGCAGCCCTGCGGGGAGGGGGCCACGGTGACGCCGTGGGGACCCGCGGGGACGCCCAGCAGAGCCTCCGCGCCCCAGTGGCGGCGGTGAAAAGGGCTTGGTGGCCGAGCACAGGGGCTTGGGGACACGCCAGGGCCTTGGGGACAGGACGTGCTGTCCCCCAGGGTGCCCACCCCACACTGCTCCCTCCCAGTCCACGTCTCAGCGGGACACCCAGGCCTGCAGGGGCCAGCAGCCCCCGTCATTGCGAGTGGGTGCCTGCGGCACTGCTCCATGCCACGGTGCAGGTGACAGCCCCCATGAGCGTGGGGGACAGTGACAGCCCCCTCGTGCCTACGGTGGGACCCCTGGGCCACCTCCTAGGAGCTTAAGGCACAGAAGGCAGCACAGGCCCCAGGGGTCGCAGAGAAACCCCTGTGGCATCGAGGGGCCATGGCACAAACCCACGGGTCCCCCTAGGAAATCCAACCCTGATGGGATGGGCCAGGGCCTCTCCCAGCAGGAGCCATGGGGAAAGGACTGAAAAAGGGTGCTGTGAAACACCGGAAAGGATGGGAGATGCTCCGCTGCTCAAGAAAGGGCCCTGGGGAGCAGCGAGCTCTTCCCGAGCGCCAGGAGGGCAGCTCTAAGCGGGGCCCTGCATGGCAGCGCCTGCCCCGTGGCTCCGCGGGGCTCTGTGGGGCTGCCCTTACCTTCGACGAGCGCCAGCGCTGCCTCGCGGCCCCCCACGTTGCGCAGGGCGAACATGGCCCGGTAGCGGTCGAAGAGCGGGCGCGACTCGTCCAGGAGGGCCTCGCGGAGCTGGGCCACGTCCGTCTCCTCCGCGGGCGGAGCAGGATCCACGGACGAGTAGGGGCTGCCGCCCGCCTCCTCCCCGTGCTCCTGCAGCCACTGCAGCCTCCGCACGGCCAGCTGGCAGGTCTCGGCCACCTGCGGGGACCGGTCCGGGCTGCTCCGTGGGCAACCGGGCTCCACGCGCTTCCCCGCTTTGGCCCTCGGCTCCAGGAGCTGCCGCCCACGCAGGACAGTCCCGGCCGCAGGACGCGGTGCTGGCGCCCAGCACGGATGCTGCTCTGCACCGACCCCCCCAGCACCGAATCCCATAGGAGAGCACCCGCAGGGAGCCTCACCTCGACCACGGGGTCTTCCGAATAGCGTTTCAGGACATCCAGCACCTCCGGATTCCCAATAGCACCCAAGGCTTCACCTTAAGGAAGGACGTCAGGACATTGTGAAGGTACCTAAGGAGGCGGGGGCCCGTCCTCACTGAGGGAAGCGGGGACCTGCTCCAGCCAGGCCTCCTGCTGCTCGGGATCGGTGACGGCCCCGGCCCGGACAGCTCTCGCGGGGCACGGCCAGGCCCTCGCGCACGGCGGGGGCAGTAGGGCTGCTCAGCCTGGGGGCTCTTGACACCCGTTAGGGTTTCCCAAGCCGTGACGTTCCCCGTGACGTTCCGCAGGCCCCGGCCTCTGCTTGAATGGAGGTTCCGAGGTGCCTCCCAGCTCCCTCTCGGCGCCAGGGCCCAAAGCAGGCCCCGCCGGCCGCCACGTACCCGCCTCGTGCCTGACCATGGGCTCCTGGCGCGGGTCCTGCAGCACGCGCAGCAGCACGGGGATGGCGGCGGCCTCGCGCATCTGGCCCAGGCAGTAGGCGAGCTCGTGCTTGAGCAGCGCAGAGCTGTCATCGAAGCCGCGGCTGATCCAGCGCACGGCGGCGGCGCCGCCCAGGCCGCGCAGCGTGAAGAGCGCACGGAAGCGGGCGGGCAGCGGCTGCGCCACGTCCAGCAGCGCTCGCCCCACGGCCTCCACCTCCTGCTCCGTCACCATGCTCCCGGCGGCGCGGGGCTGCCGCGCGGGAAGCTCCTCTGGGGGAAGCTCCTCCGGTCACGCTCTGCGGCCACCTGCGAGGGGAAGGGGGTCACGGAAGGGCCGGGCGCAGGCAGGGAGCGTCCCCGCGACGGGGAAACGGGATAAGCCCCCGCGCGGCCCCCGCCTCCCCTCGGGGAGCCCCGGGCGGGGCGCGGAGATGGAGCCACCGCCGGGAACGGGAGGGAGCGGAGCCCACATGGAGCCAGGCGGGGCCCGCGACACCGGGTCCGACTCAAGCGAGGCCAAACGGCTCCCGGCACCGGGCCAGGCTGAACGGGACCCGGCCCCTTCCAGGCGGCCGGGCCGGACGGACCGAGCCGCGTCCCTGCAGAGCCCCGGACAGGGAAAACCGGGAACCCCAGGCCCGGCGTTCCGGACGGGCCACGAGCGGGCGCGGAGCGACACCCCCCTCCCGAGCCCCGAGCCCCGCGCCCCGCCGCGCTCACCGGGCGCCGCCATCACCGCCGCTGCCACGTGACCGCGCCGGCCCAAACCATCGCGGCTCCGGGGCGGGCGGGGCCGCGCGCCCACGTGGGAGCCCCCCCCGCCGCCGCCGCCGAGTGGGAGCGGCCCGGGCCGGGCACCGCCCCCCGCGCTGCCGCGGAGAGCGGCCCCGGCGCGTGCGCAGTGCGCAGGGCTGGCGCGGCCCCTCCGGAGCGTGCGCAGGGCTGGCGCGGCCCCTCCTCCAGAGCGTGCGCAGTCCTGGCGCGGTCTTGACGCGTGCGCAGTGCTGGCGTGCTTCCCCCCCCCCCCCCGCACGCGTGCGCAGTGCTGGCGTTCCCCTCCGGCGCGTGCGCAGTCCTGGCGCGGGCCAGGCCCGGGTTGCTGCGGTGATGGTGGGCGGCCCCGCGTTCCCGCGGCTGCTCATGGGCGCCCATCACGCCCAGGCCGCTCCGTCACCCCCCGAAGTTATTCTGCTTCCCATCAGGCTGCTCCACTGACCCCCAGAAGTGCCCGGTTGCTCCCAGGCTTCCCCATGGCCTCCAAGGGCAGCCCCATTGCCCTCAGAGTTGTCCTATTGCCCCCCAAAACTGCCCCACCGCCCCCCAGGCTGCCCCGTTGGCCTCAGAGTTACCGAAGTGTTTTCCAAAACTGGCCCATTTTCCCCCAAGTCTGCTCCATTGCCCCCCAAGGCTGCTCTGTCACCCCTGAGGCTGCAAATGGGAATGGAACGCATTCCTGGCTGCTCCTTCCTGCCCGCTCCGCTCCTGGTGATCCCGATTTTCCACTGCGCTCTCCCCGACTTGGCAATTTTCACCAGCATGCAGCCAGAATGAGGCGGGGGCTGGGCAATTCCCAGCTCCAGGGAGCCCTTATCTCTTTCTCTGGACCAGGGAAGGGAGTTGGGAGCTTTGGGAAGGCCCTGCTGGAGCTTGTGGCAAGCTGTGAACTGCCTTGTTCTGTGCAATGATGGCAGGGCACCCACCTGGCAGTGTGGGAGGAAGCCAGGGAGGGAAGAAAAACCAAGAAAAACAGAAAAAAAAAAAGAAAAAGAAAAACCATGGTTATGTTTAAAAATCAACGGCTGGTCCCAGAAGCGCCTGCACAGGCTGCCCGAGGCGGTGCCACTGGGCTGGAAGCGGCTGCGCGTGGTGCCCACGGCGCCCTTTGCCGTGGGGCCCGGCGCCTTCCCACGCCGCCGGCACCACCAGGTCTTCCGGGCAACGTGGCACCTTCGTTTTCCATGGGATGCAAAGCAGAGGGAAGCACTGGATTCAGGAGAGCAGCACAGGGAATGCCAGCGCGGGCGTGCGGAGCAGGCAGGCGGCACAGGCCCGCGCGCGCCCGGCCACTCCGACACCTTTTGCCGGAGGGCTGGAGACTGGGGCTTCCAGCCGAGGCTCCATCCGGGCCCAGGGCTGACGGGGCCACCCCGTGGGGTCCTGCCCCTCCCGCAGCCGCCCCCGCTCCCGTCTCTCCCGCTGCCGGAATGGCGCCCGCGGGAGCTCGGAGGCGCTGCCGGGCAGGGACGCTCTGGGCCAGGTTCCGGAGCAGCAGTTTGCAGGGGGGATTTCACGCCCAATGCCAGTGTCCGCCCCAGGCAGCTTCTCTTGCCCTCTCAGACGCGTTCACACGTTTCGTGTCCCCAGAGGAGTTTTTCCCTTCTTTTGGGTCTGAGCAGAGCACCCTTGGGACAAAACCTTCCTCAGCGCGTTGCGGCGAGCTGTGGAGCTCAGCGCGGCTGTGCAGCGGTGCTGCGACGTGACCAACGGCTGCCAGCCCCTGGCCCTTTGCCTCAGCACCTCCGTGTGCCCAACGCGCTGGCAGTCCAGGCACGTCCCACGACAGAAGCGCCTTGGGCACCTGAGGCAGATCTGGCTTCTGGCTGCTCCTTCCTTGAGGCCGCGGGGACCCAGTGGTGACAGCTCCATCACAGCTGCGTGCGCCCTGCACTCTGCAGACCCGCATTTATCCTGCAAAGGGAAAACCCGCCAGGCCGCCAAGCCGAATCGAGAGCCCCGTTTTATTTACCCAGCACAGAACACATCACGGGAGTGTTGAAATCCTGGCAGAGAACACAGGCATGAAGTACATTCCCCTGCCTTGAACCACCGCGGCAAAACTGGCATGGGCAGGACGCAGGCGGCCTCCTCCGAGCCGGCAAGGCTGCTCCATCCACCCCTGCAATAGCCGTGCCGGCTCTGCCGGCAGTGCTCGGGGGCAAGGGGATGGGGTCCCTGTCCATCCGGGTCCTTGTCCTCGGGATCACTGCTCACCGGCGTGCACGGCGGTGAGCTCAGCCCTCCCCGCACGTCTCGAAATACTGGCACATGAGCTCGCGCACCTGCTCGGCCCGGCCGTCCTCCATGGCGGCGGGCGCGGGCTGGCACGGCTTGGGCAGCTCGCTGGGCTCCGTGCCCTCCAGCCACTCCTCGTTGAAGGGGTTGTCGTGAGCCTCGCACACGTTGTGCAGGATGCAGCAGGCCAGCACGAGGGTGGGCAGCAGCTCCAGGCTGCAGTCGTCACACTTGAGCAGGATCTGCCAGCGAGCCTTGAGGCGCAGGAAGGCGTTCTCGATCACGCTGTGCGCCCGCTTGAGGCGGTAATTGAACTGCAGCTGCCGCTGCGTGAGGTTGTCGTCCTCCTGGTAGGGCTTGAGGATCCAGTCCTGCAAGGGGTAGGTGGCATCACCCAGCAGCACGTACTTCTGGGCCTTCCCCATGAAGGGTTTGGGCGGGTTGGGGCACAGCCGGCCCTCCTTGGCCAGCACCCACAGGCTGGAGCTCTCCAGCACGGCGCTGTTCTCCATGCTGCCGGGGAAGGCGGTGGAGACGTCCCAGAACTGCCCCAGGCCGTCCACGGTGGCCTGCGTGAGCATGGAGTGCCAGCCCTGGCCGTTGCAGTAGTCGGCGCCGAGGCGCAGCGGCGGGTGGATGGGGATGTGCAGGCTGTCCAGGGCGCCGATGCAGTGCGGGAAGCCCCAGCGCGTGCGGAACACGCGCACCATGGTGTCCAGCTCCTTCTCGCCGGGCAGCCGCAGGTAGAGCGGCTTGAGCAGCAGCACCACGGCGTAGCTCACCTCCCGCACGCACGCCTGCACCGTGGCGGGCCCCACGCCCAGCAACGGGCCCACGGTCTGATACTCCACGTTGGTGGCCAGGTGCCACAGGGCCACGGCCACCCTCTTCTCCAGGGGCAGCGCGGCGTGGAAGTGGGCGCCGTGCGGCGCCAGCCCCGGCCGCAGCCGGTTGCACACGTAGAAAAAGGTCTCCTTGGACATGCGAAACTTCTCCAGCCAGTCCTGGGGCCCGAATTCCTTCAGGACCACCCGTTCCCACCAGTCCGCGCCACGGAGGCTGGGCCACGCACGAGGGTAGAAGTAGCAGCTGGTTCTTCTCCGGCGAGCGATGAGGAGCTGCGGGCGCGCGGGGGGCCGGGCCGGGCGTGAGGCGGCGCCCGCGAGACCCCCCAGCGCCACCCACAGAGCCAAGCTCCCATCCCCAGCCGGGTCCCCGAGGTCCCTCCTGTCCCCTGTCCTCCGTGTCTGCCACCCACAAACCCCACATCCCCGTCCCTTGTTTCCTTCTGCCCTTCGTGTCCCTCCATGGACCTGCCGTGTCCACCTTGTCACCCCACTTGCAGGCTGCCCACGTCCTTCACATCCCCCTGTCCATCATGGTCCTGTGGCCCTTGTTCCTTGTGTTCCCTGTGGCCTTTGTCACCCCTCATCCTTTGTGTCTGTCCTCCATCTCCCATGTCCTTTGTGTCCCCTCTCTCCCTGTATTTTTCATGTCCTGTGGGACCGTGGCGCCCATGTCCCTGCCATGCCCATCCACCCCCCATTCTTTGTGTCTCCCTCTGTCCCCAGATCTTTCCTCCATGTCCCTATACACTGTGTTCCCTGTCCTTTGTATCCCCTTGTCCCCTGCCATGTCCTTTTGTGTTGCCAGAATCCCCATGCCCTTTATGTCCCCCAGATCTTATTTACTCTGTCCCCATGCCCCCCACGTCCCCATCCCTCCTTTGCTTTGCCCCACGTCCCGAGTCCCTCCTGTCCCCACGATGCCCCTACATTTTGTCTTTCATGTCCCCATACACCCTGTCCTTTGCCACCCATGTCCCTCCATCCTACAACAGCCCCCCCATGTCCCTCTGTCCCTTGCAATCCCCAATGTCCTCATGTCCTTTGTGCCCCCCCTGTGTCTGCTGTGACCCCCACCATGCCCCCATGTCCTCTGTGTCCCCATATCCCTCTGTCGCTTGTCACTCTCCATGTCCCCATGTCCTTTGTGTCCCCATATCTGTTGTCATCCCCGTGTCCCCATATCCTTTGTCCCCCAGCATGTCCCTCTGTCCCTCTCCCTGTCCCTATATCTTTTGTGTCTCCCTGTGTCCCTCTGTTGCCACCCCCACCATGTCCCCATGTCTTTTGCATCCCGCTCGTGTCCCTCACCATCCCCGCCGTGTCCCCACGCCCTTTGTCCCCACCCACCGTGTGCCTCTGTCCCTCACCATCCCTCATGTCCCTGTATCCTTTGTGTCTCCCCGTGTCCCTCGTCACCTCCCCATGTCCCCATATGCTTCATGTCCCCCCGTGCCCCTCGCCACCCTCCCGTGTCCCTGTGTCCTTTCTCCCCCAGGACCCCGCCCCGCTGTCCCCCCCCGTGTCCTCCGCGCTCCCCGCGCCGCCGCGGCCCGCCCGGTCCCGGTGCCGTCACCGTCATGAGGCGCTTCTGGCGCTGCGCGTAGTAGAGGCGCAGCCAGGCCGCGCGCTGCGCCTCGTGCCCGCGCGCCGCCATGTCCGCGCGCGCGCCCGCGCGCCGCCGCAGCAGCGCGGGGAGCAGCAGCAGCGGCGGCGCCGCCGGCCCCGGCATTTTCGAACCGGGAGCTGCCGGGAAGGGGAGGCGCCGCCGGGGCCGCGCGGGGCGGAGCGAACCGCCTCGAGGGGCCCGGCCCGACCCGGCCCAAACCACATCACATCGGCCTGACTCGGCCCGGCCCGGCCCGGCCCGGCTCGGCCCACATCACATCGGTCTGGCCTGCATCATATCAGCCCAGCCTGACCCAAACCATGTCACATCGGGCCGGCTCGGCCCAAACCATATCACATTGGCCCAGCTCAGTTTGGCCCAGATCAGACTGGGTCGGACCAGTTTGGCTTGACTCAGACTGGCCCAGATCGGCCCAAATGGATTGGATTGGCCCAGATTGGCCCAAATCAGGTCAGATCAGTTTGGCTCAGACTGGACTGGATTGGCCCAGATAGAACTAGTTTGAACTGGCTTAGTCTGGATTGGATTGGACCAAGCTCAGATTGGCCCAGATAAGACCTGATTGGCCCGAACAGGTTTGGATTGGCCCCGACCGCAGCAGATCAGTCCAGACTGGATTGGCCCAGATCAGCCTGTATTGAACCAGGTTAGACTGGCTTGGCTCAGCCTGGCTCAGACCAACCTGGATTGGCCCAAACCAGATTGGCCCAGATTAGACCAGATCGGACTGGCTCAACCTGCCTTGGAGCAGACCAGTTCAGCCCGAATAGAACCAGTTTGGACTGGCTTGGATCAGACTGGATTTGACCAGTTCAGATCAGCCCGGCTCGGCCTGAACTGGACCAGATTGGCTCGAACTGGCCTCGTTCAGCCCAGGGCCTGTCTGGACCCAGCTCAGCTCAGCACCGGGCCCCATCCTGGCATAGCCTGGCTGGCCGCAGCCCCGGGATCAGCCGGGATCAGCCGGAGCCACAGCCGGGACGTTCCCTCCGGACAAGCGCTGCTGTCCCACAGCTCCAGCTGAGCCCGTGTCCTGCTCCCTGGCAGGAAACCTTCCCAAATCCCCATCCCTCCCTGGCTGCTTCCTGCCCCCCGTGGCCACGCACAGGTCTCCACCTGGGACAAGGGGAGGTGACACCAGCCTGGTGTCCCCTGCACCTCCCCTCACCCCTCATTTATTTACACCCCGCTCATTTATTTACATCTCCCCCACGCCCGCTCTGTTATTTCCGTCCGCACTGACTTTATTTACACCCCTCTGCTTTGCAGCGCAGGGATGTCCCCGTGCGCGGATGCTGCCCTGCCTGTTGTGTGGCCCATTGCAATTAATTGACTGCGTGTGCAGGAGAGATTGGAGAAATGGGCTGAGCTACTAGGGGAAAAAAATAAAAAGTGCGTTTGTGCCTCAAAAGGGTTTTGGACTGAGCAAGGGGATTTCCCTATTCCCGAGTTCCTAGGTGATGTCTGGGAATCGGAGCCAGCCCCCTGGCCAAGAGAAAAAAAAAAAGAAAGAAAAAGAAAAAAGGGGCTTCAGATGCTTGATTTCCTGAAATATTTTGATTAAAATAATAATAATAATCATTATTTTTCAGGCCCGCGAGCTTGTTTTGCCCCTGCCCAGCCCCGTCCTCTTGGTGCTGCATCTCGCTCCACGGGTTCCTATGGAGCCCGAGGGGGTGGGGCTGGGGGCAGGATCAGGGTTCCGGTCCCGGCCAGGGCCAGGTGCCGATTCGCGGTCGCGGTCCCGGTCCCGGTCTCGGTTCGGCCCGGCCCGGCCCGGCCCGGCGCAGCCGCCGCTTCCTGTATTGATTCGAACGCGCCGGAGCGGGCGCTCCCGTGGTGCCCCGCGCGGGGGCGGGGCCCGCCCGCTCGCAGGCGGCCGCCATATTGGGCAGCGCCGCGGCCGGCCCGCAGTGACAGGAGGCGGCGGAGGCGGAGCGGGGCCCAGCCGAGCCGAGCGGACCTAAGCGGAACCGAGCCGAACCGAGCCGCGCAGGTGAGGAGGGCGACGGGCACCGGGGCCGCGGCCGCGGGTCGGCTGGGGCCGGATCTCCTCCCGGTGCGGCCGCCGGCTCCCTCCCATCCTCTCGCCGTGACCCGCAGCCCCGGGCGCTCCCTGCCCCCGCCTCCCCTTCATCCCGTTCCCGGTGCCGCGGCCGCCTCGCGCGGGGCCCCGTGAGCCCCGCGCCGCCGCGGGTCCGCAGGAGCCGCCGGCCCCGGGCGCTGCCGTGACGCAGGCGGCGGCCGCGCTGCAGGGGCCAGCTCGGGCCGCCCGTTGTCCCCGGGCCCGCCGTGCTCCCGTGCCTTTGGCCCGGCCGTTCTGGACGTCCGGCTGCGAGATAGCGGCAGGTGCGGCCGGGGAGCCGCGGGGACCCCGGGCACAGCCCAGACGTGTCCGGCGCGGGGGTGCCCCGCGGCTCCCGGGGTCGCTCCGTGCCGGCCCGGCAAGCGCCGGGTTTCCTCGGGCTGCTGTGACCGACGACGCCAGCCTGGAGCTCTGCGCCTCGGCCTCCTCCCCGAGCTCATTTTGTATAAAAGACCATTTTTATTTTTAACACACAAGCGGAATTTTTGTGGACTGCTTGGGGAGCTCCCCACAGTTTGGAGATTCTCTGACTTAGGGTTTTTTTGTGACCTGGCTGTGGGTGCCATCGCATCCTCGGTAGCTTAAAGCTCCTGATAAAGCCCGGGCCTTTGGAAAGGCCTGGCGTGGCCGGTAAAGCTCCGCAGGCAGAGCTGCTGGCGAATTCTTAATCTTGCCTCATAGCGCAGTGCCTTCCGATAAGACTTGCAGTAAAGCGGACCTCCTATCTCGAGCTGATGCTCCTAACAGCTGGTTTGAGTCATTAGGAAGAATACGCAGACAAGGGTGCTTCGTGGGGCCTTGTGTCTCTGTGGAAGGAGCCTTTGCCACGAGGGTTGGTGCTGGCACACGGATGGAGAACGGGCTCTGGAGCGGCTCCGAGCGCAGGGCAGCTCCGTGTCGGGAACGTGCCGGCTGGGAGACGGCTCCGTGGAGAGGGGGCGTCTCCTGCGCCGTGCTTCGAAGATGCTCTTGCTTTTCCTCTGCTTATCAAAGCCTGATGCGCAGTAGGGCAGAGTACACAAACTACCGAAAGGAAAACAAAACAAAACCCTAAAGATTCTGTAAAATTTTATGAAATACGTGCAGGGTACATTCTTTGATGCTTTTGTTTGCTGTTACGTAAGTTTTTTCGGAGCCTAGAACGTTTAACGTGGCAGTTCTGCCCCCTTACCTGGTTGAGTTACCCCTGAAGCTTCAGTACTGCCCTCCTTGCATCCCTACCCCGCTGTGTGGCTTGTGGTACGTGCAGTAAACACAGGAGATACTCAATATCTTCTAGGGAGTCACCAAAGTGAACATGACCATACGCTTGTGGACTCTTCCAGCCGCAGTAAATCCCCTTATTTCCCCCAGCTGTCCAGCAGCTTTCCCAAAACCTGTATTTATGTGGGCAAAGTGACCCTCAGGTGACAACTCGAGGTCGCTCGGGGCGTACGGGGTCCTCTGCTCTGCCAGAAGCCAAAGGCTGCAGGTGCAGAGGCTGCTATAGCTCAGCCTTTGTGTCTCCGTAAGGATGCGGCACTGGGGGAACGTACGGAAACGGGGCAGGTTCTGCCTGTGGGACACCGGGAAGCAGCGTCCAGCCTTACCCGCCTGCCACAGGGACTGGGGTGAGATCCCAAAATGCTGCGAGATTAACTCGCATCCCCTACTCCCCTGTAATCTGAGGCAATCATTCCCGCTTCCCTACCTGGCCTTTGGGAATATCCATTGGGAATATCCTTTGCCGCCTGCATTTCATACCTGTCTTGCCCTAGCACAGAAGCCCTGGCAGCCGTGACTTGTTCCATTACAGCAGCAGCCACGGAGCAGATGAGGGAACAACCTGGTTGGGCCTCGGTATCTCCAGAGCATCATCTGCCCGCCTTGAACCTGATTTTTAATTCAACCTTCAGAACTTTAATTAAGCCTGAGCAGCAGCCAGGAAAGGGGGAGTTGCTCGTTGTCCAAGCAAGGCACGTTTGCTAAATAACGTGCCCCTAAAACTGGGGAGGGCTTTTTATGGGCTGCCTGTTATTGTTTTGTCCTCATAATATATGAGCCCGTCATGAGGCTGCCTCTTAATTAGGCGCCGAAATTGCCTTTTGACCCACGGGCGAGAGCCAGCACAGCAGTGCCCCAGCCCCGAGTGTGTTTACATTGCGGCACCGTGCGTGTTTCCCAGCGAGGGGTTCCTGTCCTGCTGAAGACTTTGTTCCCTATTTCAACTTCCTTGGGAACAGGCATCCCTCTGATTTATGGAGGGGAGTTGCGGAAAAAAGGAGAAAAGCAGAAATAATCGCTATATGTAGGCAATAAAAAGGGTTTAATGGTGATGCTCTTGAGAGATCACCTGCTGATTGCCTGATTGTCACGACTTGTCTGCTCAGATAGAGACCGCACTCCTGATAGACCGTTGCCAGCTGCATTGAGATGTGTGTTGAATGCGAAGGCGATCCCTGAAGACAGAGTGACAAACATACAACGTGCTTAATTTATTACCCGGAGCTTGAAGCAAACTTGGGCATCCTGCAGCCGGGGGCCGGGCTGCCGTGCGCGCCGCGGGCTCTGTGTGTCCTGCCGGCCTCGGCTGCGCCGCGGAGCTTTGCGGGAGGTTTGGAGCATGGCTGGGAGAGCGGAAAACACGCTCGCACTTTGAGCAGAGTGGCAGAATGAATTAAAGTTGCAGATTTGTCGCCTGCGGTCTGAATTACAGGTTGGGCCCTTGCCTGCGTGAAGGGATGGTGTTTTTATAACACTGGAGGCCAAAGAAAGCATGAAGAGCTGCGGGTGTCATTGATCTTTGGGCTTGGTGCTGCGGGGTAGCAGCATGAGTTTCTGCCCTCCCCAAATGAATCGGGAGGGCGGGTCTAGGCGGGAGATGGAAAAGTCCTTTGAGTCGCTTCGCCTTTCAGCTGGAGCTCGGATTTCTCCCCAGCCTGTTCGGCCGCCTAAGAGCTGCCTTTTGGGGGGATTTGAACCTTGTGGAGTCCATGGTGGTGACTGCGCAGGAGGGCTGTTAGCTCCCCGTGGAGGACGAGGCTCTGCCCAGAGTGCTTGGCCTTGTGCAGCCCTCGCAAAGGCAGAAACACTGTGGATCCTCACAGCAGCCTGCGGGAAGGAGGATGCGTCGCTGCGTGTTACGCTCCGAAACACCCGTGCGATGGGACGGGGTTGGCGCTAGCGCGAGGTCCTGCCGTATCTGCGGAACGGGGAGTCTCCGCGGCCTCCGAGAGCGCCGGCTAGCAAAGCAAGGGGGCAGATCTTGAACGTCACCAGCATACAGCAATATTTTCAATGCTACAGTCTCTTGGTAGTACCTCCGCGTAGAGAACTGTCTTGTTTGAGGCAGTGAAGCTTGTGTTTTATTTTGACATAATAAAAAAAATGCTTAATCTGCTGCTTACATATAAGGCTTACTTCTGTAAATTTATTTATTTTTTACTGCATACCTTTGTAAATCATTGGACAAGAGATTGCGTAATGATTTTTTAGAAGGTAAACACTGGTAAAATTTACACAGAGCTTTAGCTTTTTGTGCTGCTGAGAGAAGGTTGGTTGCCTGGAAATGGTGGTTTGGCGTGATGGGTGAATGCTGTGACCGTTCCTTCCCTTCGGAGCAGCTCTCCTCCGCGCTGGCCAGGAGCAGGGTGTCTTGCTCCTTCCAGAAGTTAATGTCAGCAAAATGTTTTTAATGTTCAGCATGTATTTGTAGCAGACTTGCTTTGGGCTGTATTTTAGCTGCAAGAAAGTCCAAAATACCTATTCAAAGCTCTAGAAAATGAGAGATTCTGTAACACCTGGCAATGCCGTGCGATGCTGCGGGTGAGGCAGCAGGAGCTCCCTGATCCAGCAGCTTCTCCTGCCGGGAAGGGCCATTCCTGGCTGCTCTCCTCCCTGCTCCCCCGTGCCAGCCCTCGGTGAGTGGATCCAACTGACTGAACCAGCAAAACTTCTGCTCTTTTGGGCTGAGTTAACTTTCTGTGATTTTAGTGAGCCAAACTGAGATGTCAAACCCTATGTGATTTACTTTCTCCAGCCTCTTCCCCTTGGTGAATTATGGGGTTCTTCCTGTGGGTTTTTAGCTCAGTAATGAAGTGTTTTCTCTCCAGGGTAGCACTGGCTGCTGTTAGGTGTCAGCCCAAAGAGCAGGCAGCCTCCCGGGCTCGGGGTGGGCTCTTGCCATTCTTACGCTCAGGTATGGAAGTGGATGGGTTTTAATTCCTCTGGAAGTCAGAAAGAGGAGAAAAAAGAAACGCCCCCTTCTCTCAAGAACAGTCAAGTTATCTGGAGGAAACAAAGGATCTCAAGGAGCCGAGGCAGTCGGGTGTTCTTCTGGAATACATATTTTGTTACTAATTAACCAGCTGGCTTATGCGTGGAGGGGAAAGGCTTTTTAACTCCCGCAGAAGAACTTGAGTATTGTGACTTTTACTGTTTTCTTAGGTAGCTTAAGGCTTATCTTGGGGTTGGCTGGATTTTATCATAGCTAGCATTTCTTGCAGAACAATAATTCTGTGCTGAGTGGGGGTGCCGAATCAAAGTGCGTTTTGTTCGTTTTATTGCCCCAACTTTAACGTATTCAAATACATAAATGTGTTTTTCACAGGATGGAGCTGCTTTTAATAAACCGCTTGCAGAATGATGGGCGGTGGGCAGGGAAATGGATGCAGTTATCCCGCAAATTGTTTGCTTGCCATTGGAGGGGCGACCTGGACCAGTTTGGATTCATCAGATTTGCTAGGCTTGAAGTTGTGGCCTCACATGAGGGTTTTCCATCTTCACTGAGCCCTTGTGTCTTGGTGTGATCTGCCCAAGCAAGTCAAGAGTCGGACAGGTCCTTAGTGGAGATGTTAAACACAGAAGATGCTGCTTGGAGACCTCAGGATCCGGATCTGGGATCCGGAGGAAAGCCAAAGGCAGCTGGACTATGGGTACAGTATATTCCTACATTAAAATGGGCCTGAAGGGAGTGGAGGAAATCTTGGTATAATTCAAACACAATTAATGCTCTGTTGATGCTGTATTTGGAAGCACTTGGAGCCTGTAAAGGGTTGTTTGGGGCTTATTAGTATTATTTTTGTGTTCTGCTTTTGCAGTCTCTCTTCTCGCACTCTTTACTCTCCATATGCCCCATCTCCAACATCTCGTTTTATTCGGTAGAAACCGATTGCCATCAAATTTAGCAGCTCTCTCCAGTCTTGCCTCCGAAAGAGCATACGGGAGACAGCGCCTAAATTACAAATGATAGTTGGGGAGGAGGGTGGGAGAGGTGTAAGCAGGTGTGCTCGGAAGCAGCTTGGCATTAGCTATTTAAGGAATGCTCCTGTGGAAGTGTTAGCACATTTTATGGCAAGAAAACCAAAGAGCACTAAGTTTCAGCAGCTCTGAAGTGTTCAAGATCCACTACTGACAAGCAGCTTGATAAAAATAAAGCAGCTCTGCTAGCCAGTAGCTGCCTGTGGCCCTGACTTCTTGTGTCTTCTCGTCTTGCTTTTGTTCTAACTTTGCAAACGCCGCAGTGCTGACTCGCGTCCCCCTGCCTCGCATGTTGCTGCGACCCCTCTGCCTCGGCAGTAGGTGCCCAATTTGGAGGGAGACCCTTGGGCAGGGTTTGCGCTGTGGGAGGTGGCGCTTTCCGCAGCAAATCCCGTTGGGAGCGGCAGGCAGTTCCGCTGCGGGCCCTGTACGTGGCAGTGTAGCCCGTTCCTGTGTGCTCTGCTCCTGGGACGGCTCTCGAAGCGCAGTTGCCTCCCTGCTTTTGCCACAAGTTTGTGTCTCGAGGCAACTTCCTTTGTGTTGCTGGGACTCCAGCCAACTGCACTAAACGTTTATAGAGCAGCAGCGAGCGGAGATCGTGCTCTGCTCCCGCCTCTGTGTTGCGGTTGTCTCTCCGGAATGCTTGCTAGATTCCACCTTTCCCTTCGGAGATGCCTACCCGGCGTGCCCGTTCCGGTGGTGCCTTTTGCATCAAGGCAGTTGGCACCATGCTTAGGGTCCCCTCTGTTCTCTCGAGTTTTGGGGTTGGATGCAGCCAAGGTGCTTACACGGATGAAGCTGCCCTCTGTCCGCTCTGTTTGTCAGGTCTCCCCCCTTCTAGGCAAAGGTTAAGGGGTGTGTGTGTGTATATGTGTGTGTATATACGTGTAT
The DNA here is from genome assembly GCF_059628265.1 of Tinamus guttatus. Lineage (NCBI taxonomy): Eukaryota > Metazoa > Chordata > Aves > Tinamiformes > Tinamidae > Tinamus > Tinamus guttatus. Next base: position 201,971 of record NW_028289144.1, read on the forward strand.
ATATATATGTGTGTGTGTGTGTGCTCCTGTGTGGGTCTCGTAAGCCTGGGTCCTCTGGACACAAAATGCCAATGACCTGTGCGTGTGAATCAACGGCCAAGGGCAGCAATGCAGAGAAACGCCCTCAGCAGCAGCCTGCTGCTGGGTTTTGCCACGTAACTTTGGTACCGCTGCTCTTGCAGGTGGTCTCAGCTTTGAAGAACGGCCTTAGATTTCTGTTTTGAGATTCCAGCACTTGTTTGTGCGTGTGGGCAACTTGCAAAATGGGCAGAGGGGCTGAAGGGCTGCAAGGGAAAACCTGCTGTGCTGCAGTGCTGCTCTTCTGCTGTGCTTTCATTCACTGACCATCTGAAAAGCACCTTGAACCTCTCTGGTCAGCGGTAGAAAAAGAGCTGCTAGAGAGTGGCTTCTTCGTGCAAAGGTGTGATATTTTGGTAACTTCCTTCTCACTCTTGCAGCAGACTAGTTACTGTCTGGGCTTCATGAAGATAAATTCCTGGGCCTGCTGACCTCCCCAACTCCCCTGTCCTTTCCACCATGGACCAGGATTACGAGAGACGTCTCCTGCGCCAAATCAATATACAGAATGAAAACACGATGCCTTGCGTGAGTACAAATGTGTCGGGGTTCTTGGCCTACCTATTAAGTTGTTGTCTGTCCTGTGTGTTTTTAACTTGAGCAGTTGAAGGGCGTAGAGCCTTGTCTGTGCAAACCTTGGGGCTGTGACTGGGTTCCTGACGATAACTTCATGCAGCTTCTGCAGCTTAAACTGAGTTTGTGCTTGAAAGCTTTATTGGACTTGAAATAACTTAATCTTAATCTGTAGTGGTGTCCCAGTACACATGGAACGCAGAGTTGGAGGCTAACAAAGAAACTAGCTTCAAAATTGGAGAATAAAGTATCCAGAGAGGAAGCTTTAAAGAGAAGGGAAGATAATGTATCTTGTTCCCTATGAAGGTTATGGAGCAAAACCTCCTGGAAGCCACTTCAGGACACGTGGAGGATATGAAGGTGTTTGGGAGCAGTCAGCACAGAGTCACCAAGGGCAAATCAGCCTGCTGAGACAGCTGATTAGCTAAAGGCGTGGAGAGAGGTGTTGGTTCCACTGATTTTTAGCCAGGCTTTTGCCAGTCTTACCCGCTATCCCTGCAGCCAAACGAAGGGTGGGTGAGAATCGGGCAGGGCCCGTGGCAGTGGGCAGCGGTTCGGGAGCTGCCTGTTGGGCTCAGGCAGGACAAACACGAGTCCCACACCCTGGGCAGAATGATCCTGTGCAGCAAATCAGGCTGTTACCGAGTATTCATAAAACAGCTTTGTGGAAGAGGAGTGGTGGCAGCGTGGCTGTGAGTCAGCGGGGTGTCCCTGTGGCCAGGAGGCTTATCTGTGTCACGCTGCTTTCGTGACGGTTAGCCAGCAATCCAAGGAAGGTAACGATTCCCGTCCTCCCCGTGAGGTGACTTCTGGAGTACTCTAGAGTATTTTCTGGAGTGTTCTGGAGTACTGTGTGTTGCTTTGGGTTCCACAGTACGAGAGTGACAAGGTAGAGCAAGCCCAGCAGAGGCCACCAAGGTGGCATCCTGGAGCTTGAGGAGTCTCCATCCTTGGCGATACTGCAGACTCAGCCGGGGAAGCTGCCCCCCTTAATCTAGCTTTAAATCAGCCTTGTTCCGAGAAAAGGTCCTTTCCACGTAATTTAATCTATCAAAGAAAAATAAATTGACCACAGTCAAGAAACGTGCAGCTTACCTTGAAGGAGCCCCCCCAGGTCAAGGCTTCCAGGTATCGACAGTTCTCACTCGAGAAGGGTTGGTGAGAAAGAGGTTGCTTAATTTGCTCTTTATTTTGCCAAAAGATCTGGCAATTGTTGAAATATGGCATGCTCATTAGCCCTGTTAGGGGAATAAGCCCATATTGGCTCTTCTAGCCTTATTGAGCTTGGACAGAGCCAGTTTGATGTTTTTCAGACCCCCACTGTGATCACCATTTGTTCTTGCATGTCTTTTATTCTTCAATTTAGGTAGCAGAGATGAGAAGAACACTGACGCCTTCCAATTCTCCAATGTCTTCTCCTAGTAAACATGGAGACAGATTTATTCCCTCAAGAGCTGGGGCCAACTGGAGCATTAACTTCCACAGAATAAATGTAAGTTTTATTTTTTGGATTTTTTTTCCTTTCTCTCTCCTGTCTCTTAAAGCTCAAAGGCTTGGAATGGAGGCAATGGTGCATTTCCATGTGCCTAGCACAATTGTTCTGCTTATTTTTTGTATCGGGGTCTTCCCTGTCCTGGAAGAGTTATTCTGAATGTGCCTGTCCTGGCCCGCAGGGGCAGCCTGCAGGCAGGCTTCTCACTTTGGAATTTTGTATATATATTGAGAGCTTTCTATATGGTGATACCATGTTTCTTCCTTTCAGGAAAATGAAAAATCACCAAGTCAAAACAGGAAAGCAAAGGATGCCACATCTGACAGTGGCAAAGGTGAGACCCTCTTTCCACTACGCTGTGAAGTGCCTACAGCTTTTTGTTTCAGCCTGGTGCAAAGCTGGAAAGCAGATGTGAACCCTCACACTTCTGTACTTGTGCAAAAAGGGTTTGTGAGGTAAATGATCCCATCCAGGAGTGCTCATCTCAGCAAGCTGCTGGCTGAGCAACCGGAAAGCAAGAGTTTACTTCTACCCTTGAGGTATTATGTCATGGAAAGGCTTTTTCTGATTGAGCGGAAGGAGGGGAAACTTGTTGCCAATCCAAGCTAACGATCTAATAATTGGAGTTCTCTGCCCAAACGCTTGCTTGGGTTCACAGATGGCCTCGCTTACTCTGCCCTGCTGAAGAACGAGCTCTTGGGAGCAGGGATTGAGAAAGTTCAGGACCCGCAGACGGAGGACAGGAGGCTGCAGCCGTCCACCCCGGAGAAGAAGTCCCTCTTCACCGTAAGCCAAGCGCGTTGCACTCGAATCAATGAGACTTGCTAATGTCATGAGGAAAAAGCCTGGAGCTCTGTCACGTTGCTAGTGCAAGAGAGTTATTGTTGTCACTCTGTTAATGTGAACTGTGATAAGAAAATCTGGTGGCCTGTAGAATGATGATGAATGGCTGCACACTTCCTTTTTCTTATGCTGGCAGTGAAGCTGAGTTGGAACTAAGCCCTTTGGGCGCCCTAAAACTGTGCTTAAGTGACTACCTCAAGGTTTAAGGAGAATTTTAGTATTGTTTTGAAATACCTGGAAAAGGAAGGAATGGAAAAGGTTAGGAAATCTGCCCAAAAGAAAAAAAAATCTAAAAAAATCCCAAATCCAAAAACTAAATCTGGGTTTAGTTAGGCAGTGGCTGCCAGCTGCTGTGTTGCAAGTGACCTCCTAGGTCCCAGCCGTGCTCAGGTTCTTATTCCATGGGTTTTCTTCCCCAGTATTCCCTCAGCACAAAGCGCTCCAGCCCGGACGATGGCAATGAAGTGTCGCCGTATTCCTTGTCTCCCGTCAGCAACAAAAGGTAATAAAGATTCATAACAAGCTGGGTGGAGAGAAGTGTTGGGACAGAGGGTTGACATTCTCTGGGGGTTCTATGGCAACCAAAAATAGCAATTCGAATTAGTCCTGGAAGTCTTGGGGGCTGGAGTAGGGACAATTAATCTCTCTAAGGATCTCACATAGATACCTAATGCTTTTCGAACAATCTTCAACAAATCTAATTCCTTCCAGTCTTACTCGTTGGAAGGAATTTTGCACTTTCTGTTTGTGTGTTTCTGTAGAAATGCGGTGCTGCTTTGAGGAGTGGCTACAGCAGTCTGTACAGCCGTCTGCAGTAGGTAAAAGCCTGTAGTTGTTTCTGCGTTTCCTCTTGTAAACAGCCAGAAGCTGCTCAGATCACCTCGAAAACCAACGCGGAAAATCTCCAAGATTCCTTTCAAAGTGCTGGATGCCCCGGAGCTGCAGGATGACTTCTACCTGAACCTGGTCGACTGGTCCTCTCTGAATGTCCTCAGTGTTGGCCTTGGGACTTGTGTTTACCTATGGAGCGCCTGCACTAGCCAGGTAAACGACTCCTGTCCAGAGAGGGAAGTAGCAGTTGTCGGTGCTTTCCCAGCCGTAACGTCCTTCCGAACAGTGGAATTTCCTGTGTGAGGGAATTCAGCACTTGTAATGCTCTGTCCCAAGTGTTTAGTTTGTCAGGCAGCTAATAATGTGGTATGATGCTCACAGATGTTTCTTCCTTTGCAATGTCTTATTTTCCAGGTAACCCGGCTGTGCGATCTGTCTGTGGAAGGAGATTCCGTAACGTCCGTGGGCTGGTCAGAACGGGTCAGTACAAGATTGTCAACCATAAGAACTGAAGGACTTAATCCAGATGCTATCACTGGAGCTGTATAAGCCTTTCTAAGGAATTGTGACTTCCTGGGTCTTTTTTCTGTCTTCCTCCAAACTCTCTGCACATTTTTGAGCAAATGTATTTGCTTGTCTGCGCTTATTTCTTCTCTGCTGATTGGGAGGGGATGGAGGGTGACCTTCCAGCTGGAGGTTCTGTAGGCATTTGGTAAGATGTAAGAGAAGGGGAAAGAAACAGTTCACTTATCCAGCTCTGGACAAGAAAATACCATGTAAACATGTCCTAGCTAAACTGGTTGGTTCCCCCAGCAGGGGAAAAATTGGAGATTGAAAAATAATATTACATATATTATATATAATATATAATATATAATATATGTAATAAAATGTATATAATGTAAATGCAAAATGTATAAAATGTAATAAATGTATAAGTGTAAATGTAATATAGTTTATATATATTATATATAATCTCCCATTTTTCAATCTCCCACAAGATTTATTTTTATATATTTTTATATAATATATAATTTAATTTATAAGATTGATATATATATTATATAATATATAAAAATTATAATATATATTATATATATAAAAATTTGTGGGTTTTATTCTCCACATGTGGCTTTTGTTTTGTGTCCACCTCCACTTAATGTCTCTACTGATCATGGGTTTTCTGTTTGTGTAGGGGAACTTGGTGGCAGTTGGCACGCACAAGGGCTTTGTACAGATCTGGGATGCAGCTGCAGGAAAAAAGCTTTCCATGCTGGAGGGCCACACGGCTAGAGTTGGTAAGGAGATGAGCAGGAGGGCTCGAGTGTGTCTTGCCTTCAAAAGTGACTTTTTTTTCCTCCTGTAAAGGAGGGTCTGCTTGAAATAGCAGCATTCCAAAATTGCAGTGATTGACATTTATCCCCGGCTGCGTTTTGGGCACTCTTTGGAAATGTTATCCCTTGGTAGCCGCTGTGTTTTGTTCTTGGGCGCGGTGGTTGCGGCGCCGCTGCAGGTGCTTCCTCCGGTCTCGGGCGCTTTGGGCTTGGTTACAGCATCTCTTCCCTGCTGCTGCCTTCTGCTTTCAGCCTCCAGACAGGCTGCTTCACACTGAGATTTTCGGTTCCCTCGTTTTTCAGGAACTGTTTGTTTTGCTTGGGGTGATGGTGCTCTGATGGCTGCAGTTAGGTTGGGGAAGTCGAGACACTTTCCCCGTTCCATTTCGGCACTTTCCTGCACTGCGGAAGGGGATTAGAGGCAACGTGGGGCTTGGTCTTCCGCGTGGTTTCAGGACCTCCCAGTGGGAAGGAGGGAGCGCCCGGGCACTTGCTTTCCGCCACTGTCCCCCGCGGTGGTGGCGGCTCTGCCGCTCCCTCCGCACGTCCCCGACGCTCTGGCTGTGTCTGCGCAGGTGCCCTGGCGTGGAACGCCGACCAGCTCTCCTCCGGCAGCCGCGACAGGATGATCCTCCAGAGGGACATCCGGACCCCTCCGCTGCAGTCCGAGCGCCGGCTCCAGGGCCACAGGCAGGAAGTCTGTGGGCTCAAGTGGTCCACGGACCACCAGCTCCTGGCGTCTGGGGGCAACGACAACAAGGTGCGGTAGCTGCCGCGGGTCGTGCGTGGCGCAGCGTCCCCAGGCGTCACCAGCAAAGGCCGCGCTCTCCCTCCAGAGAGAGCCAGTCTCCCTGAAAGAGCCACTGTTCCAATCCCTAGGCTGTTCCCTACCATTGGTCTTGCTAAACTTCTCTTCATTCTTATCTCCCTCTTTAAATCAAAAGACATTTTTAATTTTGCTTCCATATTTGGCTAATTGAAACTATAAGGTTTTGAGCCCAACCGAACTGTACTTCCTGACCTTAGGTAATGTATAACCAGCTCGGTCGTAATAGCGCTCATGTGAGTGGAAGCAAATTGAATTTAAAAGCCTTTATAAGTTTTAATACCTATAACTCAGGCTTGTAGTTCTTGAATCCCATATGGAAGAAGCACCTGCTGTGAAGCAGCAGTGCTCGGAGCCCTTCGGAGGGGGTTGCTAGGTAGTGAACTTGCCCGAGGTTTCAGTGACAGCTGTAGACAGTTCTTCCTGCTCAGAATATCTTCTAATAAACTCAAACACATTTCCAAATGTGTGCTGGAATAATCCAGTCCCAAAGACAAAAGAAAGTCTTGGCTACGTGTTCGGTGACCCCGTGCCTTTGTACGCTTAGCCGAGGAGCTGTTTTGTTTCCTTATTAGCCAGCGGTCCAGTGGCCCCTCGGCAGCGTGGTGACAGGGAGGGCCCGGCTCCCCGCGATACCCGCGCTCAGGCAGAGCTGCGGGAAGCTGCGCGTTGCACAAGCGCCGCCGGCCGCGCCGACGCGGTCTGCAGGCGCTGAGCACGCGTGACGGCAGCGCGAGCTCAAGCCCGTCTCCCCTCTCCGCCAGCTTCTTGTCTGGAACCACTCCAGCCTGAGCCCTGTCCAGCAGTACACGGAGCACCTGGCAGCCGTGAAGGCCATCGCCTGGTCCCCGCACCAGCACGGCCTCCTCGCCTCCGGTGGCGGGACCGCCGACCGCTGCATCCGCTTCTGGAACACGCTCACAGGGCAGCCGCTGCAGTGCATCGACACTGGCTCCCAGGTGTGCAACCTGGCCTGGTCCAAGCACGCCAACGAGCTGGTGAGTTCCCGCTCTCAGTGCGCCGCCGCACTCCCTGGGTGAGGGAGCAGCATTCCCATCCCCTTCTCTCCTTCCAGGTGAGTACGCATGGATACTCACAGAACCAGATCCTCGTCTGGAAATACCCCTCGCTAACACAAGTGGCAAAGCTAACGGGACACTCATACCGAGTCTTATACCTGGTAAGCCCTGGCCGCGTCTCCACAGGTGACTCTCGTAGCCGTGGATTTGTCCCGTGCCCGCGTGCCGGGAAGAGGCTTGGAGCACCGCACGGTGGCACCGTGAGCTGCCTGTTGTCTAGGCAGAGATCAGAATGTTGCCCTGCGAGCAGTGAAAAAACCCTGTATCTGGTTTTCCTGCCTGCGAGGGATACTTTGATTTGCTGCTATGGAAATGTGAGGCTTTGGTAATGAATAGCAAAGCCTGCCAAAACTCTTCTGAGGAAACACAAGCATCTTCTTATTCTCTCAAGATTTTTGCACTGTTTTTTTCATTGGTGAGATTGCATGCAGGGGAAGAATCTGACACTTTCAGCCTTCCCAATGTGGCATTAAAATGTGGCTTTGTTACCATTACGTGGGGCTTGGAGGGGTGTCGTTACAAAATAGTATCAGCGTATTTATCATCTGTGAGTGGGTTCCAGTGTAAGTGACTAATGCTGCTGGCGTTTGCCAGCTCCCTCACGCTTCCTGTCTTAGAACATATTTATAATCCAGGGAGGAATAGCCTCAGTTGCAACTGGCTTGGATTCCCTAGCGCAGGAATCCTCTTTATGTTAATTCCACCCATGTGTTCCATAACTGCATAAATAAGAAGCAAGTGCTCGGATTGGCACCTACTGAGGCTGTGAATAAGGCACATGAAAGCAGAGGTAGCTGTCTGGTTTCTCACCGCCAGCCAAGTGGGAAGGAGAGCTATAAATCTTCCCTGGAGGTTTCCACCCTTAACATCGCAGCAGTCGTTCAAGGCTGTTCTGTCTCGGCCTTAGGCGATGTCCCCTGATGGGGAGGCCATAGTCACGGGAGCCGGAGATGAAACCTTGCGGTTCTGGAACGTCTTCAGCAAAACGCGCTCAACGAAGGTGAGGAACGGGGATGCTCCGCAGGCCGGCGCCGCCTTCGCGTGGGGGTTTGTCCTGGGCTTGCTCTGCTCCTCTGCAGAGCTCTCCACTCCCTCCCAGGGCTGAGGGACGTTTGCAGGGAAGGGTTAAGCCTCACTGAGCTAGAAGGGGGTGTTCAGCCATCAAACGACAGAAAAGGCTGCCCCGCGGAGCGGGCAGAGCGCCGCTCTCCTGCCTGGTGCGGGGCCACTAACCCCAGCAATGGAAGCGCCGGGCGCTCCAGAGGGAGCGTCACGGGGAGCCCCCTCCGCCTGCCGCCTTCCCTGCCGGCATCCTGCTCCCAGCTGCCGGGGTCCTTGAGGATAATTATCCTCAGGTCCTTCCGTAACCGCTGAGAGTGGTGGCTCGGGTGGGGATGCCCTGGGAAGGACCCCTAAAAACTTGCTCGTGGTGACAGCAGGTGCCAGAAATTCCGTGAGCTTCTTGGACATCTCAGAGGCGGCGGAGAATGGGATTCTGCTAGGGCTCACCTTGAGGGAGCTCCGGACTTACTATTTGCCTTCCTTTTCAGGAGTCCGTATCCGTTTTAAACCTCTTCACCAGGATACGATAAACCCTCTGTATTACCACCCAGGAGGCCACAGTCCGACGTACCAGGATAAAACCACTAACTTGGTGTGCATGGAACCCCAAACGATCAGCCAGGAGGGGAGTGAGTGTCCGTGGAGCTGAGGATGGATCTAACAGATGCTAATTAAATATGTGCTTGTGAACCACACTGGACAGTACTTGGGATGGGCTTGGGAGGGCCGGGCCTTGCCAAAGGTTTACGGACTTTTCCTTTGCAAAGGGGAATGGGTACAAGAGATGTCAACACAGCGCCCTGCGCCCCTCGTTCCATGTGCTGGAGAAAACACGTGGGATACGGACAGTTCAGAGCGGAGCGAGGCCATCCCAGCTGCTGTGTTGCCCCCTCTTAGGAGGGACGAGCGCCTTTGCGAGCAGAGCCCTAACGTGCTGCGCGGGGCCCCTCTGTCCTGGGATGGACATCTTTGGAGGTAGGAGCCAGCCAGGCTGCCCAGTGCAGCTGGGCAAGGACTGCACTCCAGCCTGGCCGGGAGCCTCTCCTGAGAGCCAGGGGCAGTGGCGATAGCCCGGGATGTCCATTCCATGAGGAAACTGGAGAACTGCCTGTTTTTCTTTGCGTTCTTTCCAAATAAAGCAGGTACTGCGGTGCTCGGCACGCTCATTCCCGTAAGACAGTAATGTTGGCGCGTTTAGCAACTGGCTCCCACCCAAAACATTTTTGGGCTCTGAACTTTCAAGGTGACTTAAGAGGCTCCACCTTTGGGGGAGCCTGTTCAAAGACTTTCCAAATTGCTATTGCATGTTCCAGGCTGATCTCCAAGCTTTTAGTTAGCGAAGAGGAAAAACAATGTCTTTAAAAAAAAAAAAAAATCTCTTGGGAGCTTTCCCCCCGTGCAGTTCATTGCAAGCTGGAGTGTTTCTGAGGATAAAGCAGTTGAGATGTGGTGAAACCGCTACCGTGGACCTGTTATTTCCAGGCGAGCTGGAAGGGGGAAGCTCTGTGGCTGGGCGAGGGGGGTTCTTTTCGACGCCAGGAAGGAGTGTTGCTTTTTTCTCTCTTCCAGGTTGACGCCAGGGACCTGCCGCGTTTTTGTTTGTTTTGTTTTTGTATTTTTAAAGCCGTATGGGAGGAGGGTGGCTGCCCGGGTGCCTGCCCCCCGCTTGTGTGTGTGTTTTTGCTTTTAATTTAAAGAGAAGCTGCTCTGCTCGCAGCAGCCCCTTCCTGCCTCACTGTGTACAGGTGCCAGCGCTGCCCGCCTGCCTGCGGACGGGAACGTCCTTCCCTTCGCCTCGCCCTGCTCTGTATATAGCCCTTTGCTGTAGAGTCAGCGCTGCTTTTCCCTGATTTCTTTTGCAATGGGAGCGCACGGAGGTGGCAGCGCAGCCGCCTCTCCCCGGTGCTGGCCCTCGCGGGGAGCCAGGAGCGGGAGGAGGGCGGTGCGGGCCTGGTGCCGCCTGATGCTCCCGGTGCCGCCTGAGGCCGCCCGCGGTCGCTGTGGGGGGTTGGTTGTGCCGCGGGGTTGCCGTGGCCCCCCTTGGCACGGGGCAGAGTCCCCAGAGTGGCCTTGACCCCCCCCTTTTCCCCACGCCTCTGTCACCCCCTTTGAGGGTAACTTCTGACCACGACTTCGGCACGATCCCCACGGGAGCACGAGGCTCCTTCCCCTTGGTTCTGCGGCCTCGCCGCTCCTCTCACTGCGTTCACGGGTGGTGGCAGTCCCTATAGCACGGAAGGGCCACGGGAAAGCACTGAGAGGCTGGGAATTAAGTGGGATCACTGAGTTGGGCAAGTGGCCTTGAGCCGGGCCGGCGGCAGGGCCTGTCCCCTGCAAATCCCCCCAGTTGGCCCATCAGGGCCAGGAAGGGGCCGGTTTAACCCGGGGGATGGCGGCTGCTGCAGCGGGGCTGCTTGGGCTGTGTCCTGGGCCACGTGCGGAGCCGCCGCTCCCTCCTTGAGGGCATCCCCAGGCAGGGGCCTCCGCGGAGCCGGAGGCGCCAGGGCTGCTGCGGGGAGCAGGACGGGGAGCCCCACGCTCAGCCCTCGCTCTGCTCCGGCGCAGCCCGCGGAAGGGCCGCGCTCCTGCGCACTTGTGATTATTGTTGTTATTTCTTCCCTGTTCGTGTGTGATCTGTAAGCGCTGCCCCAGGCAGGTGGGTCGAGCCCTGGCTCCTCCCGGCGTTTCTGTGCTGAAGTCTGCGACCTCGTGGCATTTGTTATATATCAAAGGCGTCGTATGGTGGAGAAAATATAGAGCGGTGTAACTGTTTTTTCCCTGTAAAGCGATTTAACTGGCATTAAACACGTTGTGAATTTAAGGCTGCTGCTGTCTGCAAATGGCGTCTGTGGGAGGGCTGGTGCAGGGAGGGGACGGCGGGGTCCTCGCGCGAGCGGTGACGGCTCCTGCCGTGGAGCTTCCCTTTCCACCACGGAGCCTCCGGCTGCTCTAGAGCCCCAGGGTCCCCGCGGCAAAACTGCCCACACAGGACACGAGGAGCTGCTTTGGCCCTGGCTCGGGCGCCCGTTGTGGCTGTGCCCCCTTCCCCGCTGCCGCCGGTGCCCGTGGGCCCTTCCTGCAGCTGGAAAACCGGGAAGGGGCAGCCGGGAGGGCACGTGGGTGCCTCCGCACTGGAGCCCCTGCCCGTTGCCAGGGCCGTCACCGCGTTCTGGTTCCGGCGCCGCAAGCGCAGGGCCCAGTGGCCCCAGGCGGCCATGGAGCTGGAGTGGCACCGGCCCTATGTCCCGCAGGGCACCCTGGAGAGCGACTTCCCCCAGCCCCTGTGCAGGTGGGAGCCCGCGGCCGCGCCAGGGACCGGGCCCTGGTGGGGCCGTCCCCAGCGCCTGGACGCGCTTGTCCCCTGTCCCCTGTGTGCAGTGACCAGTATGTGATGCTACGCGGCCCCCACTGCCCCCCGGTGCTGCAGCAGGCCCTGCGCTGGGCGTTCACCCCCATGGGCCGCCAGGCCCGGGGCCGGCTCTGGCCCACGGGGCTGAGCCCCTGCGCGGCCCCCTGCGAGCCGGGCCCCGCCGGGCGCCCGCTGCAGCGCTGGCAGCAGGGCCAGGCCGGGCGCGAGCGGCTGCCCCCAGGTAAGGAGCGGGGCTGGGGGGTGGCAGGAGGGCCCTGCAGCCGCCCCGGGACGCCGGGGCCAGGGGGCTGCGCTGGGGCCCGGCTGGGGGGCCCCGGCGCTGCCTCCCCCATCCCGCCGGCTCCGCTCACTGCCCCCAGCGCCTGCCCAGCACCTGCGTGACGGGGCGGGGTGGGCGCCCGCGCTGCCCGCCCCGCGCCCAGCCCACGGGGGAGCCTTCCTGTGGCGGGAGAGGCCCCGCCGTGAACGCGAGTTCGGTGAGCGCTGGGGGCGGCCGCGTGGCCGCGGGCTCCGGCGCCGCCTGCCCTCACCCTCCGCCCTCTGCCCTGCAGTTGTCACCCGCACGCGGAGCCCCAAGGAGCCGGGGGGCAGCCCAGGCTCCGGCTCCGGCTACGTCCCCGGCCTCTCCTTCTGCCGCCCACCCTTCACCGCCCGGGACGTCGCCGCCTGGAGCCACCTCCGCCACCCGCCCCCTGCCCTGCAGTAAAGGCTGCCCTGCAGGTCGCCCCTCGTGCGGTTCTTGGGGACAGGGGATGCGGCAGCGGGGACAAGCGGGACACAGAGGGGTGGCTCTAGCTGCCCTTCCTTGCTCCCCATGGCCCTCGAGTCCTCAGGGGACAAGCTGGGGTGGGCCGCACCACCCAAGAGGGTCCCAAGTGTCCAGGTATGGATTTTTATTCATAAAAACAGTTTGGCCCCTCATCCCTGCCCCGCGCAGACCCCGCGGCACCCCTGGGGCCCGGGCTCGGGTCGCCATGGCGCCACTGGCAGTGGTGGTGCCACCACGATGGTGCCACCGCGGCCAGACGGCGGCGCGGCCACGCGCCGCCCTCCTGGTGCCACGGGCACAGAGTGGCCCTGGCTGCTCCCGCTGCTGCGCAGGGCCACGAGGGCTCCGTGGGGCAGGAGCGGCGGCACTGCCGGTCCCGCTGCACCGTCCCGGGGCTGGAGGATGCTTGGGGGCTGAGCCCCTGTGTCACCCGTGTCCTGCTGTCCCCCGTGAAAGGGCTCCGTGTGGCCCCTGTCCTCCTGCTGATGTCCCCGCTGGCCTCATGTTTTCTTGTACCTCGAGGGGCCGAGGGGAGCCGGGGTGAGGATGCAGCGGCTGCTCCCAGCCCCAGCAGGAGCAAGGGCAGCTCCGCGCCGGTGCCATCGCCCCTGTCCCCGCTGTCCCTGCGCCTCACGGGTGCTGCCAGCTGCATTCGGGCCAGGCGCCCAGGGCCGTCAGCTGCCGCTCCAGCGCCGCGATGCGCAGGCCGATGTAGCCCGAGGACAGCAGCAGGGCCACCATGCTGGGGACACGGCAGTGTCAGGCAGGGGCAGGACCTGGGACACGCTGCCAGCGCCAGGGCTCCCGGTCGCTCCCGTGGGGAGGCCGGGGCGGGAGTGATGGGGGCGGATGCCCAAGGGCTGGTGGAGGAGCCAGGGCCACCCTGCAGAGCAGCCTGTGCCAGGGCCTGGTGACACGCAGGGCACTCACAGCAGCAGGTAGATGATGATGATGGTGTTGAGGAAGCTCATCTGGGACAGCGAGTCCCTCACGGTCGTGTGCGCTGCGGTGCAGGGTCCCCCTGGCAGGATGAGGCGCTGTCAGTGCCAGCCAGGCTGGCTCTGACCTGTGCTGGCAGCGGGGACAGCGGGGACAGCTCCTGGAGCCAGGCCCGAGCCTGGGCAGGGTCTCCTGTCCCTTGTCCCACTCGTCCACCCGGGGCTGCATGCGGCTCTGCTGGGTCCAAAGTCACCTGTGCCTGGTGCGGGCACCTCGTCACCATCCTCCGCTTGGCTTGGCCTCCGGCTCAGTCCATCTGCACAGAGCGGGGACACGTTCAGCGAGCACCCCAGGACACGGGGAACGCGGGTCCCGGTGATGCAGCAGGAGGATCCCGCGCTGCCCGGTGCCGCAGGAGGCGCTGGGGAGGGCTCCGAGCGCCCGCGCAGGGACCGCATGGCGGGGCCCTGGCTGCAGGGCCGCTGCTCACCGGGCACCGCCGGGAGGCTGCTGAGCTCCAGGGTGCTCTGCTCCAGCTCCGCCTGGCTCCAGGTCTGGAATGGGAGAGATGCCAGTTGCAGAGCCCCCACTTTGCCCCCTGCCCCTCGGGTGACGCGCGGGAGCCACAAACACTCGGCTGAGATGAAGGTTGGGACGTTTGAACCCCACATCCTCCCCCTGCCCCAAAGGGCCTCCCCGGTGCCCACCCGCCTGGGGCAGAGCTGCCACCCCCCCCCCCCGTTTGCCAAGGCAGAGCCAGGCCCCATGCGTGGCTCCTGCCCGGCCCTGCCGGAGGGTGACGGGGACCGCGGCAGCCCCGCGTCCCTCAGCCCAGACCCCGCGCCAGCAATGGCCCCTCTTTACCAGCGGCTTCTTGAGGACTTGCCGGACGCTGCTGCTGAGGGGAGAGGCCGGGGGGCCGCCGGCCGGGCCGTTATCCTGGACGAGGAGAGGAGCGGGATGGGGCGGCGTGGGCGCTGGTGCCCCGGCCGCGGCGCGGCACCCACCTGCAGGTGCCTGCACAGCGACTGCAGCAGCCGGAACGCGGCCTCGCGCCGGCGCAGCGACACGAACAGGAACTGCCGGAGCGGGAAAGGGGTCGGCCTGGAGCCCCCACAGCGCCCTGGGGCTGCTCGGGGCCTGCCTGTCCCTTGGGGGTCGTTTGGGGCAGTGGCAGCACAGGGTCAGCCCCCAGAGGGAGCTGATGCTGCTCCGCCTCGGCACCCGCTCCGGCTGCCTCCATATCCCGGGACGAGGCTCCCGTCTCCTCATCCCGCATCCCCACTCTCCGCTCACCTTCTCCCCGCTGGCCGTGCGGATGCTGAGCGCGTTGGGCACCAGCAGCGCCGTGTTGGTCTTCTTGAGCGCCGAGATGGACAGGACGGGGACAACCGCCTGGCCAAGGGCAGAGCCACCATGGGCCCGGCGCCGCCCGCCCCGCGCCCCCCGCGCCGCCCGCCAGGACCCACCTTGATGTCCTTGAGCAGGAGGCTGCAGTGGAAGCAGACATATCCCGCGGAGATGTAGAGGCGCCCGGGATAGGGCACCTCCTTCTGCCAGGCGCAGGAGAAACCTGGGCGGCAGCAGGGGCTCAGTGGGGGCCGCGTGGGCCGCGGGCACGGGGCACGAGGGCACTCACAGGCCAGCAGTGCCTCCCGGGCGGCGACGCTCCCGAAGAGCTTGTGGAAGCTGGCAGCGCGCCGGCCGAGCTGCGGAGAGCACCGGGCGGTTGGGCCTTTGGGGTCCAGGGCGGCACCCAGACGGCTTTCGGGTGTCTCCAGAGGAGGAAACGCACCAGGCTCTGCGCCAAGGCTTCCTCATCATGGACCGACCCTCCCATGTTTCGGTCTGTGCCCAGAGGGCTCCCCGCACCCCCTGCTCCATCTGCCCCGGCCCCAGGATGTGCCCAAGCGCCCGTAAAGCGCCACCCGTGCCCGGGGGAATCTGTCCTTGCTGCCAGTGCCACGGTGCTGCGGCCCCGGCCGCCCAGGGCTCCCACGGACTCACCGCGGAGGCCGGGCCTCCCTGGCTGCCCGCGGCGGCCTCCGCGGCGGCCTCCTCGTCGCCCTCCTCGCAGAAGGTGGCGTCGCAGGTCCTGGACCTGGCGCGAGGGTGGCGGTGCTGAGTGGGGGCTGCTCCGCACCGCGCTGTGCCCCAGCCCCGCGGAGCCCTGGGGCTGCCTGTGCGGCACCCCAAGGCCAAGGTGCGCGGCGCCCACCTGGTGAGCGCCGGGAGCCTCCGCGCGCCCATGCTGCCCGGCTCCTCCAGGCTCTGCCATCTCCTCTCCAGCATCTTCTTGCTGCTCTTCTTGCGCCTCCCGGCCATGGAGGACGGGGACGCAGGGTGGCTGCAGGACAGGAGGGCGGCTTGAGCCCTCTGCGAGCCCTGAGCCACGAGTCCTTGTCCCCGTCCCCATCCCCGAGCAGGAGCCCGGCTCTTCCCCAGGCTCCCCGCGGAGGACGAAGATGGCGGGACAGATGCTGGCTCCCTGTGCCTGGCTCCGTGCCACGCGAGCAGGATCCCTAGGGATGCTCTGCGGTCCCCAAGGCTTGCTCGCTTGGGACAGAGGCAGCACCGCAGCAGCGAGACGACTGCCAGGGTACTCAAGGAGCCCCAAAACTGACCTGGGAATGTGAAATCCGGGCAGGCTGGGGCAGAGGGAGCCTCCCGCTGCCCCTCAGCAGCCCTGCTGCGCCCGCGCAGGGCGCCCCAAGCGCGGCAGCGCTCTCGCACGCGGAGCGTTTACAGGAGAAGCCGCACCCAGGGCTCCGGCCGCGGGCTCCTGCCCCATTGCCTCCCTGCCCGCGGCCGCCCTCACGGCCATCCCCTTCCCGCCGCCCCTCCGGCGCGCGCAGGGAGTGGGACAGGACACCTGGGCCCCCACGAGCAGCCGGCTGGGACGCGGCACCCACAGCCAAGCGGGCAACAGGACCCCCAGCTCCCTGCCCAGCTCCTGCTCTGCGGCTGCAATGCCAGGAGACCCCCCCCATATCCCACGGGGGCCCGAGCAGCGTGGGGAGGCAGACGGGTCCCTCCAGGCCCGCGTGGGTGCCCGGTGTCTCCCGCAGGAGACGGGCAGGGCAGGCGGGAGCTCAAGGTTCACAGAGCCGGAGGCTCCCCCGAGGCCGGCTCCCGCGTGCCTGTCGCTACCTCTCAGCCCGGTGCCCCCGGCCCGCGTCGGGGTCCTGCTCCCACCCGGCTCCGCTGCGCTCCATGGCCAGCCCGGCTCCCTCGCACGCGATCCGAGACCTGCCTCTCGCCCGCTGCCGCCTCCTCCTCCTGGCGAGGAAGGGCGGGCAGCCGCCCAGCCTCAGCAAGCCCTTTGGGGAGGCGTCGGGAAAGGCAGTGCCCGGCAGCGCCGCTCCCCCGCGCCGCGCTCGGCCTCGCCAAGTGCTGGCGCCAGCAGCTGAATCCCTGGATCCCGCAGGAGCAGGATCCCGACCCACATGCCCATGTCTGCTCTGCTTGCCCACACTCTGTCTCGGCGGACACAGAGGGGACAGCCAGGCCCCCGGGAGGGACAGGGAGCTCCACTCGGTGCCCGCGCACGGGGCTACGGGGTTCCGCGTGGCCCCAGAGGCTCCCACTCGGGAGCGCGGAGCGTGGCCACGACGCGGGACATCTCCAGGATCAGCCCTGGGGCTCCGGGATGGGCCCTCTGGCTCTGCAGCCTCGTGCAGGGCTGGGAATTCGGGATGCAGGGAGCAGGGAAACTGGGGCGGGCGGGCAAGGCCGACGTGGTGTGTGTGACCCCCCTGGCTTCCTTAGGCAAGGAAAAGAGTCAAAGCAAGGGGAAAAAAAAAAAGTGTTATTATATATATATATTTATATATACACATATATATATATAATAACAGTCCCCAAGCGCCGCCCAGAGGCGGCGCCGCGCGGGCACCGGGGCAGGTCCAAGGGCGCCTCTGCCCGCGCCCTCTGGACCCGCGGCCTTTCCCACCGTCACGAGGGCCCGGCCATAAACCCCGGGCTACGGCACGGCCGTCCGTGCAAAGCGCCGCCGCCCCCGGGACCCGCCGGGACCCCCCGGCTCCCTGTCCCCACGGACCCCATGTCGCGGCCCCCAGGGCCATGCCCGGCCCGGCCCGCGGCGCAAAATCAGCCTCGTGGCTGCAGGGGCAGGAAGGGGGGCGACAGCTCTCATTGGCTGCTCTCCCCTCATGGGTGGGATACAGCGGAATAGGAGCCAATCAAACGAAGAGCGCGGCAGCCATTTTCTTCGTGGGCACAGCCCGCGGCGGACCAGGCCGTGGCCGCCATCTTTGCTGAGGGCAGCGCCCTCTCTGGCCTCCCCTCCCCTCCCCGTACCCGGGCAGGGTTTTGGGTCAAAAAAACGTGATCCGAGGAGCCGGCAGGGGCTGACACCCGGCGGGGGGAAGGGGAGGGAGGAGAACAGCCCCGCTCAGGCCACCATCACCCCAGAGCAGGAAGGGGACCAAAGGCCAAAGCAGCCTTGACACCAACAACCTTTATTCAAGTATGTGTGGGGGGTTCTTTTCTCCTCCTTTTCTTTCTTTATTTCTTTCTTTCTTTTCTTTTTTTTTTCTCCTTTTTCTTGTTTTTTAAAAAAGTGCTCAATGAAGACACTGGCCTTAGGAAAGCAAGTTAAAACCGAGGGCCGGGCGAGCCCGGCGCCGGCCTCCTAGTGTTAGTGATGCTCGTGCAAGCGCCGGCCGTGCTGCGCCGGCTCCCGCGGGGCCGGTCCCACGCGGGGCCGTGGCGCAGCCGTGGGTGCGCCGTGCCGGCCGCGCTGCCCCATGCAGCAGGGTGTCCCCCTGCCCAGCTCAGTTCACTGCGTTGCTCCGGCTCTTTGTGTCCGTCTCGCTCGCCCCAGCGCCCTCTCCGTTCAGCCCCCGCAGGGACACGTCGTCTGTGGGGACACAAGGGAGGGGTTAGGAGCCGCTGGAGCTGCGCGGGGACGGTGCAAGGCTGGCGAGTGCCGTGGAGCCAGCTCGGTGCTTCCCGCTCGCCCAGGAGCACAGCGAGACCCGGGCACCCCACAGGGCAGCGATGCGGCTCACGGGCTGACACCATCCCCGGCTGCCGGGTGCTAGGCACGGCGCAGGGCACCGCATCCCCAGCCCCTCACCGCTGGCTACTGCCTGGGACAGCTAACGGGCCCTCCCTGCCCAGCCGGGGCCGCAGGGCTCGGCGCAGCCCTCGCACAGATCCTGTCCCCGCTGCGAGGGCACCAAGCAGGCACAGCCGCCAGCCCTGGCACAGCCCAGGACAGCGCCACCTCTGCGACAAGGACAGCACAAGCAAGAGCACAGAGAGCTGGGCCGGCCTGTGCGCCTACCATGCAGGTCACCCAGCTCCCAGCGGGCGGGACCGAGAGCTTCCTTGCAGCCCCGGCACTTCCCACCGGGATAAAGCTCCCGGCACCTCACTGCAGCCAGGGCCATCTGGAAAGACACTCTCCCTTTATCCCAAACTGGCAGGGGATGGGGAAGGGGACTCCCAGGGACCCCAGCCCCACGCCTGCCCCCTCCCAGTGCCCCCAGCCCCAGTGACACTCACGGAAGCGCACGCGGATGGGCCAGATCATGATGCAGCACAGCGCCAGCGTGGCCGCCACACCAATGCCGCCAGTCACCACCACCATCACCCAGTGGTAGAAGCCAACACAGGCAGGACAGCAGAGCTCAGTCCTGCAGGGAGAGGAGCGCAGCGGCCGTGACCCCCTCACACGGCCTGCCCGCTGTCCCAAACGGTTCTGCGGTGCAGACAAGGGCTAGTTCACACCTGGACACGGGGGCCAGGTCCAGAGCAAGGAGCGGGGCAGCACCCTAGGCATCCTGACCCCCCATCTCCTAGCTTTTGGGGCCAAAATAGAAGTCAAGGAGGAGCTGAGAAAAATTAGAGCTGGCTTTTGCTGGTGCTTCTCACTACGGGTGTAA
Organism: Tinamus guttatus; assembly: GCF_059628265.1. Taxonomy (NCBI): domain Eukaryota; kingdom Metazoa; phylum Chordata; class Aves; order Tinamiformes; family Tinamidae; genus Tinamus; species Tinamus guttatus. Next base: position 221,079 of record NW_028289144.1, read on the forward strand.
GTGCATGCTCCAAACAAGGAACATGAACTCATGCTCTCGAGCAGACCTGGCTGAAGATGTCGCCAGGAAGGTTCCCGCTCTGCGGGGACACTTACGGGCAGGGATGCATGTTCTGGATCACCATGACAGCCAGCCCGTTGGCCATCTTGTCCGTGAAGCTCATTGCTCCGTAGACGAACGCGCTGCTGTGCTGCAAGGGGAGGGACAGCGCCTGTGCCACGCGCTCCGGAGCACGCGGAGAGCAAGAGCCTTGTGCCCTCTCATGGGCAGAGCCCACATTGCAGCAGAGCCCACGAGCAGCAGGGCTTTGGCACCCGGGACTGGATCCCAAGGCGCATCTCCACAGACGTGCCACCCGCCTCGGGACGACGTACCGTGTTGCTCCCGATGAGATCGGCTGTCATGGAGAGGGACGTCACCAGGATGGTGGCCGAGCCGGCGCCGAGCAGCAGAGCTGCCGCATAGATCTCCACTCCCATCCGCCTGGTCAGGGCCACCCAGGAGGCAAAGGCCAAGATCACCAGGATGCCCACGAAGTAGGTGAGCTGCTCCGCGGTGGCGCAGGGAGAGGGCAGAGCTCAGGGCGGGCTGCTCGCGCTCCACGCGCAGCCACACGCGGTGAGGCCGCGCTGGGGCCAGCCCCAGCCCCAGCACTCACATTCCGGCCTATCCACTTATTCACGGGCTTCATGAGGAAGGAGGACATGAATCCACTGATGTACATCATCAGCGGGATGGTGGCAATGTATTTCTGGGAGAGGTGAGGACACAGAGATCAGCTCTAGGCCACCAGCACGAGCCCCGTGCCCAAGCAACTTTGGCATGCGGGTGGGAACGTGCCCTGCGCCCACCTTGGGCAGCAGCAGCGAGTTGGTCAGGTACATGGCGATGTAGGTCTGGGACAGGTTGACGATGAGGCGGGTGGCCATGTAGAGCACTGCCACCTGCAGAGGGACAGCACAGATGTCCCCGGGCCGGAGGAGGTCCCAGCCCCGGCCCCCGGGCCGGGCGGCGCCCCCAGATGGGCGCTGCCGTCCCTGCGCACCTGGTAGAAGGAGGGCTCCCGCAGCCAGTTCCTCCAGCGCAGCAGGGGCCGCGCGGCGCTCGCAGGCTCCTTGCGCAGCAGCGGGCTGCTCTCGTCCACCTGGGGCGGCCCGTCCAGCACGCGCGGCTTCTCCTTGGTGCCCACGTGGAAGATGAGGGAGAACATGGCGCCCAGGCCCACCACGACGAGCGACAGGTTCTGATGAGGACAGCAGCTGAGCAGAGCAAAGGGTGCCCCTTCCTCTGCACCACCCGCCCCATCCAGAAGATCAGGGGAGGAAAAACAGGTCCCTAAAGCCCTGGGGGAGGCTGATGCTGCCCCTGTCCAACGCGGCCGGGAGGATCTCGGAGCACCCACTACGACGCCCTGAATTCAGCCCCGTCCTGCTCAGGGAAGGGCCCTGCCACTCACCCGGAATACAGGGACATCCTGCATGCCCAGGTGCTCCATGCTCTCGGGCTGCTCCACCTGCAGGTTCAGCAGCAGCCAGGCCAGGCCATAGACGGTGATATTGGCCATGACGGTGAAGGCGTACCTGGAGGGGCAGGGTGGCCTGGTGACGCCGGGGCTGGGCACAACAGCAGCCCCAAAGCGGCAGCCCTGGCCCGGGACTCCTCCCGGCTTCCTCCAGCCAAGCCTTGGGGCAAGCCTGGGATGAAGCCCCCCCTTCCTCGGGGTCACTCCATGCATCCCGTCACGGCCTGTCCCCAGGGGCCATTCCCACTGAGGGGACAGCCAGGGTGGCGCCTCAGTGCTTGTCCCTTGCCCAGCCCAGTGCTCCTGTCCCTTGAGGTGTTTCCACCTCCTGGTGTCCCTCCAGGAGGTGCTTCCTCCTCGGTGACCATCACTCTCCAGTCCCAAAGAGGCGTCCCCTGCTCACAGTAGTGCCAGGTGGGCACTGCCCAGTACAGCCAGCAGCAGGGCACAGCGCAGAATGGGCTCGTGCCTGAATGCACCCCCGGGTCTATGCAGAGGGCTGGACCTGTCCCCCCAGCCAGGTCTCCCAGGGCATCCCCATAGCCCAGGCTGGGAAGGGAGCTCTCAGACAGCCCCGGTTCTCCCACCAGCACCTCATGACAGACCCCTCTGGAATCAGAATGATTCCAGGTCTCCTTCTGACAGCACTGAATGACATTCGGCACAGCCTGGTGATGGCTGCACCACCAGGATCGCTGGCACCTTCTTGCCCAATCCCAAGCAGTTTGGGCCGTGGACCCACACGAGCAGCATCGCTAGGACTCATCCTGCGGGATGCCCGTCCGCTGCACCCGGGGCAGGGCAGCACCAGACGTGGGGCAGCGCGGGGCTCCCTGCCACATGCACAGGGGAGCCGGCGCTGTCCTCGGCCCGGGGACACCCTCAGCATGGGGCGCTCACCTGAAGGCTGTGAGCTCCACCTTCTCGTGGTCGTTGGTCACCAGCTCGGGGATGAGGGACAGGTGAGAGACCTGCGTGGCTGCCCAGCCAAACTGGAAGATGACGATGAAGGGGAGGTAGTAGATGAAGACGGCCCACGGCGGGGTGTTCTCCTTGCAGCCCAGGCAGGGGTTAAAGATGAAGGGGAAGGACAGGATGACGCAGGTGGTACCTAGCGAGGCAGAGACGGGCAGTGAGAGGCTGCCAGTGCTGGCACCCCGGTGCCTCCTGCACCCACGTCCCATCCCAAGGGCAGGTGGACGGCCACAGCCCCCTGCCACCCCCAGAGGCTGGGAGGAAGGCCGGCACCTTCCTCAGGCCGCGTGAACCACAGGGAACCCTCATGCTCCCCTCACCCTCTCCCTTTAGCAGCCAGCAACATGGCACAAACAGACGCTCGTCAGTGACCTTGCCCAGGCAAGAGCACCCCAAACCCCCCAGACCACCTCGCCTCTGCCCCACAAACTGCCAGGGCACTGTCCCTCTGCCACCGCTGCGAGCAGGGGCTCCCCAGCACGACCAAGGGCTTCTCTCTCCCTGTCGGGGCCTGCACGTTATCAGTCCCAAGGACACGCGGGTCCCTCCGCCTGCCTGCGGGTGATAAGGGCCTCGCGGATTGGGACGGGTCCCCGCGTCCCTCCTCCTGCAGGAGTTGTCACCAGCACCCTGGCCGGTGCTGGTCCCCGCTGGCAGCTTGGCCTCCGTCCCGGAGCAGCCCTGCTCGTGCTGCGGCTGCCGGGACGCCGCGGTGCCGGCGCCACGCGCGGCTCCACTGCCAGCGTCAGGAGCCCCGGGAAGCTCCCGGCCGAGGCAGCGAAACCGAATGTGGCGGCTCCCCGCGCGTGGGGACGCGTTCTGCGCCCTCAAGGTCACGCGTCACCTCCAGCCAGATGCTGCCCCCCTGCCAAGGCCCAGGCGGGGGGTGCCCTGGGCACCGTGTCCCCCGCTGCAGCAGCCGGAGCCCGGGGACCCTGCAGCCCCGCGAGGTCCCCTCTCCGTGGGCTGCACAATCCTCCTTCGGGAGCTGCTTCTCCCTTCACCGCCCCCAAACGGCAAATTCCTCCATGCCGCTTCCAGCCAGGGAGGAAGCTGGAGAAGCGCTGGCCGCCCCAGCTGCTGGCGCCAGAAGGAAGTTGTCCCCCCAGGGCACGGCCAGGGTGGCTCCTCCGCCACGGGGAGGAGGCCCAGAGCCCAGCCTGGTTGTCCCCAGCCAGGGACAAAGCCAGCCTCTTTGCTAGGGTGACACTGCAACCCTGCACAGGACTCCTGGAGCCCCCCAGGAAGGTGACACCCCAAATCCTGCACAGGACTCCTGGAGCCCCCCAGGAAGACATCCCTGGGCCCAAGCTCTCATCTCGCAGCCTTGTGTCCCCGAAGCCACCAAGCCTCCTACGAAAGGGCCACAAGGCTGGCAGGGACGAGCCCAGCACAGGGGCTGCAGACAGGAGTTTGGGACAGGCACAAGGACAGGCAGCGGCACCCACGGAGCAGCGGCGGCCCCGGCAGCTCTGCAGCGAGCCCGGCCGCCGCCGCGGAGGGGAGATGCTGCGATAGCAGCTCGCGGTGGCTCCGCCGGGCTGCGGTTCCACAGCGTTTCCGCCGAGCGCAGCGTGGGCCGCTGCCAGACGGGCCCCGCTGCCGCAGGGGGACGCAGCCGCAGCGCCGGCTCCGGGGCTGGTTTGTCACCCCGCTCCCCGCACGGCCGCGCTGCGGTTGGACGAGGCGGCAGCGGGTGACAAGAGTCCTGTCTGTAGCTGGCGCTGGGAAGCAGAGCCCAGCTGCACCTCCGGCCTCCATCCCTCTCCCTGGAGAGGGCGGGATGGGATTGAGGGCCGGAGCAGAGCCCCTCGGTCGGGCCCTTGTGCAGCAGCAGCCGAGCGAAGCAGGCGCCGCCGCGGCCCCATTTCAAGGAGTGATTCAGAACTTCCCCTTTCAGCCGCCCGAGCGCAGGCGGCTGGAGCAGACGGTGGGGCTGGGAGAGCCGGCCCGGCCTCCGCACTTCCTGAAGCCTTGAGCACAGCCCCGGCTGGGGTCTCGGCACTGAAAATGAGACCTTCCCCGAGGCAACTGCAGCTTGAAAGCCCATAAGGCACAAAACGCTGAGAAATCAGCTGCCTTATCAGCCCTCAACTATATTTCGGTTACATGAAGCGGTTGGCCGAGATAAATTCGGTATCAAGATAACGGCCTCCACTGTGCAGAGGTCCCCTTCTCCTGCCACAGGGGCCAGCACTCTCCCATCACTGAACTGCTATTGGGGAAGCATCTCGGGCCCTTATCTGGGGCTGCCGATAGATGTTTCTCAACAGTAACTGCCCTGTCCCCCGCTTGAGACACCGGCAGTGCAGGAGGACGTGAGACAGGGCAGAGCCCTGGGCCTCCCCACGGCTCCGGGGACCCTTGCAGGGCGCTGTGCCCTCCGGGAGGCACAGGGCACTGTCAGGACACAGGCGCGCCGCCAGCCCCAGCGTTTCCTCTCTTGTGGACTCCGCGGCACTGTTAATAATTCACGCAGAGCCGGGGCCTCCTCCGGCCTGCAGCCGGCCACGCGCCAGGGAGGTGCCACGCGGCGCTGGCCCCGCTGCTCCGGGGATGCTGCTGCCACCGAGAAAAGAGCCGCTGCAAAGGTGGCCTGGGGACAAGTGCGACCCGCAGCAGCCAGCGCCGCCCAAGCTGCTCGGTCCCCACACGCCAGAGACGGTCCCCAGGGCGCAACGAACCCCATGCCTGGCAGCGGGGAGCAAGGTCGCCCGCAGCCAGGGCCACACCAGCCCCAGCGAGTCCCAGGGAGAGCCCCGGCTCCGGGGAAAGCCCGGGCTCCACTCGAGGGCTCATTTTGCTGCAGCGCCACCCAGCTCAACAACCACCTCTTCCCCCAGCCCAGTGCCACATGTCACACATCCTGGGGGTGCAGGGCCCCCCCACAGCACCATGCAGGGAGCCCAAGGGACCACAAAGCCACCACTCACTGCTGGGCACAGGGCTGGCACTGCCCAGGCAGCCCCTGCCACCAGCACAGGGTTGTCACAGCGTTCCTTCCCCTCCAGCCTGGGCTGTCCCCTGCCCCAGGGCACCCTCTTCCTCCGAGCCAGCCCCCAGGGCATCACAGATCGCTGTCCCCAGGGCTGTCCCCCTCTGTGCAGGGCACCCCAGGGTGTCCCCACAGGGGCTGCTGCCCATCGATATGGGGCATCTCAGCTGTGCTGGGGCTGCTCCTGGGTGCATCTTCGCAGGGCACCTCAGCACCCAGAGCCACCCCCCTCCCTATGGGGCACCCCAGCCTCCTGCTCAGGGTGGTCCCCTGCTATGGGGAACACCCCAAAAATGCATCTCCAGCACTGTGCCCCTCCGCATGGGGAGCATCCCACAACTGCATCCTCAAGAATTTCCACTCCATATGGGGAGCATCCTACACCAAAACTCCAGGACTGCCCCCTCTGCATGGGGAGCATCCCACATCTGCATCCCTGGGGCTTCTCCCCCACAATACAGGGAGCATCCCACAAGTGCATCCCTAGGAATTCCCCCCTCCACATGGGGGGCACCCCACACCCGCATCCCCAGCGCTCCCCTCCTCCCTTACGGAGGGCATCCCACAGCACATCCCCAGGGCTTCTCCATCAATTCCGGGAGCATCCTACACCCACCTCCCCAGGGCTGTCCCCCTGCACATGGGGAGCATCCTACCCCTGCATCCCTAGGGCTTCTCCCCCACAATATAGAGAGCATCCCACCGCACCTCCCCAGGGCTTCTCTCCATATGGGGAGCATCCCACAGCACATTCCCAGGCCTTCTCTATCAGTTTAGGGAGCATCCCACACCTGCACCGCCGAGAATTCCCACTTCCTATGGGGAGCACCCTACACCTGCACCGCCGGAAATTCCCACTTCCTATGGGGAGCATCCCACACCTGCACCGCCGAGAATTCCCACTTCCTACGGGGAGCATCCCACACCTGCACCGCCGAGAATTCCCACTTCCTACGGGGAGCATCCCACACCTGCACCGCCGAGAATTCCCACTTCCTACGGGGAGCATCACACACCTGCACCGCCGAGAATTCCCACTTCCTACGGGGAGCATCACACACCTGCACCGCCGAGAATTCCCACTTCCTACGGGGAGCATCACACACCTGCACCGCCGAGAATTCCCACTTCCTACGGGGAGCATCACACACCTGCACCGCCGAGAATTCCCACTTCCTACGGGGAGCATCACACACCTGCACCGCCGAGAATTCCCACTTCCTATGGGGCGCGCCCCACACCCGCATCCCCGGGAGTTCCCCACGCGGCCCCGCTCCGTACCCACGAGGTGCCAGCCCTTCCTGGGCCCGTAGCAGGCGCGGGGGGCGGCGCGGTCGGCCGCGATGCCGAGCAGGGGGGTGCAGAGCCCGTCCGCGAGCTGCCCGGCCAGCAGCAGCGCCCCGGCCAGCGCGTGCCCGTAGCGCAGCACGGAGTGCAGGAAGAGCAGCAGGTACGTGAACCACAGCGAGGCGCACAGGTCGTTCAGGAAGTGCCCGGCCGCGAAGCTCAGCCGCTCCCGCAGCGACAGCGGCGGCACCGCGCCGGGGACCTCGCTGCTGCTGCTGCTGCTGCTGCTGCTGCTGCTGCCCGCCGCCTCCCGCGCGGGCCGCGGCTCCGCCATGGCCGGCCCGGCCGCGCCGCTTGCAGCGCCGCTTATAGCCCTGCTTATAGCCCCGCTTATAGCCCCGCCGCCGCCGCCCGCCCCGGGGCCGGGCCCCGCGCCGCGGCCAATGGCGCTGCCCGGACCGGACGGACACGGAGCGGGGCGGGCCTGGCCCGAACCCCCCCGCCCCGCTGCTCGGCCTGGCCCGGCCCGCTGGGACCGTCCCGGCGGCGCCTCCAGAGCGCCGAGGGCGGCGGCGACCCGGTACTGCCTGGAGCGGCCCAAGTCCCGATACTGCCTGGAGCGGCCCAAATCCCCAGTATTGCCCGGAGCAGCCCAAATTCCGGTGCTGCCCGGGGCAGCCCAAATCCCAGTGCTACCCAGGACAGCCCCAAGTCCTTGTGCTGCCCGGGGTGGCCCATCTGGCTCCTCAGTGCTGCCCAGGGTGACCCATCCTCCCCGGTACTGCCCAGGGCAGCCCAAATCCCAGTTCTCCCAGGACAGCCCAATTCCTGGTACTAATTGTGGTGGCCCAGCCTGGATCCCTGGTACCTACTGGGGTAGCCTGGTGCCCTGGAACTGCCCAGGGCGGCCCAATTCCCTGGCACTGCCAGGATATCCCGACCTGCCTCGTGCTTCTGCTTCCACCCAAGCAGCCCAGCCCAGTTCCCCCAGTGCCACCAGGGTCAGCGCGGCCAGGCCGGGCTCAGAGCCCAGGGCCAGGGCAGCATCGCCCGGCCAGACCCAGACCGGTGCTGGCGGTACGGCCCGGTGCGGCAGCCCAGTGCTGGGACACCCAGCTCCAAGCCCTGGCACTGCTGGCCTCGCTCCCCCGTGCACAGCCCTGTGGAGAGGGGGGATGTTGGGGAACTCCTCGCGGCTGCTCCGGGCACAGGGATTTGCAGGGAACATTGCAGGGGCTACCCTGGGTATCCCCCGCAGATCAGTGTGCCCGCTGCTTCCACCCCATGTTCCTGTGTGCCTTGGGGCACCCAAATGCTGCCTGAGCACGGTGCAAACCTGCTAATCATGCCCCTGCAAGCAGAGCAGCCCCACGGATATGTCCAGAGCGCCCCAGCAGCGAGTGTCCGGGGCCCCCCGGGCCTCCCTCCTGCCCATGCGGGCCGGGGCCCTCGGGTGCCCGGATCTACGCACAGGATCCGGGGACACGCGGGAGTCACCATGTCCCCGGGGGATTATTAATGGGGAGCCGTGGGGGCGCAGGGACAGCAGCTCCATTCTGCACCAGCTCACGTCCCTGCACTCTGGGGGCTGCAGAGGCACTCAGGGCACCCCTGGCTCTCCCGCAGCACTGCTGGGATGTTCATCCATGCAGAGCCTGGCATGGCTCCTCTGGGGCATCTCTGGGCAGCAGGATGTGCTCCGGGCGGCTGCTGGCTCCGAAGCCCCATCCCCCTGCCTGCCCGTGTGTGGGAATTGCTGGTGATGGGGGTTTCTAGCCTGGAAACAGGATATGGGTGATCACGTAGCGCCAAGGCTGTCCTGGGGCAGAGCTGGCCCCTTAGCCCCATCCCGCAGCAGAGGCTGGGGAGAAAGAGGCCTTGGGGGGAGGTTTTTGGTGATCACAGGGAAGTTCAAAGCCATCGAGCTGATTAAAGCGGATTCTTGGTGGACTCTGATCTCTCCTTGTGCTTCCCCTGTGTGGGCAGCGGGATAAACCTCCTCCGGTGGCCTCCTGCCCCGGTATCCGGAGCCCCCCCGGGATGCCAATGGGGACAGGCTGCGCTTGGCTGATCAGAGGCTGGAGACTGGGGCTGACGCCAGTCCCTGCCTGGCCCTGCTTCCTCTGGGACGGCGGTTGGCACCCGAGTGGGAATTCGGGGTGTCCTGGGCGATGCTCTTGGTTGCCTAAATACCCTTCGGTAGACAGGGCCTTGTGCCGCCTGCTCAGCACCCTGAGCCGTGGTGCCCACCGGGTCCTGTTCTTGGTGCCTTGGTGCAACCCTGGGCACTGGTGCCACCTGGGATAGGGCTGCGCTCCCAGGACAGGCGGGATGCGGAGAAGGAGGGGCCCTGGCATGTTCCCACCTTCATGGAGATCGACCAGGCAAAGCCCATGGTGCAAGAGGCCATGGATGCTGAGGCCTCCACTCCAGGGATGCTCCATCCTGAAGCTTTTCCCATATCACACCATGCAGCTGGCCTTGGCCTCCGGTACCCTCTGCTGTGGCAACTGGGAGGGAAATGCCCGTCAATGCATCCGCTAGGATGTCTGGAGCGGCCAAATGAGCCCCGCTCCGGGATGCTCCAAGCAAACAATTTGCATTATCGCAGAGTCTTGTGATTTCTGCCGAAAGTCCCTGAGGCTGCAGGGGAGGCCAGGGCCCTTGCATCACCCAGCCGAGTTTCCTCCCCGTCATGTGAGGCAGAGTGGGTGAATCAGTGAAGCGGAGAGGAAGCGAAAACAAAAACGGTGCTTGGACAAACAGAGCTGGAGAGGCCTCTGCGAAGGGCGGGAGGGAAAAGCGGCGGGTCCGTCTGCAGGAGAAGCTCCGAACCAGCGGACAGGGCTGTGCGCGGGTCCCCGTCACCCCCGGCTCGTGTCTGCAGTGACGAGCTGTGAAAGCACCGGCGGTTTCCGAGGGGCAGAAGCACCTGCCTGGTTTGCCTGGAGAAGCTGCTTCTGCAAAACATCTCCCTTGGTGACCGGACCACCTGCCAGGGCGGGCGAGGGCACCTGCCAGCGCGTTGCCTCCTGCTGCCAGGCCCAGATCGCTGCTGCGGCGCCACCCGTCACGCTGCCCTGACGTCGGCGCCGTGGGGAGCCCCACTGCTGGGGATGGGGGCTCCAGTGCCCACGGGGTGAGCAGGGGTCCTGGGAATGTCTGCCCGGCACTGGGCAGCTCAGCTGAACCGGGATCGTGCGCCCGGGGATCCTGCACCCTGGGCACTGTGTGCCTTGGGTATCCCGCATCCTGCGCTCTGGGGATCCTATACACTGGATATCCAGCATTTTCAGGACCCTGCACCCTAGGCATGGTGTGCGCCTGGCATGGTGTGCCCTGGGGACCCTGCACCTTGGGGACCCTGTGCGCTGGGCATCACGTGTGTCCCGGGTCTCCTGCCTCCTGGGCATGCTGCACTTTGGGCATCCTGCACCCTGGGGATTCAGTACGTGATGCACTGTGTGCCCTGGGGATACCCCATGCACAAGGAAGGGGCTGAGGCTGGGGTTGAATCCGTGAATTCCCGGGCATCTTTTCACGGAAGGAGGCACACCGACCTCCCGAGCCAGCTTGCCCAGCAAGTCCAGCTCCCTTCCCTTGCCCAGAGCACCAGTTGTGTGCAGGAGCCTCCACAGGCTTTGGAGCCGCAAAAAACACGCCGTTTTACCAAGAAAACCCGACTTTGACCCCAGGGCCCATTTGGTGCTCAAGCGACGCCCTCGGCGGGGCCAGGTGCTGCTGGCCGCGTGTATCCCATGTTCTCACTTTGCCGGTTTCGCTGTTGCACAGCAGTGACGGCAGCGGGTCGGGAGCCTGGCGCGTTGCGGAGCTGCACCGAGGCGCTCCCGGCACCCGCTCCAGAGCTCTGGCTTCCATCTCTCTTCCCGAAGGTGGAAAGTGGCGCCCGCAGCGCCGGCAGCTGCCCCGCTCGGAAAGGGCCCAATGGCCCGAGATGCTCCAACCGCATCGCGGCGGAGACCTCGCGGTGCGGGGCTGCGATCCGCGCGGCCCCGGGAGCCCGGGGCGGGCGGTCCCCTCCGGGATAAACCCCGCTCCGCCGCCCGGCGGGTCCCGTCCCCCGGCGCCCGGGACGTTGCGGGCCACAGCAGCTCTTTCCGGACGGCTCCGGGATCGGGGGTGGCAGTGTCGTGGCAGTGTCGTGGCAGTGTCGACAGGTGTGTCGTGTCGTGTCGTGTCGTGTCGTGTCGTGTCCCCCCAAAATCTGTCGTTGCCCCCTTTAAAGCTCCGCCCCCTCCCCGCGGCCGCCCCGCCCCCGCGCCGCCTTCTGATTGGCCGCGCGGGCAGCGGCGCGCGCCGAGCTCGGCGCACGGCGGAGCGCGACGGCTGCCGGCCCCGCCCATCTCCCTCGCCCCGCCCCCTGGCGGCGCGCGTCCCTCTGACGCGTCTCCTCTGCAGCCAATCGTCGCCGCGCGACCCGCCGGGCGAAGGCCAATCGGGAGCGCCCGTGGCGGGTTCTCGATTTGCATAATAATAGAGGGGCGTGGCCAGGCGGGGACGGGTGGTGGAGCGGCCGCCAGCGGCGCCGGGGAAGGTGGGGGCGGGGGCGCCATGGGGCGCGGGGGGCGCCATGGGGCGGGGCGGGAGGGCTCTGGAGGGGTGAAGGGCGCCATGGGGCCGGGAGGGGCCCCCTTGAGGGAGGGCGGGGCAGGGGGCGGGGTGTTACGGGGGTCGCTATGGGGTTATGGGGGGTCCCTGTGGGACTGGGAGGGCTATGGGGGTCGCTGGGGAGTTACGGGAGTCTCTGTGGGGCTGGGGGCGTTATGGGAGTTGCTGGGGGGTTATGGAGGTCGCTATGGGGTTATGGGGGGGGTCCCTGTGGGGCTGGGGGGATTACGGGGGTCGCTATGGTGTTATGGGGGTTGCTATGGAGCTGGGAGGCCTACAAGGGTCCCTGTGGGGCTGGGGGGGGGCTCTAGGGATCGCTGTGGGTGTTACGGGGGTCCCTGTGGGGCTGTGGGGGTCGCTGTGGAGTTATGGGGGTCCCTGTGGGGCTGGGGGGGGGCTATGGGGGTCGCTGTGGGGTTATCGGGGTCCCTGTGGGACTGGGGGGGCTATGGGGGTCGCTGTGGGTATTATGGGGATCCCTGTGGGGCTGGGGGGGGTTATGGGGGTCGCTGGGAGTTGCTGGGGGCAGTTGAGCTGCCCCTCGGTTTCCCCGGGCGGGCAGCCGCTCCTGGGGTGATCCCGCTCCCGCCCGGCTTGGGGTGTCCCCGGGCTGCCGCCACCCCCGTTGCTGATGGCCCCAGTGGCCCCCCTTGCGCTGCAGGGTCCCGGCGCGGGCGGCGACGGCGCCGCAGTTCCGCGGGAGCCGCCATGGCCCAGAGCGCGAAGCCGCTGCCCGCGGCGATGCTGTAAGTGCCGCCCGGCGCCGCCTCGGCCCAGCTCCCCCTTTCCTCTGAGGAATCCTAGAGGCCTCCCCGGTCCTCTGCGGAGGCCGTCCCCTCGCCGCGGCCTCCAGCGGTTATTTGCGCTGCTCAGTTGTTAACTTAAGCGCAGGACACGGACCCTGCGCGGGGACGGGGAAGGACGTTCGGTTGAGCTGAAGTGAGGGCTCCTGTCGAGGCTGATGGGTGCCAGGCAGCGAAATCCTGCAGGGCTGCCTGTAATGGAAACGCTTGTGCGGAAAGGGGAGGGAGCGTCAGGATGAGCTGCTTAAGGGTGGTTAAGATAAGCAGAATCCTGCCTCAAATAGCTGTGCTTGGGCCGGAGAGGAGCCCAGGCCGTGGCCTTCATCCCGGGCCGTTGCTGCGGAGGGGGACGTCGCCATGGGCTGATCCCGCCGCGCCATGAGCGGTTCCGCCTGCACGGAGGGAGAGGGGCCGGCGGGGCCGTGCTCTTGTGCAGCCCCGGGAACTCCGGTCCCGGCAGGCTGGAGGAAAGGGGGGCTCCCGCCTTCCCGAGGCGCTGGCGGCAGTGCTGGGGGGCTGGTTAACCTGGAGCCCAAAGCAAGAGCCCAGGCCGGGCACTGCTGCGTTAACGGCCAAAACACGGCGGTACGTGGTGTCCTTGCGGAAAGGGAGCCAGACAAATGAATTACGAGCGCGGCCAGCACAATTAATCACAGGATAGCGCTAGGCTGGGGTTTCTAAGGTGATTTTGCACCAAATCTGTGGTGTGAGAAATAGCACGTGATGTGAAGTCTATGCGTGTGCCCCAAGTGAGTCAAGGTCTGTCTGGCTCTTAGTGTGCAGGGAAATGGTGTTTGCTTTATCGAGCTCTGTGGGCCCTGTCGCTGCTTGAGGCGTCTTGTGACCTTGATGAAAGCTCAAACTAATGAAGTTTGCTCCAAAACTCGGCGTGTTCGTGCGAGTCGCGGTCCAGGGACGCGGTGTGGCCGCGTGTGTGACCTGCTGGGCACCAGCCAGGGAGCGGGAGCCGGGCCCCGCGCCCGGGATCAAGGCGGTCGCCGGGATGGGGCTTTCCAGATGGAGCCGGCGGGTGATCGTGGGGGCAGGAGCCCCGCGGAGCCGCTGCCCTTCGGCTGCAGGTGTTGGTGGGAGCCGGGGGGCCGCGTTGTCCGCTCCAGCCCGACGCCGCCCTGCGCACATGAGACGTTGGACGGGGAGGCCGCCCGGCGCACGGCCCCGCGCAGCCCCGCGGGCGGCGGGAACCTGCCGGAGCGGTTGTCACTGGGGCCGGGGAGGGCCCAGCGAGTCTAGCAGGGCCCTAATAGCCGTGTGGCCGCCCTGCCCCGTCTCGTGGCCTGCGGCGTTTTGTTATCCCGGGCTGTGCTCCTGCCCCTGGGACACGGCCCTGGCGGGGAGGGGGTCGCTCTGGGCCCTCCTGGGCCTCTCTGCTTTCCTGGAGGTGCTCGAGGACGCTGCAGTCACCCCAGGAAGGGCGCGGGGAGCAGCCCAGAAAGTCCCTGAAAGGCCGGGATTGATCGCGGCGCCCCGGAGCAGCCTTCGCGCGCGGTTGTGTCCCGCTCAGCCCGTGCTTTGCCCTGGCCCCGGTTTGAAGGGAAGGGCCGGGCTCCTGGCGCAGCGGCTGCGGGTTCAGGGCCCTCGTCCCTGTGGCCGCCCTGTCCCGCGGGAGCGTCGCAGTGCTCCCGGATGCTCCGTAGCTGCCGAGCTGCTCTGCGGACATTTCCCTGCTCGGATTTCTCTCCTCCGCGCGGCTGCTTCCCATATGTTAGTGCTGTCCTGGCAGCTGTTGCTGTGGGTGGGTGAATCCGGCTTTGGATACCCCGGAAGAAGGCAAATGTCTCCCATGGGATACACGGAGTGATCTGCGCCAGGCGGGACTGGGCAGCCGGGCCTGCCTGGGGTTCAACCCGGCTCCCCTGCTGCTGTGGGCGGTTTGAAGGCTGCTGTGGAGCAGGAGCAGGGGCTCCGGCAAGCACAGAGCTGCCGTCCCGGGGGGCATTCCCAGAACAATCCCAGGAGCTTCCTGGGCCTGACGGGAGCTTTGTGTTGCAGACACGCCGCAGGCAAAGCCCAGCACGGCGGCTTCCTGGTGGCTGTGAAGCAGGAGAAGGGCGAGGGCGCCCGGGCGAGCGGCGAGAAGGCGCCGGGCGAGGAGGAGGTGAGAGTGGCCGCGTGGGCCCCGCGCGTCGGCTGCCGCGTGGCAGCAGGCGGCTCTTGTCCGTCCCTGTCCCCCTTGCGCCACACGTGTGTCACAGGGCTGCTCTCGTAATATTTAGGCCTTGTCTAGGGGTTTTCCCTCCGCTTGCCCTTCGGTATCCCGAGCCCAGCGGTGCCACAGAATTGGGCCAACTTGTGGCTACCGCTGTGGCCTGAGGAAAGGCCAAGCCCTCCTCTCTCCCAAGGGATGTGAGGCCCAGGTGGGTCTGTGCGTGGCTTCCCTCCCTGCAATGGCATCACGTGCTGCGATTCGTGCTGGACTGTCCCTTCTCCTTCTCTTGGTGCCAGCCGGTGAAGAAGAGGGGCTGGCCCAAGGGCAAGAAAAGGAAGAAGATCCTTCCCAATGGCCCCAAAGCCCCTGTGACCGGCTACGTCCGATTCCTGAACGAGCGGCGCGAGCAGATCCGCATGCAGCACCCGGACCTGCCCTTCCCGGAGATCACCAAGATGCTGGGGGCTGAGTGGAGCAAACTGCAGCTCTCGGAGAAACAGGTAGCAGCTCCTTGGAGGGACCTTCATTCCTCCCGCTTGGGCTCGCAGGCAGCCTGGCTGCGTGGGAGACCTTGGTGCTGTGGCAGACAAGACCTTTGCTGTGGGCAGGGTCAGGGCCCCGAAACGATGGTGGTTGTCAAGAGTTTGTCCCAGCGCTGGTGGGTCGGTGAGAAGCTGGAGCCTGAGGGGCGGGAGGGCTCTGCAGCACCCAGGGGGCTGGGGCTGAGCTGGGCTGAGCACCCCGCTGTGCCTGTAGCGGTACCTGGATGAAGCGGAGCGGGAGAAGCAGCAGTACATGAAGGAGCTGCGGGAATACCAGCAATCGGAGGCCTACAAGATGTGCACGGAGAAGATCCAGGAGAAGAAGATCAAAAAAGGCAGGTGCCAGCGGCGGCTCGGCGGCGCGGGGGGGTCCTGGGCAGCTCCAGGGGTGACCTGCTTCTCCCCTGCAGAGGATGCTACCGCGGCAGCGGTGAACACGCTGCTGAACGGGCACCCACACAAGGTAAGGGCCTCGCAGCCCCGAGCTGGGGGGCGGGGACACGTTGTCGCGCTGGGCTGGTGTGGGCTGCCCCATCTGTCCTCTCCCTCTCTGTCCTCTGCCAGGCTGGTGAGTGCAGCGACACCTTCTCCACCTTCGATGTCCCCATCTTCACGGAGGAGTTTCTGGACCAGAATAAAGGTGAGGGGCTGAGCAGCCGGGAAGGGGCCGTTGCCAGCAGAGCAGCTTCTCTTGCAGGGGGCCCTGGCCCTTGGGGAGCACCGCAATAAGCGGGGCGGTTGCTGGAGCAGCCGGGAAGGCGGCAGCAGGGCTGTCGCGGGGTGCCACACGCAAGCTGTGCCACGTCCCTGCTGAAGATGGGTTTAGGGTGTAGATCCTGCCTGCAGCGTAGGGGTTGGTGACGTGGAGCCTCTCTTGGAGAAGCAGGAGTTGGGAAGGGGCTGAGTCTGGGATGGGGCAGGGAAGGAATCGCCCTCACGGCCTGTGCTGACCCCGCTGCGTGCCGGGCAGCGCGGGAGGCCGAGCTGCGGCGCCTGCGCAAGATGAACACGGAGTTCGAGGAGCAGAATGCCATCCTGCAGAAGCACACGGAGAGCATGAACTGCGCCAAGGAGAAGCTGGAGCAGGAGCTGGCCCAAGAGGAGCGGCAGACGCTGGCCCTGCAGCAGCAGCTCCAGTCCGTGCGGCAGGCGCTCGCCACCAGCTTCGCCTCCCTCCCTATCCCCGGTGAGTCCCGGGCAGCCCTGGGGTGACTCGGGATCTGCGCGTGGCTAAACCTGGTGCAGACGGGGATGTTTCGGGCGTGTAATGGTCACATCTGCCCCTCCACTGGTGGAAAAGGCTCCTGGAGCGTTTTGGGAGCTCACCAACCAGATGATTTTCCATGGCTGGGATAGGACAGGCTGGGAAGTCTCCTAGTGTCCAGCCATAGTCGCAGATGCACCTGCAAAGCAGAGATTATCCCAAGTCCTTTGATTCCTGGGGTTTTACTGGTGTGGTCTGGGCCCTGCTGCGGAGTCCAGGGTCTTTTTCCCAGCCTCCAGCCTCACATGCAGGGCTGGAGCTCTGTGCCCCGTGGGCCCTGCCTGTGGCTGACGGGGCTGCTGCCCTGTAGGCACCGGGGAGACCCCCACACTGAGCACCCTGGATTTCTACATGGCCAAATTGCACAGCGCCATCGAGAGCAACCCGCTGCAGCACGAGAAGCTGGTGGTTCGCATCAAGGAGATCCTGTCTCGGATAGCCAGGTAAGCCGGGAGGGAGAGCCCTGCAGCTCACTCGGGCAGCCTGGGGGCCTTGGGGCCTGGTGAGCGCCCACCCGGGGGCTGAAGGGAGCAAAGAGGGTGCAGAGAAGGGCTTGGAGCTGTTGCTGCAGCTCTGGGGATTGTCTGGGGTCTCCTCATGGGCCTGGGGGGTGGCCGTGTCTCCTCAGGTGACACCAAGGTGCCCTTGGTGCTCCCAGGTGTGGGAGCAGGAGTGGGGAGGCTGGGCTGCATCTCGGGCCGGGATTTGGTGTCTGTGCTCTCCTTGCGTGAGAGACCTCACTCGGCCTTGCTCTCCTTCCTGCCCAGCGAGCACTTGTGAAGAGGACCAGCCCTTCCCGGAGCCTGGGGCCGGCCGGACCACGGCCCTGTCCCTTGGAGCTCCCACGAGGGACAGTCTCCGCAGGGGGTCCGGCTGCCTCCCCGGCCCCCCGGCACGCGTCTGCCTGGAGCAGTGACTGGGCAGCTGCTCCTGGCCTTTCCCGGGGCCGCGTCCCCGAGGACGGAGCGGAGCCGCAGCCGGGGGAGCCAGTGCCCGGCGTGGAGAGGGGCCGCAGCTCCCCAGCGCCTGCGGCCTTGGCCGGGCCTCACTTGGCAGCTCCTGCTCACGGATCCGGATCCTCCCAAGGGCACCTGATGCCAAGTGAGGCACCAGGGCCTGGGAGCAAACCGGCCTCTTCCACGGCCATGGCCAGGCTGCCCGGCAGCTATAAAAGGCCTTTAAGGAAAAAAAACAGGATGTTGACCACCCCCCCCCCCGCCCCAGCCTTCCTTCAGCCTCTTCCCTCGCTGTCAGGAGGGATGTGACCTCATTTTAAAGCAGCCTTTCAAAATGTTGAGCTCAAGGCTCCTGTCCCTTTGCCCTGTCCCTCACTGAGTGAGGCCTGGATGAGGGGACACTGCTGACGGTGGGGGACAGCGGGGTGCTCCAGGGCACTCTGCAGGTGCCTCTGTGCCCAGCCTACCCCTTGGTCAGGTTGGGAGCCCTCTCGGTTCCAGGGGGGCGAGTTGGCAGTTTTCCTTCCTGGCCTGTTGTATTGAATCCTGCCCGTTCCCTTCACCACTCCCGAGCACCCGAGCAGGTGCCTTCAGCCCCCGCTGTCCCCACGTGTCCCTCTCGCCCAGCCTGGGAGCCACCCATTCCCTATGCTGGCAGCAGGACAAAATCCTGGTGCTGCTGGGGGTGGCACAGGGACCAAGCCCTTCCCGCAGGGTGGACCGTTGGGTCCTGGGGTCCCCCCTGCCTTGTGGGACCACTGTGCAGGCAGCCGTGTCCTCGCGGTGCTCTGCGGGGCCGGACCCCCTGCGGCTGCCTCCCGCTAATCTCAGATTGTTTTAATTAGAGTCTTATTTTCTTACTCGCTCCGCCTGACCCCAGCGCAGGTTCTGCCACCCTCGCGTGGTGCCTGCTTGGCCTCGGCGGGAGATGGGAGCAAATAAACTCGGGAGCAAGGAGCAGCTTGGCCTCCGTGTGTGTGTGTGTGGGAGTGCTGCCCGCGGGGGCCGCGGGCACCTCGGGGGCTTCAGCTGGGGCTTGGAGCTGCTCTGTCGGCCCCACGGTCTGTGCTCCTGTGCCCGCTCCTGCCGAGGGCTGCCTGGTGGCCGCGTCCTGCTGCCGAGGGGGCCCGCGGAGCTTCTGCGGCGCGGGGGGCTGCCCCTGCCAGCTCCTCCTCGGGCTCTGCCAGCGCCGCCTGCGCTCATCCGATCCCCATCCTGCGCCCTGCGCCGCCGGATCGGGTTCCCACGCGCCGGCATCGCCTTACGGGCGCACGGGGAGCCGTCCCCCATCTATAATTCAGTGGGGCCAGCGGGAGGATGCGGCGGGCGGGCGGGCGCCGCAGGCAGCCCCCGGAGGACGGGCCCATGGAGAACGGTGGGGGGCAGGAGCCGGGGGCCGCGGGAGCTCCGGAGGCTCCGGAGGCGGCGGCGCGGCCCCCCCGCGCCCGCCCCCGCCTGGTCTTTCACACGCAGCTGGCCCACGGCAGCCCCACGGGCCGCATCGAGGGCTTCACCAACGTCAGGGAGCTCTACGCCAAAATCGCCGAGGTCTTCGGCATCTCGCCCACCGAGGTGAGGGGCTGCCGGGGAGGGGGCCCTGCTCTGCGTTGCCTCTGCCACCCTGCGCCTCAACGCCGGCCCTGTGGCACCAACCGTGTCCTGGCCCCGCTGCGTGTCCCCGAATGTGCTCCCTAAAGGCACCTTGAGGGGCGTTCGCTCCCCTGCAGCGGGTTCGGGCTGCTCGTGCCTCACTTTCCCCGCCCTGTGCAACCGCGAGCTGGCAAAGGGATCGCGGGTGATGCTGAGGGCTTGGCCAGCCCAGAGCTGCGGACTGGGCGCTGGGGCCGCGCATAGGTGTCCCCCCTCGCGCCGTGCCCCCCGCGCGGTGCCCCCCGCGCGGTGTCCCTAGCGCCGGGCTGGCAATGACAGGGCTGCCTGGGGCAGATCCTCTTCTGCACGCTCAACACGCACAAAGTGGACATGCAGAAGCTGCTGGGGGGGCAGATCGGCCTCGAGGACTTCATCTTCGCCCACGTGCGCGGCGAGACCAAGGAGGTGGAGGTGACAAAGACGGAGGATGCACTGGGACTCACCATCACGGACAACGGCGCTGGCTATGCCTTCATCAAGGTGAGGGCCGCAGGGACATGGGGACACCCAGGACACATGCGGGGCGGGAGCCCATCCTGCCACCGCTGGTGGTTCCAGACCCTTGCCCTGCTGCACAGCCCCCTGTCACCCTAGCCGAAACTGTGGCCCTTCTTGCACTGTGGAGGAGGAGGAGGAGGAGGAAGTGGTTGCTGTGCTTGGGGGGGGGCTCCCCCCTTCCTTCCACCTCCAAACCCCTCACCCCAAGGGTGGAAGCTGGTCTGGATGTGCCTGACCAGCAGCTCCCAGCCTCACCTGCTTGAGATGGTGCTGGGGAAACTGGACCACGGAGGTGTCCGCGTGTGGCACAGGGTGAGGGCTGCACCTGTCCACCCTTCCCATGGGGATGAGGAGCTCTATGTGATCCCCCCCACCGGTGTGACCGTGTCCCTGCTGTCCCCAGCGCATCAAGGAGGGGAGCATCATCAACCGCATCGAGACGGTGTGCGTGGGCGACAGCATTGAGGCCATCAACGACCAGACCATCGTGGGCTGCCGCCATTATGAGGTGGCCCGAATGCTGCGCGAGCTGCCCCGTGCGCAGCCCTTCACCCTCCGCCTGGTGCAGCCCAAAAAGGCCTTTGGTGAGTAGCAGCGCTGGCTCCATGTCACCCCGGCCACGTGTCACCCCTGGGTGCCACCACTTTCACCCCGGGGCTGGAGGGCGCTGGGATCCTGATGCTGCCCCCAGCAATGAATGGGTGCTGTGAGCTCATCCCTAGGACTGAGCATCCCCATCACTCCCCAGCGCGCCATCCCTGCACCTCTGTGCACCTCCACCCTGCACCCATGGGTGTCCCTTGCGCCTGCCTTTCCCTTGAGCCACCCTCTTTGCACGTGGTGTCCTCTCTCTTTGCATGTGAGGTCCCCGTGTCCCTTGGACCTCCCTGCTCTGGGCCCCGGGTTGCTGTGTCCTGGGCGTGGGCGGTGACGCGGGGCGGGTGGGTGGACGCCCAACCTGCACCCTCATCACCCCATCCCTGTCCCCGCCGGGGCGCAGACATGATCGGGCAGAGGACGCGGACCAGCAAGTGCGCGGCCGAGGGCCGGGTGGCCAGCGGGAAGGAGACGCTGCGTCTGCGGGCGACGAGCGCTGCCACCCTCGAGGAGGGGGTAAGGGACACCGGGGCCGCCCGCCCCGCACCCCCTGAGGGTGGGTGGGACACAGTCCCCTGGACCATCCCTGCATCCGCCACGGAGTGCCGAGCATGTTCCAAGGGCAGAGCCAGGCATCCCCGTCCCGCTCGGGATGCGGCTCTACCCCGAAGCCCCGGGTGCCCCGTGGGGCTGACAGTGCCTCTCGCCCGCAGCCCAGCGCGGCGGAGGAGACGGCCGCCCGGCGTGTGGATGACCTGCTCGAGAGCTACATGGGCATCCGCGACGGCGAGTTGGGTGAGCGTGTGGGGACCAACGGGTGGCAACCCCTTGGTGGCAGCTGCCCGCTGAGCCCCGCTGTCCCCGCAGCCTCGAGCATGGTGGAGACGGCGAGGGGCGCGGGCAGCGCTGCAGCGCTGGCCACCGGGCTGGCCACGCTGCTGGGCGACTTCGCCTTCCCTGAGGAGTTCGTGGCCCAGCTGTGGGCGGCCGCGGGGCGCCACGAGTAGCTGGGGGCAGCCACACTGTCCCCCCGCCCCGTGCCAGTGCCGTCCCCTCCTCGCCCTCGGGAACAGCCGCGGGCCCGGGTGGGGTCCTTGCACGCCCCAGGCTTGGCTGATGCCAGGCACCGCACTGGGCACCGCGCGCAGCAACTCATTAAAGCGCAGAGCAGACACAGAGAGTCATTCCTTGGGTGTGCGGACCGACACGGACCCCCCAGCAAACTGGCTCCCATGGCAGCACAAGCAGCTTTTTATTGCAGGGGCTCCTAGACGGCGGCTGGGAGCATCTCGGTGACACCCACCAACCCCCACAGTGCCAGCAGGCCCTGGCACCCTCCCATCCCACCCAGCTCCCTGAGAGCTGCTAAGGTGAGGGGGCAGTGAAGGGCACAGCCCTGGGTGCACCTTGTACCAATTCAATAACCACCCCCATCTTTGGCATTGCAGTCCTGGGCACCAGGGTGATGCCACCCCTTGGGGACAGGGACACCGGTTGTGCCTGAGCTGAGGGAGTCCCATTTTGCCTCCCATGTCCCAGCTGTGGCTGGTCCCCCCAACCCACTCCTTAGAGCTGCCCTGGCCGGGGTCTGGGCGCCCGGGCGCTACTGCAGCACCGACTCCTGTGTGAGCTTGCGGCGCAGCGAGGGGTTGAGCGCGGGGTAGAGGGAGACGATGGAGGGGCGTGCGCGCAGGCTGGGGTAGACGCGCCGCAGCACGGCCCGTCGGAACAGGATGTACACCCAGGGGTCCAGGATCTGGTTCCATGTGACCATGCGGATGTAAATGAGCAGCAGCTGCTGTGTCTCCGTGGGCAGCATCAGGAGCCGCTCGGGCGCCCACAGCTGCTGCAGGACCGTCTGGATGATGAAGATCTGCAGAGAGGGGGACAGGGGATCAGCAGGGCCTTGAGGAGGCACCACAGCCAGGGCTGCCCAGCACCCTTGGAGATGGGAGCCCAGTGGGGCTGGGCCCAGCTTGGAGGCTCCTAGATGTCCCCAAACCTCCCTGCTTCCCTCCCCCCATTTGGAGGGTTGAGTCCCACTGGGGCTGTCACCTGTGGGCAGGGGGGCAGTGAGGGTGCGGGGGCCTCACCAGGAGGGGCATCCAGCAGATGGTGGCGATGATCATGATGCCCACGAGCTGCACCATCATCTCCACCTCGCTGTCACGGCGCCGCTGCACGGACTCGCGGTCGTGGTAGACGCGGCAGAGCGTCACCACGCTCACCGTGTTGAACACGAAGGAGAGCAGCACCGAGAAGACGCCGAGCAGGGCGAAGAGCAGGCAGAAGACAATGTTGCCCGTGTCAGGCAGGAGCGTGAGGAAGCACCAGGAGCCGGGGAACTGCAGCGTGTAGCGGCCCAGCCCCAGCACGGGCAGCAACCCCAGCAGGCAGCAGAAGGCCCACACGGTGCCCACGATGGCCCACGCGCGGCGCTTGGACACACTGCTGGAGCGCGAGAAGGGCCGGTTGATGCCCACAAATCTCTCGCCGGCCATGGTGGCCCCCAGCAGCAGCGGGCACTGCCCGAAGAAGACCATGGAGAATCCGAGGAAGTTGCAGAGGTGGCAGCCGGCGTCCACCTCGGCCCAGTTGAACTTGATGAAGTGGTAGGGGATGATGACGGAGGCTGTCACCAGCAGCCCCATGAAGTCCGTGACCACGAGCCCACAGAGGAAGACGAGGAAGGAAGAGCGGGCCCGGCTGGAGAGCTGGCGTGAGGAGCTCAGCAACACGCACAGCGCAAAGAGGTTGGAGCAGAGGCCGATGAGGCCGAAGGCCGTGGAGAACCAGGGTGAGGCGATGGCTCTGGGCCGCGTCTCGTTGAGGCTGGCACTGCTGTTGAAGGCCCCGAAGCAGGAGCCCGGCCAGGCGCCCCTGCTCCCGTTGAGGGGCCCCGCAGTTCCCAGCCCCATTGTGGTCCCCGCGGTGGCTTCAGGCACCCTCCCGGCTCGGCTCCATGGCGGGTCCTGCCTGTGGGCGCTCCTGCCCCCGGCCCTGCTGCCCAGCACGTGTCCCTCTGGGCCTGGCGGGGAAGGGACAGGTTCAGGACCGGGCCTCATGGCAAAGTCCTCTGTCTCCCATTGCCCCCTCCCAGCCCGGCCTGCCCAAACAGCCAGCCTTGTCTCCATCCCTTCCTCTATCCTTTTCTTTTTTCTTGTCTCCATCCCTTTGTCCATCCCTTCCTCCATCCCTTTCTTTTTTCCTGTCTCTATCCCGTCCTCCATTCCTTTCTCCATCCCTTCCTCCATCCCTGCCCCTCTCGCCCTGATTTGGTGCCGGACGCTCCCACGGACACATCCGTGGTACCCGGCCCAAGGATAGAGGGCCGGATGGATGGGCTGCAGCTGGCTGGGATTAACCGTTCCCGGCTCCCGCGTCACCCGGCGCGGCGCCGCCCGGGGCTGTTGCCACGAGGCCCTAATCCCCCTCGGCCACTGTTTAAAGAAGAGCCGTGGTGGCAGCTCCGTTCCAAGCCAGGCCCTGGGCTGGGGGGCCTTGACGCCGCCAAAAGCACCGGGGAAAAACTGCCGTCTTTGGGATGGGGATGGTGGCCGAGCAGCTCGGGGGAGCAGGCAGCGGGGGGCATCAACCTGGCGTCACCAAGCCCCCCCCACGGCACCTATCTCTCCAGGACGAGCATGTCCCTGCCTGTCCCCGTGCTGCTGGGGGACATGGTCCTGTGCGTGGTGTCCTCTGCAGCCAGGACACCCCACGGGGCAGGGGACACTGGCACCCGCAGCCACCTGCAGTAGCTTTCTCAGCTCCAGCTGTTTCTTCAGGACACCCTGTGTCCCTGCGCGGGTCCCCTGTGCAACTGCCTCTTGCACCCAGCCTGGGGACAACCCCCAGGACTTCACCCTTGGCAATGGGGGGGGTCCCTGTCCCCCGCACGAGCTCCCACCTCAAGCCCTGGTCGGTGGTGAACGCAGCAGCTGCCAGAGCATCCAGATCCCCTTTGCCTCCGGCACCGGCCTCAACGTCATGGAGCTGCAAGGGCCGGGCCGGCCACCCCCTTTGTGGCCCTCTGCAGCACAGGCCAGCGGGCCCTGGCACTCATCAGCGCCCAGAACTGCTCCCTGAGGCTGATTCCAGCACTGGGACGGGGCCAGGGATTGCAAAACCCTGGGCTGGGTCTACGGCCAGGCTTGAGCGAGTGGGGAGGAAGATGGGAGAGAGAGAGGGAGTCTGTGGGATGCGAGTGCGGAGCGCACCGGGAACAGGTGGAGAATGAGATGGGCCTGAGCGGGGAGCACACACGGAACCAGGAGGGAGCCCGCCAGGAGCGGCCCAAGCACGCCGGGAAGGCGTCGCGGGCGCTTTCGGGACAGGAGTTGGGTCTTCCCGGCTGCAGCGCCAGCCTAGCTCAAGGCCTCGGGAGACACCAGCCAGGGCCTGGCTGTCCCCTCCCTACCCGCAGCGCCCCGAGAGGAGCCCCATGTCCCCAAGGCAGCAGCTCTTGCGGGGGCATTGGTGGGGACACCCCTGTGCCGGGCCCTGGCGGGGGCCAGAGCAACTCCGTGGGGCCGGAGCGACTCACGTGGAGGAGCCAGCCTGGCCCTCGTCGGCCCCCGGCTGCAGCCGAGAACTCTGCTTCCAGGGGCTCCCAAAGCGGAACAAGGGGGGGGGGGGCACTGTCCCCACCGGAGCTGAACGTGTTCCCCCCCATCCAAATCCACCTGGATCCAGGGGGGAATCCCGAGAGGCGGCAGCTCCTGGAGGGGTTGGATGTTGAATGCCCTGCGGAGGGGACGAAGCTGGGGGCGGGGGGGCGGGGGCAGCACAGTCCTGCTGCATCCACTGCCTGTTGGGTTCAAGGCTGCCAGATGCCCCGGAGCGGCTCCCGGGCAGCGGGGGGCGGCACGCAGGACCCGACCCAGTGGCACAAGCAGCCCCAGGAGCTGTCGGAAGCACCTGGGACGCTGCAGGGTCCCTCCCTGGCCACAGTGCCCATCACCCAGCCCTGCGCGGGGAGACCGGAGTGCCCGGCCGACTGTGCTGAAGAATTCACTGTTTTTCTTGGAGATGCCGGGAGCTGCTCCGGGCTGGGAAAGTGCTGGCCACGCACCTTGTCACACGGCCAGAGACAGGCCCGCGTCCTCACTGTGCCTGGAGCCGGGCACCAGGCGCTTCTGGACCCACAGGATGCGCCCGGGCTCCTCCCGGCTCCGTGGCAATCCCGCCCCTCCAACCAGCCGGATGCCGCACACAGGAGCTGGCTCCCGCTGTGGGGGCTGCACAGCACTTAGAGAGAATCAAATATTAAAGAAATATCAAGAACCGCATGAAATATTAAACAGGGCGCACTCAGAGCCGAACCATGCGGCCGCTTACGGGAAGAAACTCATGGGCGGCCGAGGCCCCTGGCTGGGGTGGGGGGAGAGGTTCGTCTCGCTCCCATCCAGCGCTGCCCTCGCGTGGGGATGCAGCAGCAGAACCTGCAGAAGCGACACTCTGAGCCCCCAGGATGGCGATGGCTCCTGGCATGCGACAGGACCCGGGTTTGGTTCCACAGAGCCTCCCCCAGGGAGACCCCCAAAGGGGGATGCGGATGGAACACAAGGGGCGTCGCTGCCGAGCCCGAGGCCTGGAGGAGGCGGCAGCTCCCGCGCGCGGCATCGGGGCGCATGAGGCGCCTGCGCTCGGTGCCTAAGGGGCTCCCTGGCAGCTCATCCTGCCCGTACTGTGCTTCCCCCATTGGAAGCTGCTTCCTGCCCTCGCCGCTTCCGAGGCTGGAAAGGAAAAGGGTGATGGGGAGGGCGCCAGGCCGCGCACGCTCCGATGTCCTGGCCGCCTGCACTGGAGCTGCCCCAGTTGCGGCTCCTTATCAGACCGGATCCTGCTCTGGAGCTGCCGCTTCCTGACGGGATAGCGCTGTGTGGGAACAAGGGCAGCCCCATGCCCATGTCCTAGTGCCCCCATCCCACCCTCCCACCCAATGTCCCATGGGGACACGCAGCCCGGCGCAGCCACCTCGCTCTCCGCACGGCAGATGGGCTCAAGGACAATGGCTCCGGCAGGAAGAGCAGCGGCCACGTCATGGGGACAGGGACATGGTGGGACCCAAGGAGCTCAGCAGACAGAAGGATCTGCTGCCAGGGTAGCTGGCACTGCCTGGCGGGGGAAATCCATGGGACAGCCAGGAAAGAGGACATCTGTGGTGACAGACCACCAGGGACTGTGTTGGCTAGATGTGCTGGCTGTCCCTGTCTGTCCCTGCCACGGCTGGGGACTGCAGCCCCCAAACTCCCAGAGCCTGGGCCACCTTCCCTGTCTCATCTTGTCCCCAGGGTCCTGGGAGCAGAGGCAGCAGAGGGTGCCCTGTGCGAATGCAAATGGCCGGGGGACACTGCTGGTGTCACCGCCCTGTCCCCCTGTGTCTCAGCTGCTGCCTGGCCCGATGCCCTCAGATGGAGCATTGGAGCATCCCCCATCTTCAGAGCGGCCGCCCACTCACCCAGTCAAAACAGCCCCTTTCCCAGCCCTTCCCAGCAGCAGCTCTTGGGCAGGGACAACGTTTGCAGTGACACCAGCATGGGGGAGGATAGGGGCTGCTGGGGGGGGGGGACATGCCAGCAGAACCGGGATAAAAATTGGGGTAAATCCTGGCCCAAGAGGAAGGGTGGAAAGAAAGTTGCGGTCAGAGAACCTCCCGGCTTGAGACCCGCAGCTCAAGCTTGGCTGCAGCCCCCCGAAAAGACGGAGTGAAGTGGGGGGCAGCCCAGCCCCGATCCTGGCTCTGCCCCGGGGGCCTCCCGGCTCCGGCTGCGGTACCGGCTGCTCCCGCAGGCACCGGCGGCATCGCCCCCCGCAAGGCCTCAGCTCTGGGGTCTCTGGTGCGACCCAGGCGGGAGCGAGGGGGGCCCGCGGCACTCAGCGCCGCCGGCCTTCGCTGCCGCCCGGCCCTCCCGTCCCTCCTTCCCAGGCTCCATCCCAGCCCCGGCGCCGCCCGAGCGCTCCCGGCCGCTCCATCCACCTCCCCGTCGCTGCCTCCTTTCACCCCCCCCATCTCCCCCCGTCGCCACCCCCGGCCCAGCCCGTCGAGGGGCCACTCCGGCCGCTCCCCGCCGCCCCCGCGGCTCCCCCCGGCCCGTTCCCCCCGCACCGCCCCGGGACCTACCGCGCCGAGGCCGCCGTGGGGCCGAGGGGCGCCGGGGGCAGCGCCGCTCCGCTCGGCTCCACTCGCTCCGCGCGGCTCCGCCCGAACCCGCCCCCCGGGGGGCAGAACCGCCTCGACCCCCCTGCCCTGCCCGGCCCGGCCCGGCCCGGCCCCGACCCCCTGGCCCGGCCGCTCGGGAGCCGCTTCCCCCCGCGTCCCCACGGCAGCCCTGCGGCTCGGGGCGGGGGGGAGCCCCGGTTTCCGCCTCCAGAGCAGTATCAGCCCGCGCTGAGTCAGCGCTGCCGAGCCCGAGGGGACGGTTCCGAGTCTGGATCTGACGGGAGGCCCGGGATGAGCCGGACGCCTCCGCCAGCCTCACCTGCACCGGAGCGGCCGCCGGAGCGCGGGCTGCGTGGACGCCCCGCGCCCCAGCCTGCCCGCCGCTATATTTAGCGGGGCCGGGCTCTTATCCGGGTTACTCACTTGTTTATGGAGCTGGATTCCAGCAGCCGGAGGGGGGGTCATTCCTGCCGTGCCTCCGATGCCGCCATCCCGGGGGACCGGCACAGACGGGCCAGGCTCACAGCTCCCGCCTTGGCCACCCGTGTGCTAGACCCAGCGACAGGGGACGTCACTGCTGTCCCCACCCCAAGCGCTGCCCGGCATCTCGGGGCCTGGGAACATTTGCACTCAAACCCACAGTGTGTGGGAGAAGAGATTCCCAGGAAAAGGCTGGGGAAGGGTGTGTTGACCGGGCGGGAGCGAGCGGGTGCCCCCCCAGCAGCCTCCTTGGGTGGGGGGACTCCTTTGGCCAGAGATGTCCCCAAAATCCCCGGAGCCAACTGGTCATCCCAGAGGATACGACCTGCCCCGGGTGTATCCAGGGGCTTTCCCAGTCCGGCATGTCCGGAGTCTCACCGCATTGTCGCCATGTTGTTACCATGCTGGACTCATGTGGTATGGTGCATCCTTGGGACTCTGGCACATGGGAACATCCCGGTATCCCCTCTCCCACCAGCGAGCCCGGGGCAGCGACGCTGGGGAAGCTGGAGCGGGAGGTGGGAGCTGCCTGGCCGCACATCCAGTTTGTTCTCCCCTTGCTCCAGAGCAGAGGATGCTGCTGAAGGGCCGGGAGGAGGTGGGAACGCAGCTGAGGAGCTGCTGGAGTGGCCTCCAGGCACTCTTATGTGGGTGCCACCCAGGTGTCCCTGTCCCTCTCTGCCACTGCGCAGGGGGATGTGGGCGCAAGGGTCACCCGCGGCTTGGAGGAGGGGACACAGAGCCCCTCAGGGACCGGGAACCAGCCCCATCTCCCGCCCTGGGAAGCCCCATCTGAGGCCCTGAGCTCCGGCACCACCGGGAGCTCCAGCTGGGCTGCTCTGGGAGAGCCTGTCACTTGCGGGGACGCAGGGGGTGGCTGTGGGACCTGCTCAGCCTCGCGGTGCGCACGAGGGCTGGGGACCAGCGGCACCCGCGCAGCAGGCGTGAGGGGGGACCTGCGGGGAGGGCACTGCAGCCCCCATTTCAGCTGTTTTTGTCTTTCCGGCCCCGCAGGCGGCTCTGGCCCGGCCTTCACCGCTTCCTTGCGCCGCCCTCCGGCACCTCAAAATAACCCCAGGCAAACGGCTCCATGAAACGCGCAGGAAGGGGAGGCTGCGGGATACGGCCTGTCACAGCCTCCACTCCAGCCTGGGGATGTCCGGCAGGATGGAGACGGGGACACGTGGGGGCCCTGGTGGGGGTCTCGCCGCTCGCTGTGTCCCAGCGCTGGCACCTGCAGCCAGGCCGAGCGCCCGGGGCCGTGTGGATGGGGATGCCCCTGTGCGCGATTCCCCTCGTGGGCAGCAGCGGGGCCGAATCCTGACAGATCCAGCGAGGCTGGTGAGGAGGAAACTCCCTCGTGGCTGCACCCTCAGACAAGGCTTCATGGGGGCTCCGCTCGGAGCCATTACCGGCTTCTCCCTGCGCGCTGGAGCCCGGCCCTGTCCTCACCGAGACCCTGAGCTCCTGCTCCCAGCGTCAGGGAGTCTCCCAGCTCAGCCCGGCCCCACACACCCAGGAGCAAAAGCCGCTCGGGCCCCCGGGGCGATGCTGCCGGCCAAGGGGAAGGGATTTTGCTCTGTGAAGTGACGTCCTAGTCCCATCTGACGCCCGCTTGTGGCTTGCCAACGAGGCTGACGCCCTGCCGGCCACGCTCCCTTTCATCCCGCAGCCAGGGTCAGGGCCAGGGCTGTGCTCCCAGCCGGAGGCAGCCAGATCCCAGCATGGACCTGCCAGAAATGAGCTCCCGAGGGAGCATGCAGGGCCTAGGCCAGCGCGCAGCTCCAGCTGGGGAACATCCCGCAGGGAAGGGTCTGGCACGGCTGGTGGGAACACTGGGAGGGCAGGTGACAGCAGCGGGAAAGGGTGACAGCGCCTGCAGGGGTGACAAGGAGGCCACCCTCACCCCTCACAGAGCCCAGAGGAGGAGGGACAAAAATAGGGAGTAACTGTTGCCAACCCTGTCTAGGACTGCCCCAAGGGGCTGCTGCAGTGCCCACCATGGCTTAAATAACCCTTGTTTATTTGTGCCCAAGTCCCAGGGTCCCTTAGAATAAAAGGAAGGAGAAGAGGGAAAAGCCTCAGCGGGAGCCTGTGCACAGGGCCCGGGCCAGGGGAGGTCCTGGGGACGTCTGAACAGGGAACAGGCCCCCCCTTCTCCCCTCTACGGCAGCGGTCCAGAGGGAAGCGCAGCAGCAGCCCCTCATCTCCGGTAGCGATAACGCTTGAAGTGAAACCAGAGCTGGAAAATCCCATTGGCAAACTGGCAGCGGA
This sequence comes from Tinamus guttatus, assembly GCF_059628265.1. Classification (NCBI taxonomy): domain Eukaryota; kingdom Metazoa; phylum Chordata; class Aves; order Tinamiformes; family Tinamidae; genus Tinamus; species Tinamus guttatus. Next base: position 250,880 of record NW_028289144.1, read on the forward strand.
AGCCGTGCCGGTGGGAATACTCCCACTCCCGGTTGACGATCTTGAAGGCAATGTCCTCGTAGGGTGGCCCGGCATGGAAGCGCAGGATGGCGAAGTCCTTGTTGTCCTGGCAGGCCTCCAAGAAGTACTCAGGCGTTGAGCGCTTGTCGATGAGGTCAGGGTAGAAGATGTTGAACTTGTAGCCCTGCACAATCTTGGGCGGGGGGTTGTCAAAGTCATAGTGGGTCTGGTTGTACTTGTTCCACTCGAAGCCTGTGTGCACGCGGTTGAAGAAACGGGGCTTGCGGGGCCGGTACTTGTCAGCCCACAGATAGGCCTTGCCCGTGAGGGGCATTTCCACGCTGAACTGCGCCTCGTCTGCGCCCATGCCCTCCTTGGCCTTGCGGAAGAAGATGTCGTCGGTACTCTCAGTGGCATCGCCTGCAGGGAGGAGAAGCGAGGGCCGCTCCTGCAGCGCCGGCCGGGACCGGCCACCGGGGATGCGGCTCTCGGAGGGCACCAGCGGGCACTGGGCAGGGGCAGGGAGATGGGGGACACGCTCGTGCCCTCGTGGTGGGCACTGCAGTGAGTTACGCTGGGGCACTCGGCCAAAACACCTCCTACTTGTGCACAGCCCTCTGGAAGGGCTTTGTGGTAGTGCTGGGAACGGGGAAGTCCCCGCTTCGGCAAGGAAGTGGCGAAGGAAGTAGCAGCCTGAGGCGCCTTCCGTGCTCCCAGGCCAGGCCACGGCCCCCTTGGCCACCTGGGGACCCCTGTGCTCGGCTCGCTGTGGACGGGCACTGCAGAGCTGGCTCTCGTAGAGCTCCCCACTCCAGCCCCACAACCCCGGAGCAGGAGCAGAGCCCGGCTGCACGACTCACCCGTGACCTGGAGCTGCTGGCGCAGCAGCAGCAGCCGCTGCAGATCCTCCTCGGCCTCCAGCACGTGGGCATCGAAGGGCAGCTCGCTGGTGCCCATCAGCCGGGGGCTGTACTTGCCCGCGTCGTAATCGTCCAGGCTCTGCTGGATCAGGTCCTCCTCCATGAGCACGGCCTCCCCCTCTGCGTCCCCCTTGGCCTCTGCCTCGGGCTCGGCCTCCGCCTCCGAGGATGGTCCTGGCTGCACTGCCAGGGTCTCCTCTGGCTCCAGCCTGGGGGCAAGAGCGAAGAGATACCTAGGACGGAGATGGTACCTGCAGTTCTCTGCCCCCGTGAGGTTTGTCTCAGGGGGGATGGGAGCACCAGGCTGCATTTGCCCTCCTGGTCTGGGAGGATCTAAGGCCAGGAGACACCCGGTGTCCACAGGGCTGGCCGTGCTGCCCCTGGCAGGGGCTGGGTACCTGTCGCTGGGGGAAGACGGCTCCCTCTTGATGATGGGGAAGAGCGGCTCACTCTCCACGCCCTGCTCCTGCTTCAGCTTGTAGAGCTTCTGGCGCAGCACGTCCTGGTGCCGCTCCCGCAGCCTGTGGGGAGAAGAGCTGCCGGGTCAGGCCTGGCCAGAGCGCTCTGTGCCCAGACAGTGCCCAGCACCGTGTCAGCCTCTGCAGCAGAGAGAAGCTGGTTGGGTTTTGTAGGGTGACTGGGCTCAGTAACCCTCCCCTACAGAGACCTCGCTGCAAACATAACCCTTCGAGGAGGAACGGAGTGTCCAGCCAGGCTTTTCTCCTGGAGTAAACCGCCAGCTTAGAAAAACCTCCATCAGCAACTCTAGGACTGTCACCCCATGCTGCTCCTGGCAGGTCGGCACCGCTCCCGGCCAGGCCCCTGGCTGAGGGACGAGCCCTTGCTCTCACCTGGCCCGGGCCATATAGGCCTTCAGCTGCTGCAGCAGGCTCTCCCAGTAGCCGATATCGAGATTGGGGCCCCCCGCGCGGATCTTGCTCTCGATGCCTTGGTAGAGCACTTGCAGCTGGTTGTACGTCTTGCCCTTGAACACAGACTGCACGTCCGAGCTGACGGAGGCATTGACGCCGTCGCGACGCTCCCCTGCGCACAAGGGCATGGACAGCTGGTCAGCCTACGCTCACCCAGCGGGTCCTGGCTCGCACTGAACAGCGCGAGGTTGGACCCCAGCAGAAAACAGCTCCCAGATCCACATCCTCTATCCAACACTTCCTCCAGGAGCAATCAGGGAACCTATCCCAGGCTGAAAGCAGAGGACAAACCCTGTGCCCTGTTTTAACCACTCCTCCCACAGCCTCCCGCATCCCCTCGGTGCTGTGGGCTCTAGCCTCCCGCTCACCAGCTCCTCCTTTCCCCGAGGCCTCCAGTTTGCGGAGCTTGGCTATCTCATCCTCTGTGATGATGGTCATGTCCCTCCAGAAATCCACATTTTTGCCTTGCTCCAGCTCCATGTAAACCTGCAGGCAGGGAAACAGGACATCAGGCATGTGGAACATAGGCCGAGCTCCACCAAGGGCGAGGGAGTGCAGAGAGAGACAAGGATGAGGCAGAGAGTCTGGGCACAGCCGCCTGGCACCTGGATATCCTCCACCAGGTCCTCCATGTCGGACACGGTCAGGCCGTTCAGGAAGGTGTAGGGCTCGTGCATCTCCACGGCCAGGTCGTCGTCCTCTGCGCTGATGTACTTGGCCAGAAGGTCAATGGGTTTGGCCCTCCCATCCCGAATCCGGATCTTGGAGCTGGGTGAGAGGAGAGGGAGGGTGAGTGGTGCCCGCGGTGCTCGGCTGCCCAGCACGCCCGCGAGCCGGCGCCTACCGCAGCTTGGCCTGCTGCAGGTGGAAGTTGTCCTCCTGCTCTTCCCACGTTTTGAAGTGCTCTGCCTCTTTCTCCCGCTGCAGCATCTCCAGCTCCTGCTCCCGCATGGCCTTCTCTCGCTCCCGCTCGAGCCGCAGCTGCTTCACCTGCTCAGGACAGCACAAAGCGTGAGGCCGCAGAGGCTGTGACACCCACGAAGGACACATGCCCCAGAAGGTGGCCTTGAACATCCTTGTCAAGCTGCTTCAGCCCCTGGAATTGGCCCCAGGCTCCCCAGAGTGGGGCTAGGTGGGGGCTGGGCACTCGTTGCAGGGGACAGGCATGACAAAGAGCCTCAGCCCTTGCCCTCAGGCCACTCGTGGCCTGGCACATGCCCTCCCTCAGCACCTCCCTAGCTGGATTCAGCCCCAAGAAAAGAGCTTCCCTGCGGAGGCCACAAGTGTGGCACCCCCATGCCCATCCTACAGCCTGCAAGCAACCCCTCTGAGAAGGAGGAGGTGACTCCCATGTGTTGGACCGGGAAAATCGGGCTGTCCATGGGAGGGAGCACAGTGTCCATCCCCACCTTCTGCAGCTCCAGGCGATTGTCCTCCTGGATTCGCTTGTTCCTTTCCTTCAGGTCCTTCTCATCCAGGTGGCTGATCCCCTTCTTCTCCAGCGCCTGAAACCGAACGGTCAAGAGAAACCATGAAACAGAGCAGCCTCTGCGGCCTCGCACAGGGTGGCAAACGCCACCACAGCCACCGTCCCCGCTGCGGTGGGAAGCTCGGAGCTCCCTCGCTCCAGTGCTGCTCCCACGGCCTCTCGACAGAACCAATCCCAAGCAGAACCGAATCTCGCCGTGCACCTGACGCGGGGTAACCCACTGATCGCCCCTTGGCGACCCGTGGCTTCGGAACCCTCTGCCCTCACCTGCGACATAACTCTTTAAAAAAAGTCAGAGGAACAAAACGTATTGAACAAGCAGAACCAACCGCCCCAGGTGACACCTTTACCCCTGTGTCACTGCTTTTAGCCTTTCCAGTGCTCCCGCTTGCGAAATGTCCCTGCCCAGGACCGCGCAGTGACAGTGTCCCCCAGGAGGACAGTGTGTGGGGGAGGGCTCACCTTGCTCCAGATGAAGGTGCCCAGCAGGTTGTTGTCCCCGAAGGGGTTGTCGGTGTTGGTGTAGCCCATGTACTCCTCTCCCCACCCCATCTTCTCCCGCTTCTTCCTCTCCTTGGCTTCTTTCTTGGCCAGGCGCCGGGCGCGCTTCTCCTCGGGCGTTTCCAAGGCTTTCAGGAGCGCAGCCTGTTTCTTCTTCTCCTCCTTCAGCCTCAGGCGCTCCTGCAGGCTCAGCTGCGGCGGCTCCTCCCTGCCCTGCGACCGCGGCGGGGACGGGGACGTGACCGAGGACACGGAGGAAGCGGAGCCACCCCTCTGCCTGCGCGCTCTCCTCCTGCTGCACTCCATCTCCGAGCTCGAGCTGGAAGAGCGGCCCCGGGAGCGCGAGCGATGCTTCCTCCGGCCGTTACGGTGCCGCTCCCGGCTTTTACTCTTCTTCTTCTTCCATTTTTGCCTCTCATCTCCCGAGTCAGAGCTGGGGGGAGGGGATTAAAAGTAACGCCCGGGTTCGGAGCCAGACAGGAGTGGGTCCTGGCCGGGCGCGCCAGGGCGGCTCCCGGTGAAGGCGCCGCTTGCTCGGCCAGGATCGGTAGGTCTAGCCCAGCGGCCGGTTTGGAAGCGGCAGGAGCTGCCGCGGGTCCGGGGCGGCGTCAGGAGCTGCCCCGTGCGGGACGCTGGCCCGGGAGCCCCGTTCGCACCAGGAACCGCTTGAGCTCTGGGGCCGCCGAAGCCGGGAAAGGACCGTTCGCAGCGGGGCCTCCACCCCCCGCCCCGGCAGCCTGGGCCAAACCGCGACCCGGTTCCCGTTCCCTCCCCCCACACTCACCCGGTGCTCGGCTCCCGGCGCCGCCGCCTCTCATCGCTGCCGGACGCGGAGCGCGAGCGGCCCCGCTCCCGGCTCCGGTCTCGATCCCGCTCCCGGCTCCGGTCTCGATCCCGCTCCCGTTCCCGACTCCGGTCTCGGTCTCGATCCCGGTACCGGTCCCGGCTCCGGTCCTGACCCCGGTCCCGGCTCCGCTCCCGGTGCCGCCGCGCGGGGCTGCGCGACCGCGAGCCCATGGGCACCGCTGGGGGCCTCCACCGCCGCCCGGCGCGTCACGGGCTGCCCCGGCGCCGCCTGCCCTGCGCAGGCGCAAACGGGCGGGCGGTGCAGGCGGCCGCGCAGGCAGCCCCGGCACGAGGGCCCCAGGGCCCGCAGGGGGCGGGGGAGAGGGCGCGGGGCCCCGCGCGGCCCCGGTCGCGATCGCGGTTCCCGGTCCCGGTTCCAGGTCGCAGCCCCGCTTGGCGCCGAGCCCGGGGCAGCGGCGGCGGGAGCGCGCTGAAGGCACGAGGCAGGCTCGGGCTCCGGCGCGGGTAGCACACAGCTTTATCACGGCGCGAGGACACAGAGCATCGAGTTACAGTTCTCTGGAAAAACGGGCTCCCCACAGGAATAAAAAAAAGGGGAAAAAAAAAAAGGGCAAAACTTTTCACGACATTTCCCCCTCCCCCCCCCCCCCAAAAAAAAAGAAGGGAAAAAAAAAAAAAAAAGCGAGAACCACGACCCCAGCCCTGCGGGCAGCAGGTGCCTCCCGGCCCTGGACACTCGTTACAGGGCGCGCGGGTGACACAGAGGGGACAGGGCCACTCCTGCCACCCCCCGCCCTTGCCCTTGCCTCGCGGGAAGGGGGAGCTGCCCGGGAGGAGGAGGAGGTGGACGAGGAGGATGACAAGAAGCTCTGGCCGTGCGCAGGGGCCGGGCGAGGGCGCCCGAGCCCCCCGCGTGGTGGCCGGACCCCTCCGGCCCTGTCCCCCGGGCCCCACGGCTGCTCCGCTGTCACCAGCCCAAGCGTAGAGCCCCCGGCCTGAGCAGGGAGCCAGGCCCGGGCCCGACCCCGCGCGCGGGATGGGGTATCCCCGCACAGCGGGGCTGGCGGCGGCTCCCGGGGCGAGCGGAGGAGCAGGGGCAGCGCTGCCGACCGAGGGCAGGAGCCACGCGCAGCCCAAGCGCCGGCCAGGCTTGATGCCGCTTCCTGGGGGCTCTTCCCCAGCCCTTCCCTCCTCCCGTTCTGCCCTGGGCTGCCCAGGGCAGCTGCAGCAGGTAGGAGCTGGCCCCAGGCTCGCTGGAGCTGTCACCCTGCTCCATCGGGGCAGTAAGGAGCCAAAGGCCGAGCGACGGACAAAGAACAAGCGTCCAGCTCTGCTGTTCAGCCTCTACGGGACGCGGAGCTTTGGCAGTTCCTTAGCACAGAGATAACCGCGTGTGCGGGCCTGGAAAGGGCAGTTGTCATTTCAGAGAGGAGCTCCGTGAAGGAAGCTCCTAGGAAGGTCCCCTCACACTGGCAGAGCTGTCCTAGTCCCTTTGCACATCCTTGCACCGGACCAACGTGAGGCCGAGAGCTCGTGGATCCGGCAGCCTCGTTGCAAAGTGCTCAGCATTACAAAACCACCCGTGCAAGGATTGTCTCGAAAAGCCAGGACGCCTGCCAAGGGGTAACATTGGGGATGAACATACTGCAAAAAATCAAAATGAAATAAAATGGCCTGGGCTTCCCACTGCGTTGGGGACCAAGCACAGCTCCACCCTGCAACGCTCATCCACCGACACCCTTTGCTTCCTGCACCAAGGCCAAGCATATTCAGACAGCCTGGAATAAGGGAAGGGATAAAGTTTCAGTCCCTGCTCTTAAACGATGAGAGACGCTCAGTTTCAGCTGAGGCAGAAGCCCACACCATGATTGTGGTGTAGCCGGGCAGGGGGACCGCAGAATTCAGCCAGTCCTGGCCTCCTCCCCAGAACTGCGGTTGTTCCTGTGCAGAGCCCGAGAGCGGCGTTTCGGGATGCAGCTCCCCCTGGCCTCTTTCCTCCCGGTGGCTGCTCTGCGCTTCCGGAGGAAAAGACGAACAACATTTTTCACATTGTTGGAAGCCTCCTGCTCGCAGCCCCAGGGCGAGGGACTCCGTACAGATCCCGGTCTCCACAGCGCCTTGGTCCCTCACCACTACCACAAGACGTGCCGGTTTACGGGCTCTTTCCCAGCCTGCCAACGGGGCGATCCTGGAGCAACGCTCCTCGGGACACGAATGAGCTGGCAAGTAGCTATTGAACAGGGAGTTTCCTTAGATTTTTGATGGACCAGTCTGGTAAATAAAGGATTAGCTCTAAGGGCAGCCTGTCCTCGAGAGCAGCGCAGCCCCTGGGCTCGGGCACCGGCAGGCGCGGGGGGCTACACTCGGTCCCCCTTGCTGGGTAAGACACCACGGAGAACCCCGCCGCATTCACCACAGCGCACAGAGGGGAAGAGCTTCCTCTCAGCCCTGTCCTTCCGGGACCCGATTAACCAGGCCCGAGTAGAGGACAGATGAGAGGGGATAGAGCCCCTAGAGCAGCATTCCCCTTCCACACTCCTCCACAAGGAATCCTGGGGATGGATTGAAGAGGGAAGGATGGGAATGGAGAGACCATTGCCAGCCTCTCTGGAGGAAGGCCTACATGCACACCCCAACTCGCTCCCGCGGCTCTAAAGGATTCCTCTTCCCTCAGGGAAGAGAAGGGGGTCGGTGCGGAACTGAAGACGCTGTCAGAACATCTGCACCCGGCAGCATTGGGACTAGGCTTATCCTGCTGGGTGACACCCACTTCTTGTCTCCATGCCCCTCACAGCAAACCCTCCACCACACAGACATCCAAAGCAGCAGTTTTCCAACAGGCAGCACGAGTCTCCCAGCTTTTTGTCCAACAGAGAGTCCGTGAACACAACGGAGCCTGGTGCAATCCGGGGCCGTGCTTCCGTCAGAGCCTCCAGCGCACGGACGCGTGCGCATCTCCCTGGCGCCCTGCGGGAGGGAGGATACGAGCGCACCCAGTGTCCTGTGATCCCGATTACTCGTCCATTGGATCCGCTCGTGAACGCGCATGGTGCCAAGTGGCTCCGGCGAATGCAGCATCCGGGCAAACTCGGGAATCCTCCGTGTGGCGACGCTGCTCCATAGGGACACCCAGTTCTCCTCTGTCCATGCGTGGGGAGATGTCGGTGCGGTGGGCGCAGGCTGAAGCGAGCGCTGCGAGCGCGGGGGCCAGGGCGACGCAGAGCAGTGGCTGCTGAAGGCAGAAGCCATCGCGACGGCTGGGGCCACCACGTCCGAGAACCAGGAGCCATCGGCTTCCCCCACACGGTGTCACAGACACGAGAAGTCATTAGCAATTCTGGAATCCAAGTAAAGTGGCAGGGCTGCTTTGGACTCGTAACATGGGAGCGATTCTATTCAATGGCCTTTAATACATTGCATTTACATAGCACCTTTCATCCCAGGGTGTAAGTGCTTTAACGGAAGCGGGTACCGCACACCCCTTAGCACGGGGGAAACGGAGGCACAGAGCGGTTACGTGACTTGCCTCGGGTCACTTGGCCAAACCGCGGCGCAGCCTGGACAGCCTTAACGCTCCCGACTCCAGTGCTTGGTTAGGCCACGCTCCAAGGAGGCCGCTCCGGTCCCTGCCCTCCCCAGCATCGTGCTTCTACCAATTCTCCAGTGAGGTCTCACGCTCCCTTCTGATGCACAAATACGTGACAACCCAAAAAAAAGAAAAAAAAAAGTGCAGTAAACTAAATATTTAAAAAAGCACATTTGTGCTGTCTCTGTGCAAAGATAAAAGAAATAAATACATGATTAAAAAATTAAAAAGGTTCACAGTATCACACATGGATAGGTAGCTACGGTAGTGCACGCTTGGAAAACACTGTGTTACTACCCAGGATTCTCGACATGCAGCTGGACGTCTCCGCTGGGAGTTGCGGGGGAGTGGGTGGTTTCTTTGCTGCCCACGTCTGGGGTAAGTAGAAATACACAGTTAGTTTTGCTCCGTTCTGAAATGCAGTGCCTGGGATCCTGCAGTGCAGCAGTACTGGTGTCAGGAAGCTCTTCCCCATCCCGCTGGAACGGCTGCATCAACGAAAAGGGAACACATTGACCTGCAGAGGGAATCGCTGCTCTCCGGGGCTTCTGTGTCTGCATAGAGATTACTGCAAGAGGCAGAGAGGAGACAGTCAGTGCCTGAGCTCTGTGGTCAGCCAGATCCAAGCCCAGCTAAATCCCCGAATCAAAACGAACGTGGAGAGAGAAGCCTGCTTGTTTTGCACCCTCCGGTAAGGATGGCACGAGCGGAGCACTGCGGACGCCCAAGCTCTCATTGCACTGAACGGTTCAGGACGAGCCACAAGCGCCGCTGAGCTGAGCTGGGGTCTCGCCCGCAGCCTCCCTGAGCGGAGGGGCAGCAGGCTCTGCCGCAGCCATGCGAGAGCCCCCGCCGCGCCGGCCACATCCCTCGAGCTGCAAACGGGACCCCGGGCACCCGGCACACGTTGCTCAGACACTTACTGTATCGCTCTCCTCATCGGAGACAGAGTGGAGCTGGGCGCTATAGTGGAGCGGGGAGTAAACCCAACTCCTCTCGTCTGTCGGCTGCCAGAGTGGCCAGAGACGGCGGGGAGAATGCAAGGAGAGCAGCAGCAGAGCAGGGAGCAAAGGAGAGAAGAGGAGAAAATAAAAGGAGAAAAACAAAAAGAGCAGGAAACAACACAGTAAGAACAGCTATCCACCTGGAGGGAGAGAACCAAGCTCAGCACCAGGCGTCAGCAAGGAGCCTTCCTCAGCCTTGGGACGTCCCTGCTCCCACCAGCTCGGACAGCAGTTTGGGCAGCAGATCCTGCTCCGGCTACAGCGGGAGCAGCACAACCTTCCCCCGGCACCTATCAGGGCAGATTTTGGGGCTCTGGAGTTGACAGAGAAAGCAGGAGAGCTCCCTGCCACCTCCTCACCCTCATTCAGAGGGGGCAAGACAGAGCGGGCGCTAGCGACTTACCCAAGGGCTGCGACGGAGGGCTCGGCTCCTGCCCCCCAAGCCCGTCCCAGCTACCAAGTCCCTTCCCTGAGCCCTTACAGGGCACGAGCTCTCAGCTCCTGAGGGTCCAAGAGGGCTTCAGGGAGGAACCCGCCTTGCGGCACCTTCCCTGCAGCCCGGGCAGGGCGGCACACGGGATCACCGAGGACGGTGGTCAGAGAGGAGCCGGTCGGTCAGCAATGAGACTGGTGGCGACATGGGAATGGGTACAACGAAGGAGGCGAAAACAGGTGACTCGTGGATAGGAGGGAAGGGTGATGTGCCCCTGGGGAGCCAGCTCTCACAACACATGACAAAACACTTCCAACAACGCAGAAACCCAGGCAGGGCCAAGGCTTGGGGTCCAGTGTTTCCCAAGGGAATCTACTTCCACTGTGGAGAAGTTCTGGCTGCTCTAGAGGTGGGCACAGGTCAGGAGGGGAGAGGAAATCTCCCCTTTGACTGAACCCAGGCTTGCAAAGGAAAGGACTGGGGGATACTTGGAAGCAGCTGGGAAGGTTCCCAGCCCAGGAACCAACAGTAGCTGTCTAGGATGGACAAGAAACTACAAGAAGCCAGAGGAGCTTTGAAGCACTAGGCTCCACATGCTGAACCCTAACAATAATTGTAACTGCGTTGGCAGCTGGGAGAAAGGAAGGAAAAGAAACCCTTGCCTGAAGCTTCTAGGGCTCTGTTAGAGACGGAGGAGCACTTGGCCCTGCACTGAGCCCATGGTGCACCCTGTTTCCACTCACTCTGAGCTCCATGCTCCAGCCAGGCTCTTCCAGAGGCTTTGGGCAGCCTAGATGCAGGCAGAGCAAGAGCTGCAAACCCAGCATGGAACTAAATGACATCCAGGACTTGGAAATGACCCTCCCGGTGCTGGGGCAGCCAAGCCCAGCAGGCGAGGGCAGGAGGAGCTGCAAGGAGAGGCTGTTTGCCCACCTGGGGACGACGCTTTTCTCAAGGCATCAGCCAAGCTGGGAAGTAGTTCTGAGCTTTGCCCTGCTTCCCGTGCACCCTGCCCACCCCATGGTTCCAGACAGGAGGGAGTGACAGGACCACAGAACACACATCTTGTGCTGAGGCCCTGATAATACTGTCATTACCCACCAAGGAAGGTATCATCTCTCTGCAAAATTGTGAAGAGAAATATAACACAGAGCAGCCTGAGCTCTGGATTCGGGCCCTTAAGTGCTAAACTTCCTCCCTGCATCTTTCAGGGGCAAAGGAAAATCCTTAGAGCCTGCAGAAAACCTGCAGAGGAGGGAGCAGGAGTACCACCCTGGCGAGGGCTGGGGAGCACAAACCTTCCCTAATCCAAGTGTCTCTCTCAGCTCCTTGGGCTTTAAAAGCTGGTCAGGGTCCCAGAAAGCAGAAGAAAAAAGACCAGCCAGAGACCTAAAAGGTCGTATTTGTAATCACAGTTTTTTTCTACAAAACATCTTGCAGGTCCCCCTGGAGCTCAATTTGGCTTCCTGGGCTAAGGGAGCTAAACCTAACATTACCTCAAACATAGAGAGGCCTCTCACCTTCTGGCCAGGTCTGGTGCCAGCAAGTTTGCCCACGGGCTAGATGACCCTACATCATCTATATCTGGTATATATGATGATACTATACCATCCCATGCCAGGAACTGTGTCGCTGGCCTGAAGACAAGTGGGGTAGAGTTCTCATTTCTTCAAGATCCTACTCGAGATCCACTTGTGGACTTTTTTCCTCTGCTTCCCATTTTCACTGGGCTGGTTCCTATCCACCCAACCCAGAGCCAGGACATCCAGAGGACGTGGAGCTGTCAGCCCCAGTGTTTCAAAGCTGCAGCTCTGCTCCCCTATGTGCTAGCATGTTCACTTACAGTCCCGGAGGAAAGCGAGGTGGTTCGGAGTCTGCGCTGGCGGGGAGAGTAAATCCAGTACCTCCCATCTGTGAACTGGAATGGCCCGAGGGCAAGTGAGGTGAGAAAGGAAACAGAGGAGAAAAGGGTGATGTGAAAGAGAGGATGAAAGAGAAAGCAAAACGAGGGGCTGGGCAGCTCCAGGCCTGGAAGGATGGGCAGGCAGGAAAGCCGTGCGTGGGGAGAGCAGCCCCGGGCCCCGCACAGGCTCACTCCCGCATGCCCCCCGGGTGAGCAGCAGGGTGAAGCGCTTCCCCTTCCGAAGCGGATTTCCAGAGACCCCAGTCCCCTGGGACTTGCCAAATTCTCGGCACGCAGCCTCTCGTCATTGCTCCTGGAAGGCTCTGATAGAGCGGCTGTGGTCCAAGCCCCACTGCACTCGGCTGCAGCTTCACTTGAGTGGCAGTTCAAGTGATTTTCCAAAGACAGGGAACCCAAATCAGCTTTTCCCTTCATCCCAGCAGCGGGGGAAACAGTCCACAGCACACGACACACATTTAATGCAAAATTCAAGGGCTCAGATGAAGTATGAAATGCTGATGAGCAGTCAGTCATGCTCTCTATGAGCACACACTGTGCACAGACGGCTTCCTCCAGAAAAACAGCAGCCCTGGAAAGTCAGGAGGAGTCCATATGCCCAGGGACAGGAGGGAGAGGAGCTGGCCCTTGCTAGAAGACACTTGCCAGTGGAGCAGGCAGTATCTGCAGGCAGCTTGCACACAACTGCCGTCCACAGGCAAAGAAAGAGCAGCCAGTGTTAGAGGGAGCTGTTTGCATTTTGAACAGCATGCATAAAACCCAAAACAGACAAGCTCTTAAAATGGTGCCGATTCCCTCCACAGCTCCCACGAGCCTCTAAACGACTCGGCAATGAGTGAGCAGCTCTGCAGCAGAGCCATGCAAGCGCAGGGCAAGCCAAATGTTGCTGTTTTTAGGTTAGCCTGAAGGAGCTTATCACAGGGTTCGGCTCTGCTCTGCTGCCACGTATCTGACAGCAATGGGCTGGAGCAGGGAGGAGCTGACCAGCTCTTAGGGAGAAGGTCCCAGTGTCAGGACACAGGGGAAGAGCTGCCGCAGGACAGCCCTCAACCCCGCAGGGTCTGGAGCCCAGGGGACAGGCTCACGTTGCTGAGCAACTCTCCAGGCTGCAGAAGCTGCTCGGACATTGCGGGCGCTGACTGAGGAACCCAGCCCCAGGCTCCACCGCACTCTGCTGCCAACCAACCTCACTTACTCCCTGTACTAGATTTCCACTGCATCATCTAATGCATCTGCCTGCAGGGAAAGGAAAAGCCAAAGTTCACCAGAGCCCGAGGTCAACGACGCTGCAACAGCCTCCGTCCTGGCTCTAGGTCCCGCTGCGTGCGGGACCGCAGCAGGGCGCTCTGCCTAGGGAGGGAAGGAGATGCACCCTGGCTCACCCAGGGTGAACACGCTGGCCTAGTGAAGCCTGTCCGTGCTGGTGCGGAGCACGTCTTGCTTCATCTGCATCAGCAGAGCCACCCCTTTGGGCACCATGACTTGCTGCTTTCAGTTCTTCAAGGACTAATCCAGTTCCCTGGGTTCAAAATCCTGTCCAGCATTAAAATCTTGAGGTGCTCGACACAAGGATGGCGCAGGGCAGTTACTGCCCTTGCTCGCCTGCTGAATTCAGACCAATCATTCATTACGCCCCTAATAACCAGGCAGAGAAGGTATCTTACAAAGTATATATCTGTGACTGGCACGTCATCTTCATCGGAGGCCTGGCTGGCCGGTTCGGAGGCCTGGCTGGCCGTCTCCACCTCTATTGTAGCTGCGCAAGTGACAATGGCACAGGCTGACGCTGCCTCTCTGGAGGGGGAAGAAATGACAGAGTTCAGTCATTGTGATCAAAAAAAGCAGCAGGCAAGACCGATTTAGTACACGGATGGCCCATTTCCACATCCAGAAGGATTGGATGAGGACAGGCCAGAAGCAGCAGTGCTCGGCAGTCTAGAAGAGCACTGCTCTGCGCAGGAAAGGTGGCAGCCTACAAAGCCAAGCCGGCTCCCAGCACAAAACCCCCAGATTACATGACAAGGCAGGGCTCTGCATTGCTGTCAAACCCTCACTCACTCTTTCTCTTCATCCTCGGGAGCTACGATCTCCACGTCACACTTGGGTTCCAGCTCGACGCTGATCTGCTGAAGCTCTTCTTCAACCCGCACCTCCTCCTGAGACCTGGAAAGCCGAAGACACACAGGCCCAATTGCTCAGTTTGGCACTATGCCACCTCTACTCGTGCACAGTTCTCAATTTTAGGTCAGGATAAATCATCCCTGAAACTCTCACGCCGCAGCTGACCGCAGGCGCGTGCTGTGCTGCTTTGCTCAGTGCACGGCAGCCGCTCGTAGCACGATGCCCACGGCAGGGACCGAGCCTCTGACTGAAGCTCAGGACTTCCCAGAGCTGAGATTTCAGATGACCCAAATTCCCAGACAAAAGGGCCAGTCCTTTCAAACTGCAGCTCTCGAAACCACAGAGGGAGAAAAAGAGGACAAGAAGAAAGGGATTAGGTTGCCAGTGCTGCAGAAAAGATGGGTAATGTCAAATTGGACACGGGAGGAAAAGAGAGAATTGGTCTCTGGGAAAAACCTCCCTGCCCAGAGATATCCTGGTGTCCATCAGCAATGCAAGGACCAAAGCCTCTGACCTCTTCTGAAGCTCCTACCACATCGAGCTGCTCCAGCACTAATGCAAGATTTTTCTGCGTGCTCAGGAGCTGTTTGCCTTCATTTTAATATCCCAGGCTATTAAAGTAATTGCTGATGTTAGTGGGGCTGGTTTTAGAGCTTCCCCATGGGAAGGAGGACCTGGCGTTTGCCAAGCCAAGGGCACAACCCAGGGGAAGGAGCTGTGGGGCCGGGGCCAGCAGGCGGCAGCCCTGCTCAGCGCCGCCTGCCACCTCTTGCGGTGGCGGCTTTCAGAAGCCCGCAGGGAATTCCCCGGCAGATTAGAATCATTCCGAGGTGTGACACATTCCAGGCTTGAGAAAATTGGATAAGGGCTTTTTCATTGCAGCTCAGGAATGTAAATTCCCCACAAATCGTGTGTGTTAATAGCTTTGTTCTTGCAGGGGCTTTCACAGGGGATCATGAAGCTCTTTACAAATATGCAGGTCTCTGCTCCCCTAAAAGTGAAATTTCTAGGGGAAAAAGAAAGTGAAAAGCACCAGAAATTAAGACACAGGGGAAAAAAAATCAACCCCCCCCCCTCCAAAAAAAATGCACATCCCCAAGGGGGCTGTTATTGTGGCAAGTCGGCAAGTCTGTGACAGAGACATCTGCCCCCGAGGAAATCACCCACCTCCCTGTACTGTCCAGGGACAAGTACTTGTAGGACACGATTCACCTGGCCTATTTTGGGGTGAGCAGTTGCGTCCGACAGCGACTCCTCCATTAAGCACAAAGGGAGCACGGGGTGACTCAGATGAAGTTGCTGCTTTTTGCCTGGCAGGTCCCGTCACAGATGCCTGAGTTTAAGCCTCCAATTTGCAGTACTTGCAGGCAATGAATTGTGCAGGAGGTGAAAAACATCATGGGCCGCATTAAAAACGAGAATGACGTGTCTGCAAGGTGCTGCAAGCCGCTGTTTCTCTAACGCACCAGACACGGATTGCAGAAAGAGGATCTGAGTCTGCCCAGCAGCTCCTCTGGCTATGGCATAGCCCCCAAAAGAGTCTCTGGAGCGCATTTCAAAACCTGGATCTATAGGATCTACAAGATATCCTAGGAAGCCATGGCCAAAAAAAAAAAAATCAGGGAAAAAAAATCAGGGAAAAAAAAATAAATCAGGGAAAAAAATGCAGGGTCCTCATTCAGATTCCTCTGATACACAGGTAATGGAATCAGTTTTACTGGTGCAAAATTATACAAGCTAATTATATGACGTGCGCTTCTAAATCCAGACACCTCTATAATTTTTGTCACTCTTTGGTGCTGTGTTGAAGCCACCTATTACAGGTGATCTCAGAGACCTGCACATGAGGAAAACTCCGCATAAAAAATGGGAACATTTGCTGGCATGAATCTCATCATGCCATAGAGGACCACCCCAGTCCTGGATCTGCACAGATTCACACTCAGCCTTCCAAGTCTTCCTTGTCCTTTGCACAGGGACAAACATGAGGTCTCTGTGCAGTAGTTTAAGAGGAAATGTGACTTTTCTCACCTGCCATCCTGCCCCGAGGAGTGCGTGCGCCTCCTGCAGAAAGAAAGCAAAACAGTGGAGTTTGAGGAGCAATTTAAGAGAGAAATCCTACAGTGCCCCCAAATCTAATTCCTCACCCCATGAGGGAGATGTTCTACTTAACAGCTGACACTTCTCACAGCAATAATTAATCCCATCAAAGCTGTGTCTGCTTGCTCCCAGGAGAGATTTAATTAAAAGCGGTCATTAGCCTTGCAGAGCACAGGGCAGCCTGCCGAGATCCGCGGCGTGAAGACAAGTGGCGCCCGCACGGCTGTGGTGGGAGCGGGACGCGGGCGCCGTCCTCACCTGTACCGGGGCTGCTCAGACGTCTCCGAGGGGGATCGCTCGGGAACGGAGAGGGATGTTGAAGACAGCGTTGTGGCTATGGAGGCCGTGGTAGCTTCTTCGAAGGAAGGTGGCGTGCAGGGTAGCAGGTCTGGCCTGCCTGCTGGCCCAAGCAGAGGGCAGGGAGAGGTGCAGGATGGAAGAAAATCAGTAGTCAAACGCCAACACCTTAACTACAGCCTGGGCCACTGCACTGTCACCGGCCACTTAAACTACAAACACAAAGGAAGTGTCGCTGGGTTCAGGACTGCAGCAGATTGTCCCACAGCGGGTTAGGACAACAGGCTTCCTCCAGAGGTGGCCACTAAGCACCATGTCCTGCCCGACAGACAGCAGGTTACCCTTGGGGAGGAGCTTAAAAACGCTACTGGAAACATAAGGCCAAGGAAAACATCTCACTGGTAACCAAAGTTGGATTAAAGGCTTGGGCTGCCAGAGATAAATATCCAAGTGAATTAAGAGATGAACTGAGTGCTCACTGCTTTGCACAGGTAGAAATCTAACACTTACACACTCAAGGACCTCGCCTCTCACCACTCATCTGCAAATCCAGCGCAGATGGAAGTGATGACAAGACAGCAAAGCAGCAAACCACTTTGCCTTTTTGCGAAGACAAGACCTTAGCCCCTTATAACTACCCAAACACCGACATTAGAGTCCTGCAGCTCCCAGGCCCCCTTCTCTAAGGGTGGAAAATTCAGTGAACCAACTTTCTGCCTGCATCTGGGCTATGAAGGCTGGTGCCAGTTGGCAGCAGCTGCCTTGCAGCTGTAGTGCAAACACCCATTTTTACTGCAGAACTACACAGTGTTGCAGAGAAGAGATTTGCTTTTTCTTTTTTTTTTTCCCACCTCCCCACAATGCAGAGACTAACTGCCAGTGCTGTGACAAAACAACATACTCTTACCTTCTCCCCTGCCCTGGTTAAGTTTAGCACCTGCAAAGCACAGCAAGACATGGAATGAAGAATATCCATCAAAGATGATGTGTGTTTGGTGCACAGTGGGGAACTGAACGAGAACAGGGGAGGACCTAAGGAACTGCTAGGAGAGAGAGGGGAATCACACTGTCATCAGCCACCAAATGAGATCGTTACCTTCGTCATCGAGCGTGGGGTAACTCCTGGCTGCACGAAGATCATACTGGGTTTCATCCTTCTCCGAGGGAAGCTGGCTAGCCGAAAATGCAGCGGTGGGACCAGATGTCTTGACAGCTAGCAAGGCACTGCGCCCTTTCTTCGAGGGGGATGATTTTAGAGCTAGACGAGAAGAGGGAACAAGGAAGAAGTTACCACCCCTAGCAACTACCTTCACTTTGTTCTGTGATGCAGCCTCCCCTGGGCAGGGAGAGGTCTCTGCCCTGTGACATGCGTGTGTGCTCTGCAGGCTCCATCTCCCGCGAGCCTGCACAGGGAGCTTCAGGCCACAGTCTGAGCAGGACAAATTAAGCTGCGACAACCCCGGGGCTTTACAGTTCCCCAGCTTTTATTTCTTCTTGGACCATGGACACTCACAGGAATTCTTTCGAAACACCGTGTTGGTCATGAACTTGAAGAATCTCTCTGCATAAAAGCTTGGTCTGTGTACTGACACCGTGTCCTGCAAAGGCAAGAAGCAAATGGCTCATTTAAAACTCATCCCCCAAGACAGAATTTCTGTAACAAATCAATACAACCTGTATAGCAGCATTTAGCACTGATAGATCCTTAAAATGGAAAGGCTTAACTGAAATGATCTGATTAATACTATATATAAACCTGAAGCGTTGCTGCTGATTTGATTGCATTTGATTACATTCTCACTACAATTTTATAATGGATTTTGGCAATTTTAATCCTTTATAGGCCTCCCAGATATTTGGAATATTGGCATGATCACACCTGTCAAATTTCCTCCCGTTTTGCTGGCTGCCATTCAAAGCACCTCTGGATATATCTGCATTTGACATGGGCACCAGAATTTAGCCAAGGGTCTTTGAGTGTTCTGTGCTTTCAGTTTAAAGCTCTTCTGATGTTCTACTGTGCTACTATGGCTTGGCAGCAACACATTTCCCTTACCTTGTTATTTAAAAGGAGCTAGGATATGAATTACTGGAGGAAAAAAATAGCTTCCACATCTGAAGTTGCTCTTTTACAGATGCACCTGGCTGCTGCGGGAGACCAGACCGCAGAGGAACATTGAGAGGGAGTTGCTAACAAATAGCCTAGTGATGAGGTGGAAACACAGTCAGCCACCAAAGAGAGCCCAGACAGGGCTCCGCGGCACACGCGGGAGGCGCAGGACTGTGTACAGCTCCAGGTGGCACGGGGAGGAGCGGGGTGACAGATGGGAGCAGGGGAGGAAAGGCGGTCGCACGGCAGCTAAACATGCGAGGAGGGGGCGTAAACAAGAAAACCTCATTGGAAATCGGTGGCACTGCACCACTGTGCAGGAATCAGGGGTAAGAACTACTCCTTTCATCAACTTCAGCCAGCTGCAGCACTAACAACAGTGACATAATTGGCACCAGCTAGTATAGAAGACGCCAAGGCCGCCACAATTCTTTCCTCTGTACAGACTCACCCCATCATGGACAAGGGCCTTCCAGGTATGTTCCAGCTTCTTGATGAACCTAATCTCAGAGGAGAAGCGGAGAGAAAGAATTAGACTCAGGTCTGCCCTCAATATCCAAGCCACTTTTCATGCCCTGCACAGGATAGGGCACAGAGTTGATGACAGTCCCTCCTTCGTGCGGAGCAGAGCTTCCCTCCGGCCAGGAAGGGGCAGCTGTGCAGGCAGCAGCGCAGGTCAGCACTGCCACCGGCAACGAGCAGCCCGCCTGCATGGGGGCAGAGAAGCGTCTCCCGGCCCTGGGGAAACGCTACTCATTCTAGGCTCAGACGTAGGGAACTACTTTATGAGCAACTCATTATACCTTAGAAAAACGGCTCTGTGCCAGCAGCTGTTCTAAGGACAAGATAAAAATTCACAGCCCCGACATGCATTGGACGCTGCTTTAGGCAGCCTGCGTACTCATTACCAAACTCTTCAGGAGAGGAAAACCTTCCTGCTTTCATCCAGCATTAAAACAGATGTTAAGAGACTTAGAGGACAGAGGACTGCAAAGCTCTCACCTGTATGACTGAAGGATATCTATAATTCCTACGTGTAGCAGGAGACGCTCTCCTTTGCCGTTCACTGCTGGGATTCCTCCCATTCTGTGGGTGAGACAAAACCCCAGTGAGAAAAGCCTTGTGCAGAGCCTGGCAAGTCCCCCAGGCTGACCCAGACCATCTCGGCAAGGTGTAACTGAAGCGACTGCCTCCCTGGATCGCCAAACACAAAACAGCAGGACAAGGACACATGTTGCATGGCAATAGTCCTACCTGGACCAGAAAAGCATTGCATGGATTTTCCTGGTTCCAGGACATGAGTGCAAGCTTGAGGCTCAAGTCAGTCTCACAGCAAAAGCACCATAAAATACTTAAAATACAGTTGGGAGGGGAACGTGTCCCAGGGCAGTTTACAAAGATGGTACCTAAGGACCAGACCTGGGTGGTAGCTCCTATCACACACCAAAGCTGCTCCCTGCACCAGACATTAGCAGTTTCTCTGCGCTGGGTATCCGAGATTCCTGGAGCATAAAATCCTATTTCATCCTGGGGACCAGACTATTTATCAAGTCAGCATGAGCCGGCTGCCTACGAGGGCAGCAAATCTTTAAGGATGAGGGTATTTCCACGGCCATCCGCACAATCCACAATCCTGTGGACGGAGCACCAGGATGGAGCTAGTGCCAGAACAGCTCAGGAGCCTGTGGGCGTTTGACCACTGCAATTACGGAGCTATCGGAAAGACTGGGAGCACCAAAGTATTTCCTAGCCCCAGCCACACTGTTCTCCTTTGGACCTGGAGCAGTTGCTTTCAGGCAGCACGGCTGCCGGTGGCAAATGCCAGCATTTATTATCCAGCCTGGTCTGTGGAGCCAGAGGGACGGTCGCGAGTGCCACGTGCAGCTTCCACGACGCGCTGCGTCACCGGCAGCGGCTCTCCCCGAGAGCTGCCCCGTTCCCACATCAGCCACAATTAGGGACCTACTACTCCGGCCTCCACTTCCACCCTTCCCAGCAGCGCAAAGGAGGAGATTTTCACCCACGTGTCGTCTGTGTCTATGGACTCCCCGCGGGCAGCTCCACCCTGGATGGACTCCATGGCCGTGGAGTAAAGGGCCTTCTGCCCCACTGGACGCTTCTCATCCGACGTGCTGTGCGCTCCCTCCTGCTGTCGCTCCCGTTCTTGCTGGTCTATGTTGTGGACCCCAAGCAGGAGGCTGTAGTCCATGATTTTAAAACTTTCTAACACCTACAGGTTAGTATTGAGTTTAAGAACAAAGACAAATCAGGCCAGCAATTGCTCACGAGCATCTTCCAACGCAGCACAGACCCCAAAGCCTGGAGCTGCTCCTCCACATTCAGGTGAGCAGCGCCTTCGACAGAGCTACAGCGATTCTGGACTCGCTCAAGCTCGATTTTAGCCAGCCCACAACCCACAGGGCTGAGGGCTCACAAGTAACACAGTTGCACCAGGCATCTCTTGCACATCAAATAGTTTGGTTTTAACCCAAACAGCCCAGATTTAAAAAAAAAAGCGGGGGGGGGGGCAGATTGCCACAACTGGATGCATCAGAGGAATGAACGACCTTAATTCTCAGACACTACCATGAGACTCAACTTCAGTGCTCTGCTTTTAGAGGGAGGAGCACTGCAGGGGCTTATCCCTGCTTCAGGGCTAGCAGGCTAGCAAGGGCCTCAGTCATCAGCAATTCCTTGTGCTCAAGAGCCATGAACTTCTTACCCTGCTCCCAAACAGACCCCTCCTTACCAGGCAGTCTCGTTGCAACGTCTTCACCAGTGCGCTGAAGGTGTCTGCATCCAGCATCAGGCCCTCGGGCATGTCTTGTATGAAGTCCAGGTCCTTGTACGTGGGGCTGGACTTTTCTTTTTCCTTCTTGGATGCCCGGCGTTTGTAGGTCGAGCCTTTCAGGTCAAATTTCAGGTGCATTTTCACCACACGAGGCAAAATATTGTTCATCACGACCACACGGATGTTTTTGCCCCCTGACTGCACACAATAGAGTCCATAAAACTTTGGCAGCAGCGTCCGTGGGTTCTGGTTCAGGTTCTGCAGCAGGGTTGGAAAAGCATCAGGAAAAGGTCATTTTGGCAGAAGACTCCTGTTGTGTTCAATAAAGAGTCAATGTTAATGGATCTTGGAACTGTCAGCAGATTAGGGGTTCTTCAACTAGAGATTTTTCTGAACTTTGTAGGAAATTTCACTGCATAAATATGACAAATTTTTGCCTTTCAGTGGCTTTAGGACCTGAAAATACCACTATGCCTTCAATATATGCAATCAGATGTTCAGATCTCTCTGGGCAAATAACCAAGTCCGGAAATTCCCTGCTTTTCCCATCAATAGCAGCTAAAAATGGACAAGTAAACTGAAAGAGAAATAAATACAAATAAGTGGGAACTTCAAGTTTAAAAATAGCAGCTATCTTCATCCATTTAGGAGTGTCCAAAATCAAGAGCTGTTCTGTGCCCCAGAATAAACCAGGGCTACAATATTCCTAACAAACCACCACCAAGTTTCCCCTTCTTTTAGAGTCATCTTACAAAACACAACTGGCCAGAGAGCACAGATATCCTGCTCTGCCATCAAGTCCTTTTTTAGGCAGTTGTATTATTAGAAATGACATGACAGGCGTGATTTGCTTGTTCAGCTTTGGGGAAGTTTAGGAAGGAAACAAAACATCCCTGCATGCTATAAAAGAAAGGACAGAACTGACAGATCCTCTGACAAGCGTCAGAAGCAAAACTGCATTAAAATTTCACGCCCCTCATCTCACCTTGCCTAACTGGGCACACGAGTGAGCGCTCGTTGTGCGCTGCTGAACACGGCATGAACTAAAAGCCTCACAGTGGCAGCCAAGACCAAAAGCAAAGGCCACTTCCAGCTTAACTAAGGACATAACCATCCTGCTTCCTTTTCACTAGCTCATTTTACACTGATGAGTTTCCCAAAAGCAGCAGAGAGGTGACATGTGAGTCACTGGGGTGCTACACTCTGAACGCTGGAGCAGGTATCACTTTCCTGGTGCTCAGGGTAGCCCTAACTAGATTTCAACGCCCACATTTATAGAGCTGGATTCTTTGACATAATTATGCAGAGACACAGGTGCTGGTTCATACACCTTTCTAGGCACTGGAGTTGTATTTTGATTTACTATTTGTCATCTCAGGACCCTCAAAATAGACACCTGGGAAGTCTTTTTTCAGGCCAGAACATATCCACAAGCTACGACACAATTATCTGCCTTAGATTTACAAATAATCGGCAGCATTTGTGCTTCTGGGACACGCTTCATGACACACTGTTAATGTAGTCAAGGGACAGGGCAACAGGCCACCAGAGTGCCATGTGGGTGACATGCCCTATGCAAAGCTGAGTACAGAAACACCGGCACTACAAAGCCAAGCCGGCTCCAAGCTGCAGGATGATACATACCATGTAGTAGCCAGGAAGGAGCTTCTGTAGGAATTCCGCTTCCTTGTGCATCACAGTTTTTATGATGAACTCATCGTCACTGGTGACATAGAAGAGGGAGCCACTGGCACCAGGGTTCGACAGCTCTATCAGAGGCTCGTTACATAACGAATACTAAGGACAAAAAGGGGAGAAAAAAAAAAAAAGAAAGTGTCTTTAGCCCCAAGTCATTGCATACCAAGCTCCACCTCCTTCAAGGCCTTCCTCAGCATGCAATCTCTCTGCAAGATCTTAAGAGGCAGCAAAGCTTAAATGAGAATTATTTTCATTATAGGTTAGGTCTAAGCAGCACAGCTGATGGACAGTTTACAATTAGAGAGCGAGATTACAGTTCAGAGCATCCCAACTGCTTAGAATCAAGTTAATCTTCTGCTTCCAGCAACATCTGAGACGCATAATGACACCCGCATAGCGACATCTGATCCTTCCCCGTTGTGTGGGGACACGGCTCACATTTGGGCTTCTTCCAGCATGTTACCGCCGGCGCTGGCGGAAAGCTCGGATTTTTCGAGATCTGCCAGGCTGCTCGGGGTACTGCAGATCACCGTGCCGGGGGGGACAAAATGCACAGGCTCTCTGTAGCAGCCGCCACTGGCCTCGAGCTCCCCGGTTAGATACCTGCTCTATAGCCACGTCCCGGCTCCTCAGCACTGTTAGGAGCACGTGGAAAGCATCAGACTGGGTCCCCAAACACGAGGAGGGGAATCTAGAGCAGCAAGGTGTATTTTATGTGGCTTTAGCCTGGAAGGCCATTTATAGACATCAGGATCCAAACAGCAGATCCTTGGGCATGCCTGGCAGCAGAGAGAGAATGCACACGCATGCACATGAGTGCACAACACCTTGCAGCTAGGTACCGACCCCGAAATATTTGCAGATGTCAAGGGGGTTCACGGCAGTTTTGTGCTGGAGCTGCCACCAAAGAGGTGAGACAGGGAGAAGGGTGGTGGGATGTGTAACGGACATAATCAGAGCAATAAATTAAATGCTCATCATTACGTACTGAAAACGGCTTTCAGCACTGCACAGATTAATGATCCAAGACTTTATCAAGTTAATTATCTCATGCATAATTAAAGGCATTTGCTGCTGTGGCAGGCAAGAGAGAATCAGGGGAAGCAGCAACAAATCAGAGCTGTGACCTTTGGAAGCGAGGCTGGCTCTGCCTCACGCACGTTTTGAGGCAACATTATCTGGGGTGGCGGATGGGGCACTGCCACCATGGACAGACCCCTTTGAACTCACATGTTTTCAGTCACAGCCACCCCTGGGTACAGATGGGGTCAGAAAAATAAAGGGCTATTGAAAAGGGGTGCGCGCACGTGGATATTCAAGGGACAAAATTCGATGCTGGAGTATCCCAAGTCTCCTCACCCTTCCTATTGGCTATGCTTAAAACAGCCTTCCTAGCTCTGGAGAACCTCCTGGGTGCTACAACAGGCTAGACTCTATTCCGGCTTCGTAAGATGATTAACTAACCTACATGCACATAGTTCTTGAGTGAGGAAAAATTCCCATCTTTGTCCTCAGAGGCCCAGTGGACATTACAGGGTTGCACCGCAGAACAAGGCTCCTTTGGCTTGTAAACAAAGCAAGTTATTGTCACCACAAGCAACAGAGAGGGAACCCTGTAATGTAATGCAGATTGCATTCCCTTACAGCAGATTTCCTTTCCCCCCAGCGAAAGCTAGCAGTTACCTCTTTGGAAATGAGGATTTTGGTTCCAGGTGACAGTCCTGCTGGGACTGTCACTGGAAGCCCTCCAAACAGGAGCAGAGGCTCTAAAGCCACAGCTTGTTCCCACTCCTTGCTGGGATCAGAGCTACGGACTCTTCCCTGTCCTCTTTTCAGCAAGATTAGCTAACAGCCTTGATTTAGTGGTACCCCCGACCAACTCAAAGCAGGGAAGACAGAAATCCAGGAGTATATCCATACCAAGTAGTCATCCGGACGAATCCCAAAGAGCTCTCGGAAGTATCGGAAAGCCACCGGCGCGTAGGTTTTGAATCTGAAGTCTGCATAATGGTGAGCCGGAGTGAGGTTGCTTCCTTCGCTGCACAGAACAGACACTAGATGAGGACGGCTCCTGTGTCAACCTCCACCAAATTTACACATTCACATCAAGACTGCTGCGTATTACGGATAAACTGAGCCTTGCAAAAATATCTTAGGAACAAAACAACCTTTGTGTTTTTCTTTTTTCCCTTGTGACAGGAAGACATGGAAATAGAGTATTAATCCAGTAATCTATATCCAAAGGGTGCAAGGAATAGCTTTTGCCAAGCTGAGTGTATTTAACCACAAAACATGGGTTTTATGAGCTTTGTTTACCCCCATGATCAGGGAGCTTCCGGAAAGAGTTTTCTCCATCTCAAATGGGGTGTAGTTTCTAGAAAAAAAGTTAGGCAGACCGGCAGGAAGAAACACACCTAAAAAACCCAGGGATACAGTTCTGCATCTCACATTGTACTTCCTCGCCAGCCAGCACACTGCAGAATCTAACACTTCCCACTGTTGTATTTTTCTATGAAATAGATGCATATTTAAAACATTCAGAGCATCCATCACTGTGATCCACAGACAGATGGAAGCTCTCTTGAAAAACTGGTGAGAGGAGAATTAACTCATCCTTTCATTTTGTTTCCCAGTCCTCTTTACCTTGGGAAGAAGATGCTCTCCACCACATAGAAGTCCTGCATCAGGACATCCCTCTCTGGCTTGGAGCTCAGATTGCCGACCGTGTATCCAATCCCTAGCTGGATGGCTCCCTTCAGGGTGGACGAAGTAGTCTGGTGGAAATAAAAGAGCAGCCAACAAGCATTGCACAGCAGGTTGCTGCAAATACACTCCCTGCACTACAGCACAGCCCCGCTGAGACTCTTAAGGAGTTGCTCAGGACACGATGTTCTGCTAAACAAGTTCAACCAGCTGCTGGATACATGGATTTAGGCTTCCAGGAGGTTTGCAAACAGCAAGGTTATACAAGAGTATACCGCATAAAATCTAAATGTGATTGGCAGCACATTTGCAAACTAACCCAGGGAAGTTCAGCAGTGCTGGAACCAATCCTGGGACCTGGCTTCTCTTCTCGGTCTGCTGCCTACTGGACCCCGCACCCCCAAAACAAACCTTTTTGTAGGTGGTTTCCCCAGAAGCATCAACTCCTCGATGGCCTATCTTCTTTCCTTGGCCAGGCTGTCCTGGAAGCGATGGTCCCTACAATGGAAAAACATGGTGAAAATGGTTCTAACTGGCACCAATGAGTTTTACCAAGGCAATTTGGATAACACATCCACCCTGCAAGTTTGAGGATTCCCAGCCTCTCCACTCAAAACTCACAGCACTAAAAAGCAGAGCCAGCAGTAAAGATGGCAGGAAAGATAGGTTTGCTGCCATATCCCCCCAGGTGCTTAACCTTGGGTTCTCATTGATTACAAATAGAGAGCTATTAAATCAAACAGGGAGAAGCCTATTTTTGAAAAGCCCATGCCCTCCGGTTTCACAGCAATACCTCACACTTCTCTGAAGAAATCAGAGACACATAACGCGGATAACACAACCCCACGCCTGTGCTCACATGGAGCTAATCCATTTAAGCAAGATCTCATTTGATAACAATTCAACGAATAAGCCCACGCAGGGTGAACTGCAATAACAGCTCTTCCTCAGCTCTGGCAAAATTTTGCAGAAATGCTATAGGACCTTCAGAGAGGGAGCAAATCTACTCCTTAAGCCATTTCTTCCCCTCCTAAGCTGTTCCGGGTCTTCGCTGCTGATCCAAGAGTTATGAGGAACGGGAACACACCCTTTTACAAGGGAAGCCAGCCCTGTATGACGCAGTTTGAGATACCTCCTCC
This sequence comes from Tinamus guttatus, assembly GCF_059628265.1. Classification (NCBI taxonomy): domain Eukaryota; kingdom Metazoa; phylum Chordata; class Aves; order Tinamiformes; family Tinamidae; genus Tinamus; species Tinamus guttatus. The sequence goes on from NW_028289144.1 coordinate 277,432, forward strand.
TGCAGCCCTGTGCACAGGGGGGCACTTCCACCTGCTCCCCAGCTGCTGATGCTGAGGAACAACCAACTAAATCTGGGCTTTGCTGCAGTCTCCAACAGCCAGGCTTTGGATGCTTCCTTAGCAGCGTGCAGAGAGTCCCAAGGTCACTTCCCAAGCGACAATATTTTATCACCGGCTCCCGCAGGCAGGGCCTTCTCTCAGAACTGATGTCTGGAGCAGACAATATCTAATTTTGTTCAGACTACAGAAGTTCTTAGTGCTTTAGTTTTTAATCAAGAGCTTGTAGCTATTTCTGGTCAAGGGGCTTGAACTTCTGGATCTAAGGCTGTCTGATTTTTCCCTCCAAAAAAGCCTCTTACTTCTCACTCTGTTTTAAACATGAGCACAGCTGAGCTTGCTTCCAAGCAGTCTTTCTCCAAGCAGTCGTGACTAGCTGTATCGTTTATCCTCCCCTTGCACCTTCTTACTAGGAGGCTGTATCCTATGACAAGCAAATTCCATCTGGACAGCCCCGCGCCTCCATGAGGCTCATCGACTTCTCATGAAGTGATTAGCAGATGCAGGTATTTGCGAGACAGATTGCTATCATATCAAAATCAAAAAAAAAAAAAAAAAAAACAACACCACCAAAAAAACCCACAACTCTATTCCTTAACTAACCATAACTGTTCCTGGGGCAAGAATAGGTTGGGTTATTTGTGCAATTAGCTCTTACAGAACTTTGGAGTTTTCTAACTATGCAAATTCCTGGGGAGGCAAAACGGTTCAAGTGTCAAACCTCGGGCAGCTTTATGGAAAGATGTTACTATTTGTATGTAGGAATGTTCATCATCCCGGGTGAGTAATAGAAATGGATAAGTCAGAAAATTAGATGAAAAGAGATCATTTGAACACGGTGCCCTAACCATGAGCGTGGGCTTCAGCAGCAGCTTTCAGGCACAGACCCTCCTCCCAGATTTCCTGCCACCAACAGCGAGGAATTCTGCAACGTGGATGAGGGGTGAAAGAAGGAAACGCCCTGGAGATGCCCCCATTTTAGGGCTTCACAAATCACAGCCACCTCGACCCTCTCTCAGAAGTGGGTGAGACCCAGAACAGAGCTCAGGGGGTGCCCACGGGCCCTGCTGCAAACCACGAACCTCCTCCACGCCATCACCTGAGGACAGTCGGACACGGCGTGTTGGGCACGATCCACCTGCTGCCAAAAGACATCGTGGAGCTAAACCTGGCCACACAAGGGGCAAAATCCCTCCACATCCCCTTCATGGCTCTGGTCACACCAGGACAAAGACTCTGGAGAGCTGCTGCTAATTTTCATTCTCCCAAGAAAATGATACCAAATTTTCAGTAGTGTTAAGTGTATTTTAAAACCTAGTTCTGTTCAGAAGGTCGTACTGAAGCATCTCCCAGGGCTCTGCGTTCTCATCTCTCAGCACCCGATTTCTTAGACCAACTTTACACATCTCACCTCAGTGATTGCTGCCTTCTTCAGTGCCAGACCTGAGGAGAGAAGGGGAGAACATGAGGACAAATAGGGACACAAGATAAAAAAAAAAAATCCACAGAAGAGCCTAACTCAAGTAAGCAGAAAAGTCTTCAAAGCAGCCACTTTTGCCCAGTCTTCATGAAGTTATGGGGCTCACACAAACAATTCCACCATTCAGACCAGAAAACACTGCACTGCTGCTAGGAGGCCATTAACAGCTCAAACACCACATCCCACAAACATGCACACTCAGGGTTGAGCTGAAAAATCAGTTCTCTGCTATAAGAGAACACAATTTTATGATCATTCAACAAAAAGACATGGCGATGGCTGTGGCTACAGCAGCGATGGCATGAGTGAACGTTTGGCTGCGGAGCCCTTCCAGCCTGTGATGCTCCGCAGTGAGTCCATGAAGCCCGAGGAACGCGAAGGGACAAGATTTGCTCCGTATTCAGCACTGGGAAGCGCCAGGAATGCGGCGTAGCCGGGACGAGTCGCGCTCATCTCTCCTCTGCACCCTGTCCCGATTCCAGAGCAGGAGATTAGCTTTAATTTTCTGATAATTACCCCAAGCTGCTTTCATTCTCGGCATTCCAGTGCCTGCTGCTGTGCACGTAGCAGCCATAGAATCGCCACTGCTGCCTGCTCGGAGCGACGGTGCTCAAGGAGCCACAGCGCTCCGGGGGAGAACGATGCTTTGGGATGCGCGGGAGCATCGCCAGCAAAGCCTCCTCCGAAATCCCATGCTAGCAAATCGACTTGTCTCGGCAAAACATATAGATGCCCCCCCGGCTGCTCGTCTTGAGCGAGGGGACTGATGGCCTTGGGAGAAGCCTGTGAGCTCCGGCTTCGGGGCGCCGCAGCCGCGGGAGGCGGCGCTGGGGCTCGCGGCCCTGCGCTGGCAGGTCCCAATCCCCACCGCGCTCCTGGGGGCAATTCCTCCCCGCTTGGGCACGGCTCGGACGCGGCAGCGCCGCGAAGGCGCCCAAGGGCCCCAGGAGCAGTGGGATGAGCCCTGCCCGTGGGCTCCGCGCAGGGTGGGACGGGCACGGATTTATCCCCAGCCACCCCGGGCACATTTGCTGTCCGAAGCACACGAGGATTCTCCAGTTTAGCTTCTGGTTTTAGCTCTGCCGCTTCGAAGGAGCGCAAACCTGCACATTAGATAACCCGTTTCTCCTCTTATGCAACACGACACGTCAAACAAATCGACGCTCAGATTTTTGTAGGCCCCACCCGAGTCCCCACTTGTGCATGCACGGCACAAAACCATCCCTGCTGCCAACACGCAGGCAGGAGGCCTCGGGTTTGCAAAGAAACCCCTCATCTCCACCAGCTTCCCCTGTCTCCTTAGCAAATTTGAAGCTCTAGGTTTGGAAGGTGCCTGGAATTTCACATTTTTTGGTACTTATTTTCTGAGGTGAGTTTAAGAGGTCACGCCAGTCTTTTGTAGGGCAGAAGCAGCGACTGGGCATGGGTCTCTTGTGCGAGGACCCCCCCAGCTCCCGAGGTCCTGCTGCGGCGACGCGCGAACAGCCAAGTTAGGAAGTGCCCAAACCCATTGATGCTTTGGGCTTAAAAATAAATATCCTGCCGCCCAGAAGGTGCCCTTGCTGCCCACAGCTTCGAAACCTGGGTTTCAAACTACGTGCAAAGAATAAATCTAAAAATCTAAACAAGAAAAAAGATGCTTCAAGCTCTCAAAATCAGCTAAAAAGCTGACGAGCAAAAAGCCTTCCCTGTAAACCTGGACAAGCCGCGAGAGGTTCCATCTACTGAGAAGGAATTTCCTAGGAAAGCTAAGGCCCATCCTGCAGAAGTCTTATGTAAGACTTGACGAAGAGCTCTGGTGTGCGGGATGTGCTTGCACGTGCACATGTACAAAAATACAAATGCAGCACCAAATCCTTTACTGTGCTCTGGAGAAGCAGCCGGAGCAGATCCTCGGCTCCTTTCACCAATCTCACCTGCAGAATTGCTGCGCCATTCATAAAAGCTTCCTCTATTAAAGGCTCATCAAGAGTTACATAATTCTCTTGGGACTAAAAATACAGGAGTACTTAAACATCACGTAAGCTCTGTACCAACAGGACCCCTCCAAAAAACACAACGCGCTAAAGACCTCTTGCAATTTGCCCCGACCTCCCCACAGGACCGTCGCTCTTGCAATGGGACACGGCTAGTTTTCCAAGTCAACCTCCTGAAACACTGGGACAATCTGAGTTCACTGCTTAGGGGGGTTATTTGTTTTTAACCTACCAGCACGATGGCAGCCTTTGCAACACAGATATTTAATATGAAACCCCTGTAACGTGCTGGAAAGCTGTGAAAATGGAGCTGGTTGTGCGTACACTCACTGAAGCAGGTCTGGACCCAATTTTACAATTACTTGATCAAGACACAATATTCCTGAGTAGCCACCTATGTCCCCTCACCCATTTGGGTGGAAAAAACAAAGAGGAGGCCAAGACCTCAATGGGAATGCTACGATTTATTGCTCGATCCGACAGCCCTGAGCGCTGCCTGCTCTGGTCAATATGTGACGATCAGAAGTGTTAGGGAAGAGCGGAGCGCGGAGGCACGAGCTGTAAAAGGCAATGGCTCCGCACGCTTAGCAGATGCTGCAGGAGAAACACGGAGAGAAAGGCTGGAAATGAACCATATCAGTCAAAAGAGACAGCTGTTATTTTCTGCAAGGGACTGATAATAAAAATAAATTAAGGGGAAAAAAATAAAAGGGCACTGGGAGAAGATGCCAGAAACCGTGTCTGAGCGGAGCAGCTGCGTTGTAGCGGCCCCGGCAGCGGGAGCAGCAACAGGAAGGCCGCTCCGGAGAGCAGAGCCTCCCGAGCTCCACGGAGCCTCCCGAGCTCCGCGGCTCCCTGCGAGCGCCCAGCCGGGACGAGGGACAAGGACAAGGACCAGGGAGCAGCACCGGCACTCAGGAGCAGCCTCCCGGGGAAGGAGCTCGAGCGACCTGCCCGCGTGGGCACGCAGGGTGACCTACTTCTCGTTAGGAAGCTGAATTTCTGCCCACAAAGCAACTCGGCTCGATTGGGATGGGAAACAGCAGCTAAGACGCCATCCTAAACACAGAGGGAGGGTTTTGTGTTGGCTTGGATTTAAAATGCAGCATCTCTCTGCAGGGAGACGCAGCCGCCTGCTCCGCTCCCTGGGCCCTGCCAGCTGCTTCTGCCGGCGGAGAGCTGCAGAAATCACAGGGAAATAAAGCAAGCCCAGCTAAACTCTGCACGTTACCCAGAGCCTCTAGAAGAGCTTTTGAAGAGCAGCACAAACTTTTGATGCTGGAATGAATCCATTTTCCCCCCTGGAGCATTTGCAGAGTGAAAGATTTTTGGGGTCATCTACACAAAAACTCACGCTGATTTAAACACAAAACAGCCAAAACCACCTCCTGATGCACTTGTACATGGGGGCAGTCCAGAATTCTGGTACGGCCCCCTCACTGAGGGCCGCCACTGCTGCAAAGAACTGCTGCAATCGGGGTGATTCCGCGGTAAAAGCTATCTAAGCTTTTACTGGTGAAGCTCCTTCTGCCTCGGGTGCGGAGACGTGGGGCGCTGGAAACGTCGCCTTGACGACCAGCCCGAAAAGAAACGTGCTCGCGGCAGCGGGGCCCAGTCACAGCGCGGACGGAGCAGAACGAGCCCAGCGGGAGGAACCTGGGAAAGGGCTGATTCGCTGCCTTGTTGCACAACAGCTGCGTGTAGGGGAAAAAAAAAAAATGTATATATATACACATGTAAGACAATTTTAGAGAGCTTAGCCCGACCTGGATGACACGTAACCAAAAAACAAACCAAAAATCTAATCAAGCGGCGCACGCAATAGCTGACAGCCAGGAGTGGAACGCGCTGCAGCCGCTCAGCTCCGGAATTCTGCGGTCCGGGGGGATGTGCAGAAGAACAGCTGCTGGATGGGGAAAGGTGCCGTCTACTCCGAACACAGCGTTCCTTTCCCCTGCCGCTGGCCACAGGGTTGCGGAGGGAAGTACAGCGCTCCCGGCCGGGCAGCCTCTGCCTCGCGCACGGAGCAGCGAGGTGACGTGGCCAAGGTCGGCCACGCCGGCGCTGCCACCAGGGTGAGCCCCCTCCTCGGCCCGGCCTCTCTCTCTATTACAACCTTCGCACCTGGTCGGTCTGCGAGACTCCAAGCGAGGCTTGGTTGGGATTAATGAGAGCGCGGGGCCCGCTCGGGCCAGAGGCAGCTCCTCCCGCCTGTGACGATACCCAGGCGCCGCGCTAAAACCACGACGCTCCTTTAGAGCGAGGCCATAAAAGGCTGGAGGACTCGGAGCTGCATTCCTCACGATCCTTCGGAACAGCCACAGCCACATCTGATTGCCCCCTTCCTTTGCTCCAGGGCAAGATTTGGTCCTCGCGCCCCACCAGGACATCCCAATGGAACGGCACTGCTCACCAGAACAGCCACGGGGACTCATTTTGATTTTCCAGCTGGAGTTTGCCACTGCCACAGGGCCCCGGGGAGCCATTTCCCTCAGAGAAGTCACATACGAGGCCCCATCGCGAAGGCTCACCTCAGAATTCCCTTCCCTCCTTGATTTTCTAATCTCCCATCTCCCTGCCTACGCACTGCTGCCTCGGAGCAGGATGCAGCAGCTTTAACGGTGCAACATCCTATCTCCGTGCCGGGAACAGACGCTCAGTTGCATCCTCTCGTACCCTTCGCTTCCAGTACCACTAATAAAGGGAAAGAAATCTGAGCTGATTCAGCTCCGCAAACTAACCGTATCTAGCCTGCGGATTCCATCCCGGAGCAGTGACTCTCCCCTGCATACACAGGGCCTGGTTCAGCTGCACGAGGCCAAGTCAAGGAAATCAAGTAGGAACATGAGAGCCAACATCCCACCCCACCTAAGAGCACACGGCCAAGGCGGAGAGGCCCCAGACCGAAGCAAAAGCAGTTTCCTAACGACCACCCCTCACACACCGGGATCCACAAGGAGCAGCGCGTTTCTCCATTTACTCTGCAGTCAAAGCTGCTCGGCTAAATCCTCTAAGATTTAATTCTGCTCTTGCTAATATCACTTGACAGAGAGATTTTCCTTGGGTGCTCAAACACCGAGGACGAGAAGCGGATTTGGGAGTGGGGCCGAGCACAACGTGCGTCACCGGATAAAGGTCCCTCCGCCAGGCAGCGCCAGGCGGAGCAGACGCCCCTTGGAGACGCCGCCACAGCGGGTGCGCGCGGAGCCGGCCCCGCAACGCCAGGGACAGGGCCTGCAGTGCGCCCCAGCCGAGGGAGCCACCTCCGAAGGAGCCGGCGCTTGGGCTGCTGCCACACGGGCGATCGCTACCCCCTGGCTGCGCGCGCGCCTCAGCCGAGCTCGTCAGGACACGGAGCTCTCGGCAACTTCCTGCTCTCATTCAAAATTAACTACCCCGAGTCGCGTGTGGCAGAGGAGCGGCTCTGGGTGGGATTTGCCCCTGGAGAAAGGGCCCAGACTCAGCACAACCCATCTGCACCCTACAGCAAGCCGTGCTGGGGGCAACCAGCTCCTCACGGGCCAACTCCGCTCAGTCCATCCCAGCTAACGGGAAACCCTTTCCAAGGGGATCTCACCTGTTCCTAGACTTGTCAACACCACCCGTTCTTCCCCCAGTCCAAGAGGCTGGACCCGGAGCAGTAGCAACTCTCTGATCTCCCCTTCCTTAGTCCTTCACGAGTGACAAACCTCAGCTACGAGCCCTGCTTCAGTCAGGCCATGTACTTGGTTTCACAACACACATTATAACCTCCAAGGCCACAAAACCCTGCTGCAAGCCCTGGGAGGAGGGCGAGAGATAACAAATAAGTTTAAATAACACTCATCCCTATGTTCCCTTCCTCATTAAGCCTCACGAAGGCCATTTCTGCTCTTTGAGACTAGAGAGGTTTTGACTTACACTCTTGTTCTGCTGTAGCGAGACCCCCCGAACAGCTGGAACCAAACAAGCCAGGTCCGAATAAACTCCAAAATTAACTGTGTTGCCAAAAAATGTAATTCAAACACGAAAGGCTCAGCAAAAAGGCTCCTCTCCCCCTGGAATCCTGGCTGCAGAGTGGCAGCTGGTGACTCAGCTATTAGCTGAAATAAGTCACTAAAAAAAAAAAAAAAAAAAAATCAATGAGATGTTTATAGTTGCTGCTAGAGCTACAAGTAGAAACCACCAACAGGCGAGACAAGCGTTGGACGGCAGGAACAGCCGGTGCCCGTGCTGGGCTACACGGACGGGCCAGCCGGGCTGCACCGAAGACCACGGACATCCCTTCCACTGCAGGCGACTGCAGCGGAAGAACAGGCAGAGGAACAGGCGGAAGAACAGGCTCTTTCCAGCACAGACCTGCAGCTCAGCCCAAAGCCAGGGCACCAGAGCAGCCTGCTCCTGCCCAGGCTGCAGGATTCTCACTCAGATGCCAGGGCAGGTTGTTCCATGCTCCTGCTCAGCGAAGAGCCGCTCGGTGAGAGAACAAGGGCCCCTCCAGACTGCGGGCAGATACGTGTCCAAACCAAAGACGCAAAAGAAGGGGAGCAAAATGCACCCCCGCTCTCAAAGTGCCACCCCAGCAGAACCGAAGCACCTGCATACCAGTCATCCCAAAGCTCCCAAAAGCTCCTGAATTAGGGAAGGGCACAGGGCAGAAGCAGCTCGGCTTGGGTAGCTTTTCCGCTGGCTTCCAGCTCCAGAGCAGGCAGTTCAGAGCAGCTCGAAAGGCTGCCAAAAAGCTTCAAGAACCACCTTGTGGTGTCTTTAATACTATTTCTGGGCCATCTCTATATCTGCTCCACAATAAACTAGGCTTCCTGCTGTACCGAAGCAAAACAGTTATCGCAGTTCCTTTCTTTAAGGAAGAGAAGAGTCGCGTCCGATCACACCCTGCCTTTTGGTTCCCTTTTAGGGGTGCAGGCCTGGGTTCGTCAGGACTTCGGAGGCCTTTTGCAAGGGATCCGCAGCAAAGAGGTGACTACAGCTTTACGTTAACGAACGCAGGCGGCTGGTGAGCGAAGAAGCCGCAAAAAGCAATTAGCAATTTTAGGATGTTTGCTCCTTCGGCTTCTCATTTTCTTTAATAAGCACTTTCTGGCATTACCAGCCTAGAAGCCTCTTTTGAGAAAGGGTGTCCTAGATAGTTAATCCACCAGTGACTTCTTCTTAAGACTGAAATGAAAAACAAACATCCAACCCTTGGGGACTAAGGTGGAGAAAGACTGTGTCATCGGTTTCCTTCCATCAAAATTAATTTCAGCCCAAAGAGATGCCTTGTTTGAGGGGAAGTAGCCTGGAATCAAAAAAAAAAAACAGTAAGCGTATCAAAACAGCATCTTTAATGGGAGAATTAATTTTTCAACTTCTCCCAAGCAGAGTTTTAATACATACACACACACGCGAAACATATACACACACACACGAAACATATACACACACACACACACACAAGAAACATACATATATACACACACACACACGAAACACACAAATTATACGAATTTGCATCCCCTAGAAGAACTTAATTATCTTGCACCATATGAGTTGGCATTACAGGCAAAAGAGTAATAAATGAAGCAATGGCAACTGTAAGACTTCCAGATTTCGGTTTTGATCCCTGAACAGCCAGTCCTAATGAACACCAAGACTGGAATTATCCAATAACACATGGTGTTTAAACCCTCCAAAGAATCAGCTGTTGAGTAGAGGGAAAAAAAAATTACCCTTATTTCTGCATTCCGCCTAGGCAGGTGTTTGCTCTGTGACCAGAGGGCACGTCACTGAACTCCGACAGCTTTGGTTCCAGGAAGGTGTCGTTATCCCTCTTGCCTCCGTTCCAGCTTTGAAACCGGGGAATATTTTACATTTGCACAAGCTGCATTTTCGCCAGCAAATTCTATTTGGTTTTGTACTCTGCCCCCATCAAACATGCAGCCAGACAGATGGCGAGAGCATCGTCGAGCACATACAGAAAGGAAAACTGCCATTAAAAGATGCCAGTTTAAAAGTGACATTTAAGGAGATCGCAGCTGCAGGGATGGCCTCTGCCCCCTTGAGAACACACAGGATTTCTGACCACGTTACCTCTTCCTCTTTGAGGACCATCCTGGGCCGTCGCTGCACGGGATGGACCCGCCATAGAGCAGCGGGACGGGGCAGGACTGCAAGACCGAGCAACCCAAGAGGCAAAAAGCGCTTGAGCATCGAAAGGGAGTGACGGAAGCAGGGCTGGAGCGCCCAGCCGCACCACGCTCGCCAGCCGCTTCCCCTGCAGCACCACAACCTGCTACGAAAGTCCCTCAGATTCAGCCCACGACGCGGGGAGACTACAGAGGAGCAAGATCCAAGCACGTGCTGCAGAGCAGCCTCTCCCCAAGCGGCAGCGGTGCCACGCTCCCATCCTGCAGCCACTGCCTGGAGCTGGTGGTTGGGATGCACTACCAGAAAATAGGGTGGTAGAGATCTAGAAATCAGGTTTTTTTTTTTCACATCATCCCAGCACGAACAACCAAACTCACTAGGAAATGTTGACCTTCTCTTTACTTTCTAGTTTTCTTCCACAACTTAATTCTGCAAGACACCCAGGAGCCCAAGTGAGTAGTTCTGCACCTATAAAACAGAGAAAGAAAGTTCCTGCAGCGTCGCTGCCACAAGCTCCTGCATCCTGCCCTCACTAGAGACATCAAAAACATTCTGTGCGTGCTAGTGCCCGGGCCATAGAAAGCCCCTAACACAACACGAGAGCTCAAGAACAGACAAGTTCTCCCTGTCCTTGAAGGGGAACAGCAAAGCACAGTCGCTACTGCCTCACATCAGAGCCTGTCCTTGTGACACATTTAACTAATGCAGTAAAGCCCACAAACAGTGCGAGGAAAGCGTGAACTTCGGTTCCCAACCCTGTACCTAAGAGACAGTCAAGGATTTTGCAAAATGAAACCAGGCCACCTGAGTGAAAGCAGCCAGAGACTCCAGCTGATCACCTTCGTTTTTCTTTGCAAAATAGAGACCTGTTTTCTAGGCCTTACACAAAGCACAAGGGTTTTTCCCATAAAATCCTGCACCAACTGATGCCGGAGGCTAAATTCAGCGACGTGTCAGCATCACCATGGCCAGAAGCTGCCCAGAAGGGTCCAAGAGCAGCTCCATCTTCCCGGCAGCATCTCCTCTCCGCCGCTGTAACCACACGATCCTATTGCTTCTGTCAACACAGCAAGTGAGCACCCCAGAGCATTAGTGATATAATCATTTCCATGGCTAAAATGCACGTTGATAAAGTACGTGGGCTGCGCAGGACTTGTGAAATCTCTCCAGAGCTCCAGACGCATCTCTTAAAACCTGCCAATTACATGAAAATGTCTCAAATGTTCAAAACCCCTCACGAGCTCTGTGGACGCGCCAAGCAGAATCGTTCCTAATGCTCAAATTGCACAAATTGGCGTTAAGTGACCTTAATTACCTGAGCTCGCAGGGCCCCAAATGATAATCCACACGCAGCCTTCCTAAACTAACCTCTAATTACTGGAAGGCTGAAAGGACTGGTATTAGAAAGACGTTTATCCAGCCATTCATATACCAGCTGAAGCATCACAGTAACTGTGCTGCCATCCCATCTTCACTGGAGAAAAAACGAGTAAATATCCAACACGGGATGCTTACACTTACCCTTTACACAAGATCAGTTCCACTGACAAACCAAGAACCCTGTCTTAAAAAATACCTGGCAACACCTTTAAGCCATTTATTTCATACCAGGAACAACTTTAATCTAAATAGAATTAAAGAAAACAGCCATTTCACTTCACTCAAAGAATGCACGGAGAGAAACAGAGAGGCGAATTCTCCTGGAAAACCAACAACCAGCCCATGGCGCTCCCGGCACCGGGACTTGTCGGACCGGGTGTTGCTGGACACGGTGTTAACTACTGGGACAAGGGAACACATCGAGGCCTCCAGATCTCCCCACGGCGCTCGCTCTGACTCAGCCCGGGTTACTCACCGCAAGCCGGGGCGAAACCCACACGTGAGCTGGGGAAGCCGCAGGAGCACGCGACGGGAGACAGCACCGCGTAACTAGGGGATGACACAAGAGTTTCTGCTTAGATACGTGGGTGAGAAGGGATGGGTAGATAGAATAGTTGTTCCAATCACTTTTATAGCTTTATAATTGTGGAAAATGTTCCTCAGAAAGTCCCAGGATTAACTTGGCTACTGGCAACGCTGGAAAACTCAAACAAACAAGTGCCAGGCTGCAGAGGAACGGAGTATTTCTGAGATCTACCTAAAGAGGGAAAAAACACAACATCATCTTGTTATCATTGGCTCTCTTAGGGCTGCCAGAGAGGCCAGGCACCCCTTCCAGGGCCCGAGGCTGCTATTTATCCCAAAAGGAGATGAAAAGCCCAGGAGACGCAGCCCAGGCGCTCAGCACACAGACCCTCGGCGGCAACACGGCCCCACACAACGCTCACCTTGCTCAGATGTTTTATGTGACCCTCTCCCTTCTTGAGCTATCACGTCAGCATCAAACGCCCCTTGGCTCTCGGTCACTCGCTCGGTCTGCACTGATCCCTCTGCCCACTGTGGCTGTTCCACCGCCACAAGCGCGCCGCCTTGTAGAAAAAGACTTAGAGAAAATTTTGCCCCTTTGAGTGGCTGCAGCAGCCACAGATGGATTAAGAAATGGGGAAACAGCCTACGGAGGTGTTGCTCCCCACAGGAGCTGCTCATCTGCAACCTGCACCAAGTACTCAGGGCTCTGCACCAGCCCGACACCGTCAAACACCCGTCCTTGCGCAGCCCCACACATGGAATCGGAGAAGTTCTGCCCGGCGTGAGCAAGACGGAGAAATTCCCTTCTTGGGCACATTCACATGCGAGCCTAGGAAGTAAGCCTAGGGAAATATGTGAGAGAGCGCACTACTGTCAACTGGATTATTTAATAAAGAATCAATTTAAAGGAGACTAGCAGCATTTTCTTACAGACCCAAGAAGACTTTATGGAAAAAAAATGAAACCCACTTAATACTTTTTCTGCTGTTCTGCTACTATTCATGTGTTCAAACATAACCAAACCTCAGCCCTGCCTATACACACGTCCTCAAGCAAAGGAGATACCAGGGAACTTCCAAACTCACCAGAGTCTAAAGAGGAGGCCTCAAAAAAAGGGGCAAGACTGCCAACAACACAGTGATTTCTGACAACGGCAGCTCGCCAGGCCACGCTGCCCGTGCAGGTTGCATAGGCATGAGCGGGTCTGCCAAAGCGGGCAGGTACCGGCAACGTCAGGAGATTCATCCTGGTCTAAAGGAATCCGCTTGGCAGCCCTAAGAGATGGACAGGAATAAGAAAACGCGACCGAGATGTTGGTGGCACGTGATGAGACCAGCTCCCCGCGCCCAGGTCAGCTTGTGCAGACCTATTTGTGGACTCTACCAGTGTTCTTGAAGAAACTTGTCCTGGAAATCCTGCTTCTGCGTCCAGCCGGTAACCACCCTAGATGGGAAAATCATATTTAATAAGATTGCGCATCTGGCAAGAGCCCATAATGGTCATGTCAGCGAATCACTTTAATAATCGTTCCCAAATTACACCCTGCTTGTACCAAACCATTCAGGTTGCTCCCCAAGGGGCCCTTCCAGAGAGGGGAGCTGCTGGCTGCAGCTCTGCCCCCGCCCGATGCAGCCGCGCCGCCCCAGGCGGCTCCGCAGGGTCCAGGCCAAGAGCTGCTTAACCAAGACGAGACGGATCCCTCTCGCCTGGCTCTCGGGCACTCGTTTCCAGGCTGTCCTGACACCAACAGCAACGGGCTCAACCTCTTCCAGGGCTAAAACACCCCATGCTACACATTCCCACTGCCTGTCCTCGGCTCCCAACCCCTTTTAAGTGCAGCTTCCCTACTTATTCCTTAAAGGAGAGCTAATTTGCTGGAGCAGCCCAAGTTCTATTTTTGGTGCCTCCCTACCTCCCCATGGCTGCACTGCGACTTATTGACCGTGAAGCAACTGCGGGGTCTGTAGAAGTTCAAGGCATGGGGTGTTTTTGTGGGTGCTGACTCCTTCTGTCACCACCTTCCCTACCACCGTTCCTGGGAAAGGGACACACGATGCGCAACAAAGCTGGGGCCCATAAGCACGCCAGGGACGCTGGTTGTGTTTGAGTTTTCCTCAAGCTGATAAGCTCTCTCCAATCTCCCTCTCCAGCATGGTGGGATGGATCGAGCTGCTTGTGCCCCGCGGGCTGGAATTCTTCTCTTATCTCTAATCTGCTCACTGGGGGAAAAAAAAAAAAAAAGACAAAAAAGCTTTCAGCAACCCTCCAAAAGCCACTTTGGAAGTCACCACTGCAAGGAGGGAGGAAGAAGGACGCTGTTCTCTATCCGTTGCAATCACACAGTCCCATGCCAGGACTGAGATCTGCTCTGGAGACACCCAGCTCTGGGCACGATGGCACAAGTATTGAACGAGTATAAGACACTTCTGCTAAAGCGTTTCTGCTCCCTGAAGGGCAGGATCCAGTCCTGAAGAACGCGCTGGAGGCCTCTGCTTAGGCTGCGAGCCAGAAACCAGGGGCATGTATGAGAGGAGACGTCAGGAATGGAGGCAGAGCATCAGCTGCCCCTGTTTTGCTGCTGGGCTTCAGGATTTCCTGACCTCGAGTTTGCAAAAGGAGGCTGGAAACCAGCCTTCACTCTCCAGCTTTCACTGAGGGCTGCCCCGTAACTTGGGCCCTGGTGATGAAAAGGGCCCAGAGGGACGTGATGCTCTCTCGTCACCCAGCCATTTCTGGGGACACCGGTAAGTGAGTGTGGACGTAGAAGATTCTGAAACTCCCATTTCAACCACGGGGGCTGCAAAACATTTAAAAACCTTAAAGCCTCCCAAAGTGAGAGAATTTGGGCAGTGTGTTCACGAATGAGGTAGCCCTGCAGGACCCCATCAAGCTTTTCTGCCCAGGAACATCTCGGGAGACCCTGGAAAGCTCCCTTAGGGAAATCACCACACCTTATGCGTCGCTGCTGCTGGGACAGTTCCCTGACTCTCGGTCCGCCTCCTGCACCCAGAAATTTCTGTTTTACTCCTGGTGCTGGCCTCACCGGCTCCCTCCCTTGCTGCTGTTTACGCCGCGGCATTTCCCTGCGCGCTCTTTGGAAAGGCCTGTGCTGACCCGGCCGAGAGGCCGGATTAACCTCGTCGGATTCGCTTAGCATGGCCGTCCCCGCTCCGCGGCACGGAGCCAGAACGCGGATTTTGGAGCTGTGCCGCTAATCCCGCCCCAGGGGTGCAAGCCCCGGGCACCTGCGCAGCGGCATCACGAGCCTTTCGCCCCGCGGCCTGCACCACCGCTCCAAGGAGCGCTGAAAGCACCGGTGCTGCGTGCGGTGCCTCCCTCAAACAACGTTTAGGCTTAGAAAGCATTGACCGGGCAGGAGGAAATTCAGCACAACCCCCCCGCCCCCGGGCGCAGCCACCCAGGGCACCTCCATCAGTGTCGGGTTGGGTTTCCCTCGGGAATCGCTCCCGCGTTGTCCTCCGCGCCAGCCGCAGCGCTCCCGGCAGCCCCGGTGCCGGCACAGTTGCAACCGAGGCCACATAAGCGATGAGGAGTGAGCAACTGGCCTCAGGGAATGGAGGCGGCAGCCAGATTATTGGCTCGTTTCATCTCGGGTTATGCACAGCAGGTAAGGCAGCCTACGGGTTCCCAAATCCGGATTTCCTTGCAGCGCGGAAGGAAAACACCGGCTCATGGTTTCAGGCCCGTCTGAGCAGCGCTCGCCACCTTCTTTTGTTCCCAGCATCAACCAGCTCCCTCTACTCCCACAAAACCAGAAAGGTGACATAGAAAGCAGAAGAGAAAACACTAATTAAATTGCTCATGGGCAAGAAGTGCTCCGTGCAACCCAAAAAAGGGGGTTGGCGGGAGAGCCCCGCAAGCAGCCATCAGGATGCAGCTGCCCCCTCCGTTTTCCTTGCAGCACCGAGGAGCTGACCCAGAGAGCGCGGGGATGGCTCCCTGCTCCTCTAAATCTCAGCAGCTTCCAAAGAGACCGCAGGTCACACGGGGCCCCTTGAAGGCGGTGAGTGACATCTCTGAGAGCATCCCTGTTTCCCCTGTCATTTGTTGGGCTCTCAAAGAAATAAAAATAATAACAAAAAAGTGTTGCAGGAGCCTAATTTAAAGGCGCGAAGCCAAGGAGAGCCCTGTCGCCACACAGGCGGGACGCGGCTCCAAACCCCTTTCCTGCTCGGGAGCTTGAATCAGGCCCACAATGAAACTTGTCACCCCAATGACAGAGCGGGGCCACCTTGTCCCCCAAGCTGGCAATTTGGAGGCTGTTAACAAGCTATAAATTAGCCACAATTAGCTACAAAAACAAAAAAAAAGCTACAAAATAGTCGGTGCAGGCAGAGGCCCCCCAAGCCCCATCCTGCCAATGGAGGAGCCCAACGCCCCTGGCCGCACCGTCCCACCGCCTCTGGGGCTCGCTTGCTCCGCACCGGCCTCTCCCGGCTTGACGCGGCAGCGGCACCTCCCTGGCACTGCCATGGGGCCCCGGGCGCTCCGGAGCTCGGAGCAGCCCTGTGGAGCGGGCAGCTGGGCTGGGGCAGCCGGGACGTCCCTCCTGGTCGGTGCCCAGCACGGGGGGAACCAGCTTCGAACTCGGGGTGGGGACAGGAGGAGGGACGACGACACGGGGCTTGGCTGCAGGGAGACTGAGGCGGGCAGCGGGAATAAGGATGGACGGATGGATGGAGGGTCCAGAGCGGGGATGCGGATGGAGGCGCGGCCGGGGGCGCTGCAGGTCCCGGGGTGGGGACAGGGGACACTGAGGTGACCCCCATCGCGCCCCCGCGAGCGGCGGCGCCGGCAGGGGGCAGGACACGGCCCCGGGGCTGGGGGCACCCGCGGGGCCCGGGGCAGGGCCGCCCCTGGGGGCGGGACCGGGATCCCGCCGGGACGGCCCTGCTGGACAGAACGGCGCCGGTACCGGGGAGGGCGGAAGTCGTTGGAGCCGGTGGCCGCTACCACCGCGGGGTGCGGTGGGGGGGCTCCCCGAGACCCCGAGAGACGCGGGGGGTCACGGCGGGCGGCGGCGCCCGCGGTGGCGGAGTCCGGACTGCCGTTTCCCCAAACCGCCCCCCCAAACCGGGCCGCCCCTTTTACCTCCCGCCGCGTCCGCATCAGCCTCCGGGCTGAGGGCCCCCGCGCCCGCCGCCGCCGCCGGGCCCGCCGCCTCCTCCGGCACGTCCAGCTCCATGGCCGCCCAGGAGGCGCCGGCGGCCGCGGCCCCGGCCCCGGTCGCGCCCGCCGCCCGATGCCGCCGCCGCCGCCGTGGAGGAGCCTGGGAACCGCGCCGAGCCGCCGGCACCATAGAGCGCGGGAGGAACCGCGCCTAGACACTCCCCAGTGCGCCCGTCGACGGAAGTGACGCACGGCCGCTTCCGTCGGAACCTGGCCGCCGCGCAGGGACTAAGCGGCGCCATGGCCGGCGGCGGGGGGAGGAGGGGAACGGCGCGGAGCAGCGAGTGGCGCCTCACGGGGGATAGAGCGGCCGCTTCACCGCGTCCTCTCTAGGCGACTCGGAGGCACCATAGAGCCACGGGGGCGGGGCCTGGCCGTTGCCATGGCAGCGCTCAGCCCGGCGGAGGCCCCGGGCGCCGCCTCGCGGCGGAGGCCGCGGGCCTTGAGGCGCCCCCGGGGCGACCACGACCCTGCCGCGGGGGCCGCCGAGTGTGTGCGGGGCGCCGTGCCCCGGGACAGGGTCCGGGCCCTGGGCAGAGGTGTGGGGGGACCCCAGTGACACGGGTGACCCGAGGGGATGGGGGACACGAGCATGTCCTGAGCGGGGCTCTGGGAAGGGTTTGGCCTCGGCCTCAGCACGTCCAGGAACGATAATGAGGGTGCGTTCACTGCCCCCGGGGCGCTGGAGGCCACGTGCTGGGGCGGGCAGCATGTGCCCTGCAGCCAGGATGAGGCAGACAAGGCGGCTGGAGCCTACCGCCGGGCCTCGGGGAGGCTCCATGACTCCGTCTCAGCAGAGCGGTGGCAGAATCGGCGCCCCGCGTGCTCATGTCTCCGGCTATGCGATGGAGGCTGTTTGGCGGGAGGTTCAGGAGGACGTGGTGCCCCCACCGCTCCCGTGCGTGCGGCTTTGGGGACCTCCTGTGGTCCCGGTACCGGCCTCGCCCGGAAGCGGCTCGGACCAGGACCCGACGCGTGGAGTTGATTCCGGTCACCAAACCTGTGGCAAGGCAGCCTGGCCGAAAGAGGAATGGCCCTGGGCTGGAGCTGAGGTGCGAGGGCAGAGCGGAGGGGCCCAGGAGCACAGGGACGGGCACGGGAAGGGGACAGGGTCCTGGGACCAGGCTGGGGCAGGACTCACTGCACTTGCGGCGCAGCCCGCAGGCTGAGAGGGGTCACGGCCAGCGCTGGGGGGACAGGGACAGTCACCCGGGACCCCCCTGTGCCTGGGAGGCTGCCCAGGGCCTTGTGTCCTCCCACTTGTTCCCTCCTGGCAGGTGGCGCCCGGCCCGCAAAGGGTTACGCAAAGTGCCCGGGAGTGACACGGCTGCCACCAGCCCTGGCGCTTGGCTCCTTCCTGGTGCGATCCCGGCCGGGTTCGGCCACGACTCGGTGAGTGCCGACCTCCAGGCTCTGTTTGGGGACAGGGACGGAGACAAAAGCCTGATTCCCCTAGGGAACTGGCTGCGGTTCATCGCTCCCCAGCATGGTCTGCAGGGACAAGGTGGCTCGGGGACCCTCCTGTCCCCGTTGCAGGGACTGAGCAGGGGCAAGGACCGTGGGGCAGAGCCCGAGGGCTGGTACTGGGGCCCCTGAGGAGGGCCAGGGCACAGCCCCGCTCGGGGTGATGCTGGGAACGAGCGGCGTCACCCTGGGCTTGGGGACCCGGGGCTGGGGCCACTGCCCTGCCCAGGTGCCTGGGGCTGCAGGATGGGCCTCTGTCCTGGCACATCCGCACCCGGGATGGCTCCCACCTTCCCGGCTCCCCTTCCCGGAGCGCGGAGGCCCCGGGGAGGCCGGCATGGCTTGGTGGGGCGCAGTGGGGTGGCTTGGTGGAGATGCCGGGGACTGTTCAAGGAAGCGGGGGCTCCACCCAGCGTGGCAGGGACCGCACGGGGGACACTCCGCGCTGGGACGTGGGGACATTGCCATGGAACCGCTCACGCAGCAGCCGAGTCCCCCCTGGCGGCCCTGGGCAGGAGGTCCTGGTGCTGCATTGGCCGTGGGGCAGAGGCTGCTGGTGCCCCAATAAACCCCCAGTCCCCGGCGTGGCCACAGGTCACCCGCGACGCAGTGAGGTCACCCCGGCCATTTGTCCCAGGCCCATCGCGACCCCTGCGCAGCCTGGCACTCACAGAGCAGCCCTGCAGGTGCCGGGCACGGCAGGGAACGCGGCCCCGGGGCTGCCCTCTCCTGGTGGGGCCATTGCGGCGGGCGCTGGTTTCTGCGGGGAAACCGGCTGAGCCGGCTCCTCCGGCCGCCTCGGGGAGAGCGGGGGCAGCCGCGCGGGACTGCCGTGGCCTGTACCTCGTCCCTGCTGCAGGGCTCGGAGCCCCGCGAGGCGGCAGCGCAGGGGGTTGTGACGGGGTTGCAGTGGGAGCCGGCACGTGGGGGCAGCAGCTGAGCCATCACCCTGGGGGATGCCCAGGGGCTGCTCCAACCCGTGGCTCCTCTTTGTGGTCTGGAGGTGCCCAGGCACCCCATGAGCCTGGGCTGGCACTGGCGCTGCGGCAGCACTGGCCACCTCAGCTGCCTGATCTGCCCCAACCTGACCCACTTCCGTGAGGGCTCTCCTGTTCACTGGCCCGAGTCAAAGCCAGCTCCCAGGCCCCGGTTGGGAGGTCCCTAGGGGCAGCTGGGCGCTGCCTGGGCCAACCTCTTCCCAAACACCCAGGAACGGGTGTGTGGGACCTTCTGGCGCCCAGGGGAACCAGGGCAGGGCAGGTGCCTCGCGGAGGTGGGGCTGGCCCGGGGGCGGGACGCCAGGTAGGGCCACGGCTGCTGCCACCGTCACCACCAGGAGGAAGCCCCAGAGCCGGGCGCCAGACAAAGCGGCAGCTGCCCCGCGCTGCCGCCGGGCCCGGCCCCGCGTCCCCGCCGGTCATGGCCGTGCGCTTCCAGGTGCGTCACCAGCCCCAGCCCCATGGCCTCCTCAGGGGCTCCGCTGCGCGCCGGGGTCCCCAGCTCGCTGCCGCGGCAGCTGCAAGGGCCACGGGATGGGGTCCCAGGGGAGCAGGAAGTACGGGACAAAAGCGCCTGGGGCACAGGCCCCTTGCAGCGAGGCTGAAGGCCACCCCGGGGCCCCCTTGCTCCTCCGCGGCCGGTGTCGTGGGGCACCCGCGTCCCCCTCTGCTTGCTCGGGTGGCTCGTGCTGCTGCAGGGTCTCTTGCTGGCACTGAAGCCCCTTTGCTTGGGGCTCTGCAGCTTCTGGGGTCTTTGCACCTGCCGTGGCCGCTGCGGGCAGTGAGCGGTGGTTGTGCCACCCAGCGCCGTCCTCCCTGTCCCGTCACCTCCCCACAGGGGAGGACCTGGAGGCGTTAGTGGCATTGCGCTGAGCCCGTCGTCTTCCCGGCCCCTTCCCAGCGGCAACTTCATGGCTGCGCCGGGATTCCCTCCACACATGCACGGATAAAACAGGACCCTTCCCGTGTCCCTGCTGCTGGCCCCTTCCCCCTGTGCCGCCCCTGCCCCACGGGCTGTGCTGGGCCCCTTCCCGCTGTTGGGCTGGGCTGTGTTGCGGGGCCGGGGCTGGCTGGGCTCGGCTTGACCCGCCACCGCAGCGGCCTCCCTCGCGCGGCCTGTTC
Organism: Tinamus guttatus; assembly: GCF_059628265.1. Lineage (NCBI taxonomy): Eukaryota > Metazoa > Chordata > Aves > Tinamiformes > Tinamidae > Tinamus > Tinamus guttatus. The sequence continues at coordinate 297,750 of NW_028289144.1, forward strand.
TCCCCGTGCCCAGACAACCCTTGCGATAGAGGCCATAAAGCGGCAGCCACGCTCGTCCCCGCCCCGCGCGGGCTCCACAGCTTTATTAATGTGGTCAAGGTCTGTGCCCAAGCCCGAGGGCGGCTCTGGGCAAGGCACCCGCTGCAGCCCAGCGTGGGGATCCCGCATCCCTCCTCGCGTTCTCCTTGACCTCCCCGTTCCCCGGCAGGTCGCAGCCATGGAGGAGATGACGATCTGGGAGCAGCACACGGTGACGCTAAGCAAGGTGAGCACGGTGGCCGCGGCTGCGCCAGGGGCTGCGGCTCCCTCTCCAGCTCTGCCCGGCTCCCGCTCCCCCTCACGCCTCTCTGCCTGTCTGTGCCAGGACTCTCAGCGAGGCTTTGGCTTCGCTGTCTCCGGAGGCCGGGACCGTCCCAGCAAGACGACAGGGGACACAGCCGTGTTCGTTTCGGATGTGGTGTCTGGGGGACCGGCGGCCGGCCGGCTCCAGTGAGTGTGCAGGATGCAGGGAGAGCGGGATCGCTCCCAGCAACTGGGCGTAGGACGGGCAGCAAATTGTTCCCGTTTGGGTCCAGGCCAGGCCGCGTTTTCCCCCGCAGGCTGAAGGATCACATCGTGATGGTGAATGGCCTTTCCATGGAGAATGTTGCTTCCTCTTTCGCCATCCAGACGCTTAAGACCTGCGGCAAGATCGCCAACATCGTGAGTGTGGCTGTAGCGGGGCATCGCACATGGCGTTGTCTGCTCCCTTCCATTCTGCCGTGTCCGTGCTCGTCTCCCGTGGACATCTTCAGGGTGCCTGATTGAGCAGCTCCACCGTTGGGCCACGTTAAGGGTGACTGACACTGGTTATTGGAGGAACAGCTTCCAGATGGGATTTTCCAGGATGGGAACCCCCCTTCCCTGGTCTGGCCATGGCACCTCCTTGGAGCACAGGGGGCTGCGCCTACTGAGAGGGGCTCCGTGGGTCTCAGGACTGGGTCCCTTCTTGAGCAGCTTCAGACGTCCCTCTGCTCCCCCTCAGCCCTGATTCCCATCATGGGCCTGGAAAAAGCCGCAGAAACATCTCCTGGCAGAGGCAGCTTTATTCACCCGCTGCTCTGCTCCTTTCCACCCGCAGACACTCAAGAGGCCCAGGAAGGTCCAGCTGCCCGTGAGCAAGAGCCGCGAGGCCCCGCGGGGTGACTCGGATGAGGAGCATGACGAGGGCCATGGCGCCGAGGCGGCCCCACGCGTGTCCGGCACCCAGCACTCCCGGGACGACCTGCGCCACAGCCAGGGCTATGACGGGGACTCCTCCAGCGAGAGTTCCGGCCACCACCGGCATGAGCGGCGCCATTCCAAATCGATGTCCCGGAGCCGGCGGCGAAGCCAGGACAGCAGCCATTGGAGGCAGAGTCCGGACAGCGGCTCAGATCATGGGGGTGACCACAGGCACCGCTCCACGAATGGCTTCAGCCCCGACGAGGACACCGACGGGCTGGCCCTGGTGTCCGGCTTCAAGCGGCTGCCGCGCCAGGAGGTGCTGCCGAAGCCAGTCACGTCAGTGCTGGTGAAACGGAGGCAGAGTGAGGGTAGGGCCTTCCCTTTCCCTCTGCCGCCTGAGTCGTGGCCCCTGTGTTCCCTGGGGAGGGGGTGGTGGCTGTGCCCAGCGTCAGGGGGCAGCGTAGGGCGCTGTGCGCCCCAAGCCCCCCCGGCCTCAGCCCAGAGCTCAACTTCGGGGCCGCGAGCGCCTTGGCAGGAGCCGCGTCGGGCTCCATGGTGGTGAGGAGGGGCCGTGTCCGCCTGGCTCCGTCATGGGCTCTCTCTGCTGCAGAGTACGGCCTGAAGCTGGGGAGCCAGCTCTTCATCAAGCACATCTCCGAGGATGGGCTGGCGGCCGAGCGCGGCGGCCTGCGGGAGGGAGACCTCATCCTGAAGGTACCAGCGCCTGGCGGGGCCAGTGTTGGCGGGGGGATATCGGCCTCTCCCGACCCTTGCTGGCAGCTCGGTGGAGCTCTCGGGCTGAGCAGCGAGCAGGGAAGGAAAGGATGGGCCAAAGGGCTGTTTTCCTCGGCTGGAATGCCAGCTTACCTGGAGGACTCCCCATCTGGTGCCCGCATCTGTGGCTGCACGGGGGCCTTGGGGAGCTGCTCAGCTGCGCCGGCTCCCACGGGGTCCCGTCGCAGCATGCGCGGAGCAGCTGACGAGAGGAGCTCGGATGTTCAGGGTGTGTCAGGCCAGTGATTAGATGAAAGGTATTTGGGGAAGA